>NC_069398.1:28947575-29250606 GCF_027475565.1 Acinonyx jubatus
CCTGAAACAGGATGCCCGGAGTCCCCTTTAGGGGGGATCCCCACATCCTCAAAAAGCCCCACCTCAGTCTTAGGTAAGGTTGATAGGAGAGGTTAGGACAGCAGGCCAGGAGTTGTGTGTGAGAAGTTTTCATACTGTCACCTCTCTCATCGGGAGCCTAAGCCCAGGTGTGGGGTCCCACTTATTCCCCTTCATTCAATTTATTCAATTTGTAAAAAAAAAAAAAAAAAAAAAAAAAAAAAAAAAAAAAAAAAAAAAAAAAATTATCAAAAGTTGGGAAATAAATATCAGATATTTCTGAGTAAATGGAGAGTGTGTTTGTGAATAGCCAGAAGCAATGAGGGGAACTCGGAGGGGGCACCTCAGGTCCTGCCCCAAATATGCGTGGGAGAAATTTGTGGGCTTGGGGGAGGGGGCTTTGGGGGGATCAACACATCCAGGCCCTAGGCCCAAACCCACCTCCAGGGGCTGAATTGCCTTTGGCAACCCTGCCAGGCCGGGAGTGCAGCAGCACCCTTTACAGAGACACGCCACCTCGCATCAGGTCCTGAGCCCATGCTCTCCCGGGCAATCTTACAAGATGGGTGTTTTGCAGAGGTTAAGTGGGTTGTGTAAAGCCGGAGGGCAAAGATCTGCTGGAAACTGCCGGCTCCAGCGGCCAGCGCACTGACGAGCCCCTCTGGCGCTCGAGGGCTCCGCCGCAGCGAGGTTGGTGGGTCCGAAGACTCCTACCCGGGAGCCGGACACGAGACGGTGGGGAAGGCACGCAGGCCCAGCTGGCCGCGCCCCTGCCGAGAGCGGCGCAAAACTACACCTCCCAGGGTTCCCAGCGGTGCCACGGGCGGGGCGGGGGCGCGGGGACGCAGGGGAGACCTGGGGTGGTGCGGCGGCTGGGCAAAGGCGCCCCAGGGCCGAGAGTCCTGCTTCCCGGTAGGGTGTCAGCCTGGCGCCCCGGGGCGAACGACCCGGCGGGAGGTCGAGGCGGTTTGGAGGAGGCTTGGGGGGGGGGGGGGTGGCGGGAGGCAAGAGGAAGGAGACCATGGAACCGCAGGTCCCCTCTCGGACTTAGTCCGCCCTTTTGCTGGTCCACGCGGAGGCGCAGAGGTGGCTCCCCAAGGAAAAGCAGGGATATGTCACAAGTCTGCAAAATTAGGGGATTTCAGTGTTCACGGGCCTTGGGGGTGGCTTGGCGAAGGAGGAAAGGATGACAGCAGAGGCCCCGGGGCGGGGTGGTAGGGGGGAAGGGGAGGAGGAGGGAGGGTACGGCTGGCTGTGTTGCTAGGTCTTGCTCACGTAGAGGTTAGTCGTGAATAGGCGGTGGGCGTGAGCAAAGCGGGGATTGGGGGATAGGGGGTGGGCGGGGGGTAGTGAGGAGCAACGGGGAGGGTTGCTGGAAGCGCCCAATTCACTAGAAGAGTCAGCAAACTACTCCCCTCACCGCTTCCCGATCCCTCACTGCTCTGGAGGAGTTGGGCCCCCTTGCTGGGAATCCGGGGCATCTTTCCCAAAAGTCGGGAACTGCACCTGGCTGCCCAGTCCTATAGCTCTGCTACCCTGAGCCTATTAGCTGTCAGCCGCACCTCAACCTTTACAGCCACAGTGATACCAGCCACCACTTATTAAGCACCTATGGCAACTATTTTTTATGTCCTGTTCTAAGTAATTCTCATAGCAGCTTTATGGTGAGGTATTATTGCTTCCGTTTTTTGTAAGAGAAACCAGGGACAGAAGGGTCATGTTTAATAAGATCATGCCGCTTTCATTGATCCAATTAATGAGTCCAGCTCAGAGGGGACATGTAACATACATGTTAAACATACACACACATACCTGTTACACTGCAGGTGTTCAGTGCATTAAGTGACTTCACTGGGAATCTGTCTGGACTTTAGTTAGCATGAAGTCAAAACCTGTTTTCAGGTGTGGCCTCAAAACGGGCTGATACACAGTGGCTCATTTCTGGAGCTTTCAATTACCAGTTATTCCTCACATCTCCCTATGTGCCAGGAACCATTCTGGACCTGAATGGCATTGGTACAGGGTCTGTGTCCAGAGGTTGGAATGGTTGCCTCACTGTTTAAGATTCAGGATCAGCCCCTCCAAGTCCTCTTCCTACTGGGGACCTTAAGGTTTCAGTGAGAGGGTGGTGGAGCAGGGTTAATGGTGCCCCTGAGGGTCACTGGCAAATAGCCTTGCAAGTAGCTACAGGCCCAGGAGCCATTCCAGCCTTGAGCCTGTGGGCTTGTGGGAAGGAATACTGCTCTCATTTTTCTTTGGCTTCTTTAACATCCTGGGAGTGGGAGGGGAGGAAAGGAAGAAGGTGAGTTCAGCCAGCAGCCAAGGGAGCTGTTTGCACCTCCCACCACTCTGTCCCTCCCCAGACATGATGGAGTCCTGTCTTGACTTGGCCAAACAGGGGAACAGAGACTTGCTTGAGAGAAAGGGGCGGGATGGAAGACAAGTCCACAGAACTTGCTTTTCCCAGATGTCTCAGTGCACCCAAGTGGCTTCCTTCCTCCAAATCCTAAATAATCCAGCCTAGAGCCCTGGAGAGGAACTTCCCAATGGGGAGGGAAGCAGAAGTAATCTCCTGGGGGTAGTGATTTGTGGGGAAGGATGCTTACTCACCCCAGCCCTCTCCTGGCAAAAAGAAGTGTGGGACAGAGTGACCTCCACAGAAATCTGCCTCCTGATGACAGTCTTGTGAAAAACTCCCACCTTGGACACCCTCCCCTCCCATCCCCATCAGACCCCAGGCCCTTCTCCTCCATCAAATCTGTTCCACCCCATGAGGCAGATGTGGTAGGACTAGGGATAGTCTGAGTTGGGACCACCGTCCTTCTTTCTTTTCAAAGCTTACCCATCCTATTAGAAGGGCCCTGGGAATTTGGGCAGCAAAATGGGAGTGCTGGTCCCACATGCCCTTGCTCTCTGCCCCATCTCCCCTTCTCCTCCAAGATCATCGGATTTCCTGAAGATTCCAAATCTTTTGTCCAGCTCTGCCACACAGCAAAACGTGTCACACCCCTGCAGAAACCTTCCAGTAGTTTTCAATCATTCTTGGAAGAAAATCCAAACTGTTCCCTTTGTCTAAAATGCCCTCCTCTCAGATCTTGGCACGGTGGGCTCCTTGCCAGTCTGGATTCTGTACAAATGTCACCACGTCTTCAGGAACCCTTTCCCTGACAACCTAGAGATCAGGAAAGACCCACCGTCTTGGCCATCTTCTGCCTTTCACCATGCTTTATCTTTACCTAGTACTTAACAGTATCTGAAATTATATTTATTTACCAGTGTACTTGCGAGGCAGCTGTGTGTGACCTTGGGTGAATCTGTTAACCTCTCTGAGCCTTGGTTTCCTCATCTGTAAAATGGGGAAAGCAGTTGTACCTGTATCACAGGGTTGTCATGAAGATCCAGGAAGTGATGCTCAGCACAGTATAAGGACTCAATAAATGTAGGCTGTTATTATTATGGTAACAGTTAAGAGTGACAGTGTATGGTTACCATCCCCATGGCCCCAAACAGTACTGAATAAAACAGAAAGTAAACCTTCACCTATTATGTGGGAAGCACACTCCCACCAGCTGTCTTGTGGGCACCATGCCATTTTGGAAATGACCAAGAATGCCATGTGCAGCGAGTACCAGGAAGAGCACTTGACAGAGAGTCAAAAGCCATTGGTTCTGGACTCAGTGTTGTTACCACTTCACCGCAGGACTTGGGCTGGTCACCTTTCTTCACTGGGCCTCAGGCTCTTCCAAGAAAATAATGGATTGAAGCAACTGATTGCTGTGCTCCCTGCCAGCTTCCAGGGGTTCTGCTTTGAGTCCTGTGCTCTCTTTATCCACCACATAGCCTTCAGGGTTGGGGAGACACATGGTGCCTTCAACTTCCCTCAACCTTGTTTCCTAACAGGCCAAAGCTGCCGCGAAGAGAGTTGAACCCAAGGAAAACATTCTTGGTTTAAACCTTTGAACCCAGAGACAAAAGTCTCAGCCCTGGACACCAGATCTTCTTTTCACCCACATCACTCTCCCTGCTTCACCCTCATCCGCTGTCATATCTGAGCCCTGAGGAAGGAGAGCCAGCCCTCACTTCCCCTACAGGCATGAAGGCTTTGGCCTCAGTTATTCTCAGACATGCAGACAGGGTGTGTGTGTAGCTGCATGTACACAGATGTGTGTGCCTGTATGTACTTGCGGGTATCTGTAGCTATATTTTCACTTGTTTCCATTTTTCCCTCAGGAGCGGCAAGACTGAGATTAACTGAAGGAGAAGATTGTACATCCCAGGGCTGAAAATGCTGTCTGCCCCTTGCTGGAGCTGCCTATCTGTCCCGTGGGGTCATTCTGGGGTGCTGGGAATGGCCTAAGGGTAGGGATCTCCTCTTCCCTTCTTAGACCTCTTTGTTTCACGAGTTGAGCCCTCCTGTCCCACACCTGTCTGCCCACCTCACCTGGGATGCTGTATCCCTGCGAAAGCTGAGTCATGGCCTGTTTCCCTTTCCCTCAGTGCCTCCTGCAGTGAGTGGCTGTAGAGGGGCGGGTTTTGCAAGACAGGCTCAATGTTTTGTGTTGAAGGAGTCTGTGCAAGGGCACAACTGAGGTGTGACAGTGTCTGGCCCAAGCTGGGACAGATGAGGCCCTAAGAAGGCTGGTCCCCAGGATGCAGGGGCAGGTCTGTACTACCCTTCTCTGGCTTTCTCTCTGCCTCTACATTTACCCATGTGGTAAAAATAGGCCCAGCTGTTTTTCCTTTATTTATATGCCCTGACAGGTTTATTCGGCTGGGTTATGGGTCCTTTCTAGAGGCCCACAGAGTTTAATATCGAATTTAAGAGCCTTAACTCTGGAGCCAGACTACCAGATTTTAAGTCCTGGCTCTACCACTTACCAGCTGTATGGCCTCGGGCAAGTTACTTAACCTCTCTGTGTCTCCGTCACCTCATCTGCAAAATGGAGGTAATGTAGGAATGTTGTGAGGATTTAATGAATTAATGCACAGAAAAATCTTAGAATAGTACTTGCCACATAGTATGTGCTGAATACATGTTTGTTTTTATTATTATTTCTTATTGATATCTAGAAGCTCTTTATATATCAAGGGCATTAAGCCTTTCTGTGATATGAGTTGCAAATGTTTTAACACAATCCTCTTTTTTAACTTTTTATTTTGAAAGAATGTGGATTCACATGCAGTCATCAGAAATAATGTAATATTGAGTGCCTATATACCATTTGTTCAGCTTTCCCACATAGAGATGGCACTTTTTAAAAAATTACTTGACATATATTTAATTTCTTAAAGTTTATTCATTATCGATGTGAGATCTTATGGTATTTGTCTTTCTCTGACTTATTTCACTTAGCACAATGACCTTAAAGTCCATCCATGGTGTCACAAATGGCGGGATTTCCTTTCTTTTTGTGGAATAATATTCCATCATATATATTGGATGAAATCCAATCCCCTTACCTCAGCTGGTCCATCAGTGAGCTTCAGGTTTCTTCCATGTCTTGACTATTGTAATGTTATGATGGGGGCGCCTGGGTGGCTCAGTTAAACACCCGACTCTTAGTTTTGGCTCAGGTCATGATCTCACGGTTGGTGAGTTCAAGGCCTGCATCAGGCTCTGCTCTGACAGCGTGGAGCCTACTTGGGATTCTCTCTCTGCCCCTCCCCTGCTCACTTTCTCTCTCTCAAAATAAATAAATAAACATGAAAAAAATAATGTTATGATGAACCTGGGGGTGCAGATACCTTTTTGAGTTAGTGTTTTTGTTTCTTCTTCAGATAAATCTCCAGAAGTGGGATTGCTGGATCACATGGTAGTTCTATTTTTAATTTTTGAGAAACCTCCATACCATTCGCCATAGTGGCTGCACCAAGTGACATTCCCATCAGCAGTGCACAAGTGTTGTGTTTTCTCCACACCCTCACCAACACTTATAGTCTCTTGTCTTTTTAAAAATATGTTTTAATGTTTATTTTTCAGAGAGACAAAGAGAGACAGAGTGTGAGTGGGGGAGGGGCAGAGAGAGAGAGAGGGAGACAGAATCCAAAGCAGGCTCCAGGCTCTGAGCTGTCAGCACAGAGCCCGACACAGGGCTCCAACTCATGGACTGAGAAATCATGACCTGAACTGAAGTTGGACGCTTAACTGAGCCACCCAGGAACCCCTCTTGTCTTTTTGGTGGCAGACATTCTGACAGGTGTGAGCTTATTTACTCTTATTTTTCACCAAACAAATACAGTTTTGGAATTTTACATGGGGTTAGAGAGATCTTTGCGGTGCAACTTGGAGTATGTCGTCTCTTCATGTAAGTCCTTTTCAGGGTGTCCTGTAGCCCTTAGGATGAAATCCAATCCCCTTACCTCAGCTCCTGGCGGTGGTCCCTGTCCACCTGCCTGACCTCATCTCTTTGGGTTTCCCCTTGCTGTCACTTCCAGTGTGCTTAGTTGGTTTCCATTTATTTCCTCCTGCCCCTGGGCCTTTGCAGATGCTGATTCTTCAGTTTTGAAAGTTGTTCCCCCACATTCTTCACCTGGCTTGCTCCCATTCCCCCTTCAGAGCTTCTCTCCCCCTCCCTCAGAGAAGACTTCCCTGAGTCCCCGCCCCCTCCCTGGGCAGTGTCCCGGGGTCCCAGGCTTACCTTAGCACAGTGCCCCTCACGCAGAGGTGTTCAATGGATGTTTGGGGTAGGGAAGGCTGACTCATTGGGTATGCACTACTTGGTCCTGGCCTGTCCACTCGATGGGCTTCAGGGTTCAGACTCACTCCCTTTGGGGTCCTGCCTTTGGCTCCCTGACTGTGCTCCCCTCCCCAAGAAAACCTTTAAGACCCAGAAGCAAGCAGGGAGAAACACAAAGTCTGGGGCTGGAAGGAAGAGCCAGGGGAGATTAAGCACTGTCCAGACGGGTTGTTGACTCCTTGTCTCAGGTCTACCCCACAGAAAGTGGGGGTTCAGAGGTGACCAGGGAGAAGCCCGGTGTGAAATAGACAGGAATTGGGAGTCACAGGTGAGAACTCTCCTCGTCCCTAACAGCCTACTCAGATTTGTTTTTTCCCTCACCACACTGTCCTTTACCTGCTCTCCTCTCCACCCCATCCACAGCTATGGCTCCACTTGTGTGTCCCTGCCCCTGAGGACAGGCTGCCACCCAGGACTTATTGGGGCAATACCTCCAGGCAGTACTGACAGGTGCCGGGGCACCTGTGCGGCACTGCCTCTCCTTTTTCCTCTCTGATGGCCCTGCCTCCATCCTTTTCTGTGTCCTTCCCTCCTCCCATTCCCTGGTGAATGTCCAGGAGACTCTGGAGCCAATCAGGGAGAAGTCAGGATCTTCCATTCTCGATGTGAGCGGGAGCAATGGCAGTAGGGGTCAGCACTACACAAGGTGGCTTCTCAGTCCCTTCCTCATGAACTCTCTGAGCAGAGAACCTGGCACCCAGCAAAATCAGTCCCCTGAACCCAGGGCAGTGTGGGAACGGGACTCAAAGCCCTCTCCTGTACCTTTTCAGGCTTCACGGAGTGCTGGGGTTGACTTCTAGAGACAAGCAAAACCCTCAGAGGGCAGATAATTAGCAGTGCACAAGAGATACAGCCAACTCAGAAAAACCCATCCTTCCTAGCTGTGTGACCTTGAGCAAGTGAGTTAACCTGTCTGAATCTTACTTTCCTTATCTGGAAAATACAGTAAATAGTTAATGTCACACGGCTGCATGAATGTGAAGTGCCTTGCACAGGGCTTGATACATGGTGAATTGGCAGCAGGTGAATAGGTCTTCTAAACACACTAGAGAAGTGGTTCTCAGGGTGTGGTGCTAGACCAGCTGTACTAGCCGCACCCTGAAAATGGGTAGAAATGTAGACTCTCAGGCCCTACCCCAGACCCACTGAATCAGAATCTCTGAGGGCGGGTCCCACCCATCTGTTTTAACAAGACAGACGAAGTTTGAGAACCACTGCCATATTGAGCAGGAATGCAGACCATTAGATTCCGAAGCTTTCAGACACATCAGAATCACCTGGGAACTCGTTAAAAATACAGATTCTGGGGCACCTGGTGGCTCAGTCTGTTGAGTGGGCAACTTCAGCTCAGGACATGATCTCCTGGTTCCTGAGTTCGAGCCCCACATGGGGCTCACTGTTGTCAGCACAGAGCTCGCTTCAGATCCTCTGTGCCCCCCGCCTGTCTGCCCCTCCTCTGCTTGTGAGGGGCAAAATAAATAAACATTGTGGTGCCTGGGTGGCTCAGTCGGTTAAGCATCTGACTTCAACCCAGGTCATGATCTCATGGTTTGTGAGTTGGAGCCCTGCCTTGGGCTGTGCTGACAGCCTGGAGCCTGCTTCAGATTTTATGTCTCCCTCTCTCTTTCTGCCCCTCCCCCGCTCACACTCTGTCTCTCTCTCTCTCTCTCAAAAATAAATAAACATTAAATTTTCTAAATAAACATTAAAAAGGAGAAAAATAATACAGATCCCTGGCCTCAAAGCCAGGATTGAAGTGAGGCCTGGGAATTATATTTTAACCTGAGATGGGTTGGATGGGGGGGGCCATGCACCAGAAGCTGCCCTGGGGAAAGGTCATGGAAGGCCCCTTGGGTAGTTGAAGGCTCCAGCCTGGGGTCCTGGGGACTTCCTTTGGGTGGGAAAGGTGATATAAAGCTGGAAACTGAAGGAATTTGCACTTTACCCTGAAGTCACTGAGGAAAGGGGAGGAAGGGTACACAATGAAGGCAGTGCGTGCCAAACCTGGCTACCGGCCCAACCCCGTGACGTCACCCCACAACCCCTGAGGCCCTGGCCGCCCCGGGGGTCTCTGCCGCCTCCTCCCGCGGTCCGACTGGTATAGGTGCGGGGAGACCCGGCCCCAGGGCACCAAGCTCCGGGTGGGATGTCCGGGTGGAACGACAGCGCGGCACCAAGCCGGCCGCCGAGCTGGGGGACCTGCGCGATCCGCCACCTCGCTCTCCTGAGCTCCAGGTGGCGCTGGCGTGCGCGGACGCCCGATCCGCCGAGGCTTTGCCACCGCCCTCTCGCCGCTCCTCGGCCCCAGGGTAGGAGCTGGCAGCGGCCTGGAGGGGCGGCGGCCACGGCGGCGGAGGGGCGGGAGGGCCTCCTGGCAGTGTCCGCGAACAGGGAGGCGTCCCTGTGTGAGCCTCAGACCCGAGCCCCTGCCCCTCCTCGCCGCGGCCCTTACGGAGCCCCTGCCCTGTGTCCTCGGGGTCCGCCCACCGTGGTAACTTCGGCCGTTGGACACTGGTTCCACCGGACAGTTAATTTCTAGTTAAAACAATTCCGGGCTTGGGTTGAGCGTCTTGAGGCTTGATTTCGGCTCAGGTCTTGATCCCAGGGTTCTGGGATCGAGCCCCTCGCTCCAACCCCCCACCTCTCCACACCCCCAGCTCTCTCGCGCGCGCGCACGCGCTCTCAAATAAAGCCAAAACAACAACACAACACACACACACACAGACACACACCCCTTCTCAACAAGCTAGTGAAACCTGTCCCCTGCCCGGGAACAGCTAGCCTCTCTCGCCCTCTTGCTCTACTGTTCTTGCTGCCATGTCCACCATCACCGGAGCTCGCACTTCATGCCTAACAGAGCTTTGCATCCATCACCTCATTTAGTCCTGAAGGCAGACTGTCTCTTAGGCCCTAAGGCCATCACTGCTGGTTTCCAAATCAGTAAATTGTGGTTTAGAGGAGTTCAGTAACACCTCTAAGATCCCACAGTTAGTGATATTGGATGTCACTGATCACTGCTTTCCCCATTTCCCTGACTGAACCTAGGGGCCCCTCCTCCTTCTCTCTCCGTCCTTCAGGGCCAACGGTTACTGTTGTGTCGGTTGTGCACTGCACAACTCTACAATCAACAGACATGTATGGAACCATTAGGGCAATTTTTCACCACATAGCAGTAAAGGGCTTCAGGAAAGGGGCACATTTTTCTAATTTGCACAAAATTGCCTTGTGGGCTGCCCCAGTGTCCCTGCACCATCTCTCCAAGTTTGTTCCTCCTCTTCCCAGCAGGTGCATCTGCCATCCTACACCGAATTTGGCTTTCTACAGGACCATGGAGGTTTTCATAGAGCCTGGCCCAAGGGATCTACTCTCTTCTGATGGATAGTGCTCTGTGACATGACCTGATGCTGCTCCTCAGTGGGACCTGTACCTGTTAACAAGTACATGCTTACATGTGTGTGTGTTGGGGGTCACCTCATCGGCCAAAGCATAACTACCCCTTGCAGGTGAGAGTGTCTTGTAAGCAAGATGAGATTTTCCTGGTGGGATTTCTGGGGAGTACAGGACAAATGGATGAGCCCTATGAACCAGGCATGTTGATCCTCCAAGCTGATATTATAAGGGCTATGAAGAGGACTCCCCCCCACCCTCCCAGAACCACACTGGGCACCCTGCAGATTTGAGGGTGGGCAGAGAAGATCTGGAGAGGATGGATATGGTCTCAGGAACATCCAGCTCACTGCATGGATGCCTCCAGCGCCAAGTGGGGCAGAGATGATGCTGGGAGTGGAGTGATAGAAGCTGGCCTAGGATCTAGAGAAGAGGAAGAGAAGGATATGGAGGACCAGTCTCTTGGAAGTGGAGGAGGGGAGAGATATCTAGGCTGCATTGGGTAAGGGGAACACCCTGAGCTGGGACCACTGGCCTGAAGGTAGAGAAGGAAGAGGAGATTTTGATCAGATTGGGGAACCCTGGTCTTGGTGCCCAATGTCCCAGCTTAGCTTCGGGCCATGGTGGGGCTCTCTTGGAATGATGGCTTCCCATTCCAGGGCTTCTCCTGTTCCTCCATTTGACCTGTGCCCTGTGTTACCTCAGTTCCTTGCTCACTGGATGACTCCCAAAGCACAGAGCTTGCTCCTGGCAGGAGATCTGACCTGCTCCACCGCTCCAGCTCTCACTGCACCCACTTTATGCTTCTAGGGTTTTCTCTTTTGCCAAGAAGCAGTTGATCTCCAGCATCCATCCTCAGACCTGCCACTTTTAAGTTGCATCAGGATACTCGCTGCTTCCTGCGGTGCCTGGTAGGCCTGGCTGGTTGGACACATCTATCCAGTCATCCTGAATTGCCACTCCTGGCTGGGGGCTGACTGGGGAGGCTGCCATGGCTGGTGGGGAGGGGAGATGCTAGAGTCCTGGGGAGAAGTGAGAGGCTTGGGAAGGAGAGAGGAAGGGGCTGGTTGCAGGAGATGCCAAGGGGAGGGGACCAGCCCCTGGGTGGTGGCAAAAGACTGAACTCTGTGTGTGTGTGTGTGTGTGTGTGTGTGTGTGTGGTGTTTGGGGGAGGGGATGTACTGCCTGGAACAGAAGCTGCTCAGAGATCAACTAATATAGTACCTCCACCTTTAATAATGAGAAGACTAAGGCCTAAAGAGGAAAGAGATGGTGTTGCTGGAGGGGGTGGGGGTGGGGGGGAGTCCTTTGGCTTCTGGACCCAGGCCCAGTCCTCTCTGGGATGTGAGTCCCTCCTATTCCTCTCTCTGTCCCTAAGCATGGACTATGGACCTGGGGCAGCAGATGTGATATCTGTGCCCACAGGCACATCTTTGGCGACAGCAGTGTGGAAGGCCTCTTTCTCTGCCAAGTTCACTTCCTGCTGGACTACCTGGTTCCTGCTTGTGGCCCCTCCATCCCTCTAGCCTAGAACCAACCCAATTCCAGATCTTTGCTCAGCTCATTGGTGCCAGAGCAACACGCCTTTCTTCAGCCTAGGATGCAGATAGGAAATGTGCTGGGCATTTGGGGGTTTTCTTGGGTTAAGGACTGACACAGTGCATGGCAGAGAGGAGCTTGTCAGGGGTAGGGTGGGGGCTGGGTCCTAATTCCTAGGGCTCTGCTAGCAGCCCAGGTTTTGGTCTCCTAAAACTCAGTATCTAAGGCCTCAGTTTCTTGAGCACGCTTCCTGGTTGCCATGGTTGCCTGATGCTTTGGACATGATCAGTGACCAGCTGTGTGGCCACTCCCTGGACCTTGAGATGTTGGAGGCCATTGGATGGGCATTGCTGGACAGAGACCCTCACCATTAACTTCTTCACACAAGACTTCCCCTAATGGCCCCTCCCTCTGTGCTGATATGGCCCCCATCCCTTTCCCTACATGGAGGGACCCCAGTGAGTCATTCCTCTATAATGCCAACACCAGGCTTCCCTTCCCAGTGCCTCCAATACACCACCTGTCTGTCTCCCGCGTCCCACTCTTCCTTCTCCTGTCTTTACCTGTTTCCCTTGGTAACTCTCTGGAGCCTGGGGAAGCCTTCTCAGGACAAGATGGTCCTTCATGACCAGATCCTTCTCACCAAGGGGACTCCAATCTCAGCCCCCCAAGGGATGGGGATGCTGCCAAGGTGAGAGTGTGGGTGAGATCCTGGGGAACACGGTGACCCAAGCCCCAGGTGCTGCCCAGACTTTTCCCCCAACTGTATTAGTTTTCTGGGACTGCCATAACAAGTTACCACACACTCAATGCCTTAAAACAACATAAATTCATTCTCTCATGATTCTGGAGGTCAGAAGTCTGAAATTAGTTTCCCTGAGCCAAAATCAAGGTGCAAGGAGAGCTGTGCTCCCTCCAGAGGCTCCGGAGGAGAATCCATTCTTTGCTTTCGTCCAGCCTCTGGTGGCCACTCTGATCTCTCTCACATTGTCTCCTCTTTGCTGCCTCCCTCTTTTAAGGAGACTTGGGATTGGGCCTCATGTCTCTGGGAGGTCATTATTCAGCCTCCTACACCACCCTTCACCCAAATGCACACACTCACAGTTGTTGATCGCTTGGTCTAGGAGCTGTGGAAATCAGCCAGGAAAGGAGTTGAGAAGTAGGAGAGGGCCCAGGACTAGCCCTAGGCCAAAGGCTTAGTAGCTTCTGGGTGGGCCTACCTGGGAGTGGGAGGGGGGAGCAGCAAAGTCTGGGGGGAACTGCCACATTTCTCCCCAAGTTGTACATCCCAAATAGTATTTGCCCAAAGACCTCTTTCATGCCACCTGCCCCACTTGCAGGTTGGGAAGCACTAGGGGTTATGGGTAAGAGCCTGGGTAGTCAGGCCCTGGGGCCAAGGTAGGCTGAGGCATCACCATTTACCAGTTGTGGTTCTCAAAATGTGGGCTAGGGCCAGCAGCATTAACATCATCTGGGAGTTTATTAGAAATGCAATTTCTTGGGGGGAGCGCCTGGGTGGCTCAGTTGGTTAAGCGTCCAACTTCGGCTCAGGTCATGATCTCATGGTTTGTGGGTTTGAGCCTCGTGTCAGGCTCTGTGCTGACAGCTCAGAGCCTGGAGCCTGCTTCAGATTCTGTGTCTCCCTCTCTCTCTGCCCCTTCTTGGCTCATGCTCTGTCTCTCTCTCTCTCTCTCTCAAAAATATATAAACATTTAAAAAAATAATAAAATAAAAATTTTTTAAGTTCAATTTCTTGGGCCATACTACAGACCTACTGGATCAGAAACTCTTTGCTGGAGCCTGGCATTCTGTGTTTTAACATGCCATCCAGGAGATTTTGATGCATTTTTAAAAATGTTTATTTATTTTTGAGAGAGGAGGGGCAGAAAGAGAGGGAGACACAGAATCTGAAGCAGGCTCTAGGCTCTGAGCTGTCAGCACAGAGCCCAACGTGGGGCTCAAACCCACAAACCGTGAGATCATGAGCTGAGCTGAAGTTGGATGCTTAACCGACTGAGCCACCCAGGCACCCCAGCTTTTATTATTATTTTTTTGGCTCAGCATAACCTAGCTAATTCATCCAAGTTGTTGTGTACCAATAGTATGTTCCTTTTGATTGCTGAGTAGCATTTTATAGTATGGATATACGATAGTTTAACATTTATTTGTTTGTTTGTTTGTTTATTTAGGCTGATAGCAGACAGCCCAATGTGGGGCCGAACTCATGAACCGGGAGATCACGATCTGAGACGAAGTTGGTCACTTAACCAACTGAACCCCCCAGGTACCTCCATAATTTAACTATTTACCTGGTGAAGGACATTTGGGTTGTTTCAAGTTCTTGGCTATTATGAATAAAGCTGCTATAACCATGTATATGAGTTTTGAAGTGCTCAGGGCTATGGAATTAGCTACCACATTCTGGGGGCCATGGGTGCTTACTGGGTCCATCATTGTTTCTAACGGCTTTTCAGTGGACAGAACTAGGATACACTTTTCAATTTAAACCACAATACACCAGGGGTTCATAAGATACTTCCTAAATTCAATATGGCAGAGAATTTGCATGACATCATTGATTTTATATCTCTTTTCTACTAGGTGAAAATCCCAGTTCTGATACTATTAACATAAGTATGTTTTGTCCTACACATTTTTACCTATCTCCCACATGACTACTGAATATAACTTAAGACTTTAGGGCAGGTGTGTTTTTTTTTTTTTTTTTTTTTTTTTTTTTTTAATGGCAGTTAATTTTGTCCTTAGGGTAGATCTTTGGGATGTACAGTTAAATTTATGTGTTTTCAAGTCATTCAGAAAAGTTCCCTTCCGTATTAAGTTAGGCCACCATGTAGAATCACATTTAGGTTCATTTATTTCATTTTACTTTCAACTTTTAGGGATTGATTTTTAAAACATATTTTTTATTTTTTGAGAGAAAGAGAGCATGCATGAGCAGGGGAGGGGCAGAGAGAGATGGGGAGAGAGGATCCAAAGCAGGCTCTGTGCTGACAGTAGAGAGCCGGATGTGGGGCTTGAACTCACTAACTGTTACATCATGACCTGAGCCGGAATCAAGAGTCTGACCTTAAGGGACTGAGCCACCCAGATGCCCCATAGGGACTGATTTTTAAAAATTAATTTTTGTCATATAGCTATGGAAAACATAGGCTTCAAAGTCAAACACACAAAACAAAGTATATCAAAGTCTAGCCTCTTTTGCTTTCATTTTGTTCGCTCCTTCTTACAAAGTTTTTGAGTTATATTTCCACTTAAAAAAAAACGCAGGAATTTACATTTGTACCTCCCCACTCCCTGTCACAAATGAATAGTAGAGGAATTTGTATACTTTCCTGCTGAAGACAGGATAGCCTCTAGTGTTTCACCCCTGAGATCCTCAGAAATATTTTTTTCGTTTTTTTTTTTTAAATGCACGTAGCTATCTATGCCTTCTACCGGATCTTCCACAGCAGTTTTCAGTAAGATAAAGCATGTGAAAACACTCAAACTGCAAAGTGGCAGACAAACGTGCCTGTTGACGGAGTAATAACCCATCTGGGGAGAACCTCAAGAGTCATGAGCCCAACTTAGCACATTTCACACAAGACAAAAGAGGCTCACAGAACTGAGAGGACCTGCCCCAAGGAACACAGGAAACGGGCAAGCAATCCAGTCTCCTGCCCTGCAATCCCCCGAGCCTTTTTTTTTTCTTTTTAAAAACTGTACTCAACATACAGGTAACTATTTTTATTTATTTATTTTTTATTTGAGAGAGAGAGAGACTGTGCGCGAGGAGGGGAGAGGGGCAGAGGGAGAGAGAGAATCTCAAGCAGCTCCACACTCAGCGGAGAGCCCCACCCCTGCTGGATCCCACAACCGTGGGATCATGACCTGGGTCGAAATCAAGAGTGGGTCGCGCCCCTACAGACACCGATTTTAAAGAGACGAATATTTTAGAGAGCCCTCGAAGGGGAAAAAGTCACAAACGGCTGCAAGGCTGAACGAGGCACTTCTTGCCGAGGCAACCATGAACGCCCAGAGTCCCGGGAAGAAGTCGGGTCTGGGGGGTCAGAGAGCTTCTCCCTCACTCATACTGGGAAGCTCCCGTCGCAGTTGGCAGGCGACGAAACACACGGAGATGCTGTGAAGGCACCGAGTAGGGAGGGCCGACGTTGGGGCGCCTGACCGTTTAGTTAAAGCTGTCCCATTTGGCATAAAAGACTTAACACACGCACACTCCGGCTTCGAGCAGAAGTCAGATCAAGACTGCAGGAAAAAGACGCCACATCCAGGTTTCCAAAGAAGAAATGGTCCTCGTGAGGACCCGTAGGGCCTCCACGGGCTCCAGCTCTGAAACTTTGGCTTAGGGGTGGGGCCGAGGTTTTGTGGGCGGAAGCCCTCGGGGAGACAGGGAGGGGAGTAACGGAAATGACGCTTAGAAGCGCCGATGGGGTGGGGCAGGGGCTGGTCTTTCCGCCCTGTTTGGGTAGGGGCAAGCGGTTTCCGGTAGCGGCTTCTGGAAGGGGAGGGGCGGGGGAGAGGGGGCGGTGAGTTTGTGTTCTGTGACCCCCGGCCTCCAGAGACCTTGCACTCTGGTAGCCAGACCAAGATGATGGGCTGTGAGGAGCCAGGGCTGGAATTGGTCGAAGGGGAGGAGGCCGTGGCGGCCCCAGGGCCACCCCCGGAACCGCGCGCCCCGGAGCCCAGAGCCCCAGTTCCCGAGCCTGGCCTGGACTTGAGCCTGAGCCTGAGCCCGCGGTCCGAGACCCCCGAACGGCCGACCTGCAGCCCTGGGCGGCGGAAGGGGCGGGCGGACCGGCGGGGTGGGGCCCGCAAGGGGCGGCAGGTGAGCTGGGGGAAGGCCTGCCCGCCAGCCCACAGACGAGCCCGCGCTCACCTCTTCACCGCCCCACTCTCTGCTCCCAGGTACGCTTTCGCTTGGCACCGCTCTCCCCTGTGCGGTCCGAGCCGCTGCTGGCCGCCGCCGCACCCAGCGAGAAGCTTTCGGCGCCGCAGGACCTGGGGGCGCCCGCGCAGCAGAGCAGCCTGGCATTGAGTCTCGAGTTGCAGGCCGCGCGGGCTGCAGCCGAGGGCCAGTTCGATGCCGCGAAGGCCGTGGAGGAACAGCTGAGAAAGTCGTTCCAGACCCGCTGCGGCCTGGAGGAGAGCGTGGCCGAGGGTGAGAGAGAGACGGCCGGCGGGGCGCGGGAGTGGGGTTGAGAGGCGCCGCTCACCTCCGCTCCCCCTGCGGTCTCAGGGCTGAACGTGCCGCGCTCCAAGCGGCTCTTCCGAGACCTGGTGAGCCTGCAGGTGCCAGAGGAACAGGTTCTGAACGCGGCGCTGAGGGAGAAACTGGCGCTCCTACCACCGCAGGCCCGAGCCCCGCCCCCAAAGGTGAGGGACCTGGGCTTGAGTTTCGGCCTTGTGCCCTCCTCCCCTTCCCGAGTGTAACCTCACTTTGGGCTCCCAATTCCCAACAGGAGCCACCTGGGCCAGGGCCAGACATGACCATCCTTTGTGACCCAGAAACATTATTTTATGAGTCTCCACACCTGACCGTGGACGGTCTGCCTCCTCTGCGTCTCCAACTCCGGCCCCGCCCTTCAGAAGATACCTTCCTCATGCACCGGACACTGAGGCGATGGGAAGCGTAGACGTGAAGGCTCCCGGGATTGCTAGTTCGTATATTTGTGTTAAAACCTTTTTCAGAATAAAGTGGCTTTGCTAACAAATGGGACTCTTCTTGGGAGCCTTAAAATGAGGTCAAGCCTCAGGTTGGAAGCTGTCTGGAAGTCAAGTTTTTGGTCTTTAAGGAACTTGGTAGTGCTAGCAAGTTAACACTGTCCCACCCTCCCCACCCCCTTCAGTCACAGACACTGCATTTGTTCCTTTGCGCTACTTATTTCGGGTCACTTTAACATGTGGGTCTCCGTCTGTAACCCTTTAGGGAGGCCTTCTTCCCTAAAGACTCAAGGAGCCTGCAAGGCAACTAGCCATTCACACCCAGTTATTTAAATTAATTCCTTGCTTCTACCTCTTAGAGCCTTCTCAGCTTGTTTCACCACATCCACGAGAGCTCAATAGTTGTTGAATGAATATTCCAAGTTCCAGAAACAGCTTGACAAGCTGCTAAAGAGCTTCATGTTAAATTGCCTATTCATCTAGTTGCACATTACAAAACAGGTGGGTGGGTAATCCTGGAGCAGGTGGGCAGTCTGGTCCACACTGCCTTTTTTCTAGTTCTACTTCAACTCCACTGTTCATTCTTCCTAAGTTGTAAATTTGCCTCTGTCCAAAGCTCCCACAAAATAATTTTTGTCAATGAGATTTTTTGGGGAGGGGAGATGGCCTCTTTTCTCAATTTCCACTTAAGAATTCACATTATACCCCTTCTTCCAGACTAGAGTTGTGTGTGTGGATGTCACTAGCATTCAACACTCACTGAAAACTCTGTCCTCTTCCTTGAGACTCTATTTGGGCAGAGGAAGCACAGGTTCTACTGGGAAGCACCATCCCTTCCCCACCAACTAGAAAGTGCCAGAAACCAGCGTGGGGGCCACTGCCCTGAACATCAATTTATTGTGCTGTTCTTACATTCCAGACCCAACCCCCTCTCCCAATGGGGGTCAGCAGAGGGAACGATTTTCACAGTACCTGCATGCTTCCCTGCCAAACTTCCCCCTCTTAACCCTCAGTCCATCTATCTGTGGTCCACTGAAACGCAGCTAGGGACAAGGGCTGAGGAGAAATGGGAATCTCCTTTGGAGAACAGAAGGAAGAGGCTAGAGAACTTGATACCCCCCACCTCCCATACCCGAGGAGAACAGGTCAGCAAACAGTCCATGCCATCCAGCCCAGTAAGCTGGGGGGTGGTGGGGAAGGGTGGAGAGGAAGATGTCAGTAACTCCAGCACGGATGGGCTTGCTGCAGAGGTGGAGGGAGGAGGCTGGGGCAGCAACATAGGAGAAGCTTTCTTTGTAGATCCGAGAAAGGAAACGATTTTTGGAGCCAAAAAGGAAAGACCTTGGGGTACTTTCCTTTTCCCCCAGGTCCTTAAGAGCAGTGGGTAGCTTCTTCACACTTTCTGTTCAGGGGGCCACTTAGTGGCTGGGGGAACGGGCCTTGTGGAACAGGTACACAGAACGCTGGAAGCCTGAGGAGAGAGTATGCAATTAGTAGGGGTTGGCAGGACTTCAAGACTCCACAGGGTCTGTAGCTTTCTTTCAGGGCCAGCCTCGACATCCCTCCCCATTCTCACCAATCAGCCAACCTTACCTCTGGAGGTGTTGTGGGGTGTAGCCACAAGCTCATAGCTGGAGAAGCCCACCTCTGGGGAGGTCAGGTAGGAAGTGAACTGCTCTGGCCTCAGCTGGATTCGATAGTAGTTCTTATAGATTGTTTCCTAGGGAAAAGGGCAGGGGACCACTTCAGTTTGCTGGCTTTTCCCTGGCGTGGAATGATGCCCACCCAGGGGGCCTATTCACCTCGTTCAGAAAGTACTTCTCTTTCTGCTTCCTTGAGGTCTTTCTTGTCTCAACTAAAGGAAGGATATCCCAATTTCCACCAAAATCCCAACTCACCGAAAGAGTCTTTCTCTTGCCATAAGATGACCAAGGTTGGGGTTCTAAGACCAGGATGCCCCCAGGACGTAGATGCCGGTAGATCCTGCGAAACATGCGCTTTAGCCCCTCATCTCCCCAATTCAGGTGCACCCACTTGGTGAGGCTGAGGCAGAGCACGACATCATACTCGGGTGTTTGGGCCTCCACCAGCTCATCTCGATCCAGGACATAGTTACCCTGAGGGCAAGAATTGGGAGCAAGGTCAACAGAGGCAATAAAAGAACCACTGCCCCCACACAACCCACCCTGTAGCCTCTAAGACAGAAAGTCCTACAGCCTCACCTTAGCCCTTGGCCACAATCTTCTCTGACACTTGTGAGACTAACTCCCAAATGGTGCCCTCTTTGAGTCTCATTTTCTTTTTTTCTTTTTGTAAAGTTTATTTATTTTGAGAGAGAAAGGGAGAGAGAGAACGAGCAGGGAGGGGCAGAGAGAGAGAGAGGGAGAGAGAGAATCACAAGCAGGTTCTGCACTGCCAGCACAGAGCCCAACACGGGGCTTGAACTCACAAACTGTGAGATCATGACCTGAGCCAAATTCCAGAGTCAGACTTTAACTGACTGAGCCACCCAGGCACCGCCCCCCTCCCCAAGTTTTTTTTTTTTTTCTTTAACTTTAGGTAGGCTTCACATCCAACATGGGGCTTGAACTCACAACCTGGAGACCAAGAGTCCCATGCTGTATCGACTGAGCCAGCTTGGGGGCCCCAAGTCTCATTTTCTTGCTTTCCACCCTCCTGCCCTTTTCTGTTGGTGGTAAGCCAAACATAAAAAAGGAGCCTGAATAATTTTAAACTGAGCAAATTACCCACAAGGTCTCCAAAACTGGTGTGAAACTTCACAGAAAAAACACAGGTTCTCTGGAGACTCCATCCAGTACTTATTCCCACCAAACATTGATCTGGGAGACCACTCAAGTCAGCTGAGTGACTCAACATTGCAAAAGGACCTAACTCAGGTTTGAAAGGGAACCTGTAGTTCCTTCCCTGTAGTTGAAGCTGGCAGAGTTCCAGGCCTGTTTCCTTTCTCTGAGAGAAGTGAAGAGCCCCATCCCTTAGGAAACCTTTTCTAGATGATAAGCTCATCAACACCCTCTGCAAAGTCCATTCTTGCAGGCTTAACCCAACACATTGCCAACTGTTCCTGCAGACGGCCTAACTGGAATGTTTTATGGAGAGCTATGTGCAGTCAGCAGACAGACATTGAAGACACAATACCCCCCTCCTCCTGCAGAGGACTTTGACTCTTCCCCATTCCACCATCTAGGGTCAACATGAGATGATCTAAGGCCAAGACACTTCGGGTCCTGATCACCAACACTCTTCAACCAAATCTGGATCTAAGTCCCTCTCAAAATATTAGTCAGCCACTACCCTCCTCCTCCTCCCACCCCAAGACATTCCATGTCTGACACCTATCCCTTCATGCACCTTCATTCTGTGGGTTGGAGAGCAAACTTTCAGTCTGGATTACAGGCCAGACCGGGAGCAGGGCAAAAGGAGTCAGACCCCATCTTGGGGCCAGCAGTCATGACAAAGGAGCCCAGGTAGAGCCCCCAGCTTTCCAGACTATAGGAAAGTGCCACTCAGCAGAGGCAGTCATAGATTCAGACCCCTCTCTTGATCTGGTTCTCCCAGCAAGGAGTGCATGCAGAAATCCCTCTGGGTCATAACTTTCCTCTGTTTTGTTCCTATTTAATCTCATCTTCACACCTGGCCCCTATCCCAAGAGCCTTCAGACCCCCTTACCGTGACGAAGACAACATTGTTGGGGAAGACTGATGTGTCTGCTCCATCCAAGGGCACTTGGGGTGCAGCAATGGGACCCCGGCTAGCTGTCAGTGAGGCTGGGAAGCAGCTTCTCTTTCGGACGGTTGTGGTCCCTTCCTCACTCTCTGACCCTGGGTCCCCCTCAGAAGTCTGGGGTGGCAGACGCAGCTCCTCTGACAGGTAGTGTCGGATGTTTTGGCGGGCAGAGTGGATGAGCCGGGAATCGATATCCAGGCCCACCATGAGGGATGGGCCCCACTTACAGGCAATGCTCAGGGTCAGGTGGCCCACATTGCAGCCCAGATCTAGGACGTCCCGACCCCGAAACCACTCAGGCTTCAACACTCGCAGGCGCCCATCCTCACAGGAAGGATTGCGGTAACCATAGTACTTGCAATAATTCCCATACTGGAACTTGCACTGTTGCTTTTTGAAGATTGCTGCAGGTAGTGGGTAGAGGTGGTGGTGGTGGCGGCCTCCCCCACTCCCCCGGCCCTTTTCCTTGGGAACCTGGCCTCCACCCCTGGCCCCTGCCTCTGACTTGCTGGAAGTCCTGCGACGTTTGCGATGTCGTGAGGAGGAAGACGGGGGTGCAGAGGTAAGTGAGGCAGCTTGAGGGGCTGAAAGGGAGCCTGAGGGACCCTGTAGGGCAGATGGAAGGGGAGACACGACCTCATCCCTGCAGTTGATGGCTGTGTTGAGTTCATAGGGCTGGGGGGCATCCCGGTTCTGGCCCCTATGCCGCTGCTGCTGCGTGGCGCCCTCCCCATGGAGTGAGGGAGTGAGGGGGGCTGTGGGAAGTACAGAGTGGCTATCATTCCCTCCAGATGCCTGCTGCTGCTGGTGGTGCTGTCCCCGGTGTCTATGCCGCTTCCGACCAGTCTTGAGTGGCGATGCAAGTACTACCTGGGCCTCATCAGTGCAAGTATTGAGACTGAGCGGGTCAGTAATATCTTTGGGGATGAGGATCTCCACTGGATCTCGCCCCTTGGCCGGAAGTGGAGATGACTTAGGGGTCTCTGCATTGAGTGCGCGGCTCACTTCCTCATCCAGGAGACTATTCAGGTTCAGTGGATCAAAGATATTGCCTCCCAGGAGAAAGTTGGAGGGTAACACAGAATCACAGTCCGAATTAACCCGCCTGCGCCTCTTGAAGGCTGGATGTTTGAAGCCTCCACCACCCCCTCCTACATTACAACTATTTCTCCTTTTGCCCCCACCTCCCCCAGGGGGCCGGTGGGGCTGATAGCCATTACGGGGCCGAGGAGGGGCAGGGGGACCCAGTTCTGTTCCGCCCCCTCCCCGTCGCTCCTCCCCGACGTCAGGGGGAGCGGCTCGCCCGTGGGGATCGGACAAGCGGGCCTCCCCGTGCGACTGCGCCTGGGGGCTGTCCCCTCGATGCTGCTGCGACTGGCCTCCCCGAGTGGATGTAGCCCCAGGACTCTCCTTGCCAGCCCCAGAAGCCGGGGCCCCCGCCGAATGAGCGCGCGGGCCCGGCCCACGCTGCGTCCCGCCGCAGAGCTCCCCGGAGGCGGCCTCTCGGTGCGGTTGCACCGTGGGGCCGCCCCCTCCGCCCGACTCATCTTTGAGCGGCGGCGGCGGCGGGGCCGGCACCAGAAACGGCTCCTTCTCCGCCGCCATCTCGATCATTTCCTCCCCTTATTCCGTCCCAGGCGAGGGCAACGAAGAGGGGACTAGGGGGCTTAACCCCCTCCCTAGAGCCCGCTCTCTTCCCCCCTCCCTTCCCCGAGTGCGCGCGCAGCTCTGCTCTTCTCGCCTGGTCTCGCGCCTCCCCCGAAGCGCGCCCCACTCGCCCGCGAGACCAAAACAAGATGCCCGCGAGAACCGAACAACTCGAGGAGTCAACCGCGCGTGCGCCGAGCTCTTTCTCCTCTACCACTATCGCTTCGCCGCGAGCGCGCACTGCTAGAGCGCGTTCCTCTTGCCCCTGAACCACGCATGCGCACTCCGCCACCACCCTGGTTGCGCGCGCATCAGAGTACGAACCAACTTAACGGCTCTGGGAGTTTAAATATAGCCCACCTCAGCCCTCCCCAAAGCCCACCACCCCAAATTGACACCCTACTTCCCTTCGCAGCTATGTCCGTCCCTACTGATATCCTTTGTCTCTGCCGCGCGATCCCACCCACCGTAGGCGGGGGACGGGGAGCTGGTGTGAAAAGGTCTCCTTGACACCCGACCCTTGTTCCTGAGGAATGAGTCTCAGCGGTCTCCGCCCGGCTCTAAACCCAGCAACCTCCCTACCCCGCCTCCTTCCTCCCCCTGGCGGGCAGCGCCTGCGCACACCCTTTGGACTTGCGCGGGTAGAAACAGCACGTGCTGGAGATGACACCCCGCCCTCCACCCTAGAGGCGGGAACTGTTACGTCGCTTCCTCAGATTTGGTTCACGCAAGCGCTTCAGCACGATCAGAAGGGGCGTGGCCAAAAGAGCGGGGCGGACCTCATGAATTATTCATATTTGGTCCCCCCCCACCCCTCCACCCCCGCCTACCTACTTAGAAAGGCTTCCGAGGGAACGGAGGGGTAAACCTAAAAGTAGAGGAAGAGAAGGAGAGGAGCGTACAGACGGCTTTCCTACAAACTGTCCTCAGCGAAATACAATAAGTCATTGTAACTCACCCCCCTGAGAAATATTCTCTGCTGAACTGAAAAAAAAAAAAAAAAAAGGCACTAAAACAGCCGATGTTGTCCAACTTCCTCTTCCCCCGAAACGGCCGAGTCGTTCTCTCGCTCCTCCGCCTTTCCCCAATCGCGATCACCTGAGGACACCACGCCCTCCTTTTCGCCTCCACACTTACAGCCCTGGCACCAACACCCCCTCCCACCACCCAACGCCTGTGTGCGATCCCCCCAGCCCTCGGACTGCGACCCGACGCCCACCACGGCCACCAATAGCAGCACACCCCCTACTACCACCGCCACCTCGCACGCAGGCCTTCCCAAGCACACGGTGTCTTCGTGCAGCCTTATATAAAAACGAGTGTGGGCGGGGAAGAGGGTTGGTCTGCTTTGGGCCCCCTGCCTCGGCCAATGGGGAAGAAGCTATTCGGCGCCCTTTCCACAGGTTGCGCGTTCTCCCTGCCGCCAGGGCTTAGGGAGCGGGTCCTGGTGGCAGAGAAAGCGGGAGAGGCGAGAGTGGGTTTGCGGATAGTCTCAACTAAAATATCAATATAGGGCGTGGAGGAAACTAAAAGTTAGATTAGGAATCAAGAAACGAAAGGAGGAAGGAAAAGGCAGTATGGGACAGACGGAAAAGTTAGTAAACGGAAGATGTGCTTCACGAACGATCAGGCGCTGCTCCTGTCGCCTAAGAAAGTGAGGCCATCGAGGATTATGGGATTTGTAGTTTTACGTGTCATTTGGTTGGAAGATGGCGGAAATGACAGCTGCGCAAACGCAGAAGCAGCTTCAGCTGCGCTTGCGCTTCAGTCCCCGGACCACTCCCCTGGGGTGGGAACGGTGCTTGTGCGTGGCCTCGCGCCTTACCTTGTTGGCGGGAAAACTGAGCCGAGGTTGGGGGGCTTGCAGAACTGCTGCAGTGGCTCACTCTGCTCCTCGTCTTTAGGCCCTCCTTGCTCCAGAAGGTAGCTGGCTCTTCTCTGGTTGTAGATGAAAGGGCTGGGCTCTGCTAGTCCTCTGTCTCCTGAGGAGAAGTTTTGAGGGCGACAACGAACTCTTACCCCTCCTTAGAATCTCCACCCCCCCCCCCCCCCCCGCCCGCAAACCTACCCTCAACAAACCAAAGTAATCCAATATCCTGGAGGGCAAGGACGGAGTGAGCGGGAATGAGGATCCTGGTGCTTCCTCCAGGGGTGGGGGTGCGGGCGCAGGCGGGAAGCTGAGGGAAATAATCTCCTGGGGCGGGGTGTTCTTGAGGTGGAAGAGAAGCTAGAAAGGTACTGTTTTACCCATTGAGGGGAATCAAGGACTTTTGACTCTGGTAACTCCGATATTAATTGCTGCCCTTAAGAGAGAATTGGTGAGAGAAAAGAGGGAAAATGGGGATCACCAAGAGTTCTAACCGCAGGTTTGAAAGGCGGAGTTAGAGTTTCAGACCTTGGCACCCATGTGAGGGGAGATGGAGCGGGGATTTAGGGGTTCCTGGGAATGAGAAAACAACACACAAAGGCGGATGTGAGGTGGGTAAGGGGCACCTGTGGAAGTGTTGCCGTCGGCAGACAGCAAGGTTTAGAATATCAGCACTCAGGAAAGAAAGCCTGTGTTTTGGTGCTTAGTGGCCATATCTTTGTGCTTCCTTGCCCTTTGAACTAATAAGCTTTAGTTCACCATGAATTTATTTTTTAAAGAGCTTATTTATTTTGAGAGAGGGCATGCGTGGGCGCACGTGTGGGGGAGGGGCAGAGAGGGAGAGAGAATCCCAAGCAGGCTTGAGGTGAGGATGGGGAGGTGGGGTGGAGGGTGTTTGAATCTCATGAGCTGTGAGGTCATGACCTAAGCCGAAATCTAGGGAGGGGGGCTTAACTGACTGAGCGACCCAGGCACCCCCCCCTCCCATTAATTTATTGATAGGATTCTGTACAAGGTTTAGTTCAGGTAGTTACCACAGTAAATATCTTGTTATGTTAGGTATGGGTAGTGAAAGTAGCTGGAATCCTGTTTTTACACTCTTGTGAAATCATGCTTGCTGAGGAAGAAAAAAAAGGAAAGGCGGGGGAAGGAAATAAACTCTATGGTTCTTAATGGTGGCATGAGTTGCCTGACCAGCTCAGTTGGTAAGAAGAGTATGAGACCCTTAATGGTGGCATGAAAGTAAGCAGGAGTCCACGTGCCATTGGACATTAATGCCAAAAGGAAATCAGACTCAAAAAAAAATTTTTATGTTTATTTTTGAGAGAGACAGAGCATGAGTGGGGGAAGGGCAGAGAGAGACAGAGATACAGAATCTGAAGCAGGCTCCAGGTTCCAAGCTGTCAGCAACAAGCCTGAGGCAGGGCTCAAAACCCATGAACTTCAAGATCATGAACTAGAGTTGGAAGCCTAACTGACTAAGCCACCCAGGCGCCCAAACATAAAGGAGATTTTAAATATACTTTTCTAGGTTCATGGAGTCTGTGTGGACTGTGTGTCTGAGGACAATTCTAACAGGTTTGCTTTTATTCTCTTCAACCAAGGAGTCCAGGAACAATATAAAGAGGGAATAACTGGGTAGTTAAGAGAGAGAAATTTGTGAACACATTCTAAGTGGGGGGAGGGGGATTAATGGTTTTGGAAAAATATTGACAAGACTGAATTGTTGTTTAGCTAGATCAGTTCTCAAGCTTATTGGTCTCAGAACCCTCTTGTGTTCTTAAAAGTTACAAAGGACTCCAAAGATTGGTTAATAATTGGTTAATAATTGGTTTTATTTATGTTGATATTAACATATTATAATAAACGGGGAAAATTTTAAATTATTTTAAAGTCATAAGTTATAATTAATAGTAAATGGTAATGATATGTTGACCTAAATAACTTTATGGAAAACATATTTTTCCTAAATGAAAGAAAATTTAGTGCAAAGAATGGTGGTGTTTTACAGTTTTGCAAGTCTCTTTCATGTCTGGCTAATAGAAGACAGCTGGATTTTCATCTGTTTCTGATTTCAGTCTGTTATGATATCTTGTTTTGGTTGAAATGTATGAGAAAATCCAGCCTAATACAGATAAGCAGTTGGAACAGGGAGGGGGCCCCCAGGGGTCTTTGGATCACACTTTGAAAACTGCTGAAGGAGATGATTTCAACTTAAAATCACTGATGGCTTTCAAGTGTTCTAAGCGAAAGAAAACTTACTCTTTTTTGGAACACCTCATTCGCCTTACCTTGGTTCCCTTTATTCATTATTTCTAAGTTCTTTTTCTGTTCTTATTCATCCTCCTTTCTTATGTTGAGTGGTGGATCTGACTTATGGAACTTTCTTTTACTTTCATACTTAAAACTTTATTGAATTTTCTCCCTCTCTGTTTCGTTTGAAGTAAAAACAAAAACAAAACCCCTCAAATGTTCTAGAGCCCCCAGTTATTTAGTATCTAGTCAGAATGAAGGTTGGTGGTATTTTGTGTGCTTATTAACTGTCTGGTTTTAAAAATATCTCTCTCTCTTTGTGCTTTGTTTTAATATTCCTTATGTGGAAGGAGAAAATTCATCTGGAACAGAGGACCAGAGACTTGAGTTGTCATAAAGTGAGTGACTCCTGGCTTTTCTTTCTCTATTAACCAGGTTAGAGATTTTCTTTAAAAGTAATGTTCTTCATCACATCCTCCACTCTAGATTAAGGGGAACTATTATGTATCACTGCTTATAGATTTACTTTATTTTGTTAAGGATCCATGATTTTATCCAGTTGGTTGGAGCTCCAGTAACACACTTTGGCCTAGAGAGGTCAGTATAGGTTTAGATAATGATTTGAACCTAAATACTGGAAAATTTTTGCATTTTTAGGTGGATCAAAACACTCTAAGGAATTTGGAATTAAAAAAAAAAATCACTTTTGAAGTGGTAATATAGGCATGTTACAAAATGCTAGAGATATAGAAGGGGGTGTGTTAAAAAGCACCCCCAGCCACCCAGTTCTACTCCCTAGAGGTTAGTGTCTTGTGTATTCTTCCATAGATAGTTTGTGGATAAGTTTAAGCATATTAGGTAGATATACATTTAAAAACATCAAATTTTGTCATTTCAAATACACTAATTTTCATTTTGCTTTTCCCCTTTTAGTATAGCTCATCTTGTAATTTATATTACCTTCATAGGGACTTCTCATGATCTTTTTTAGAATTCTGGAGTCTGGAAGAAAATGTATTTGTCATTTTTGATCAAATTAATATTCATTTTCAGCCTAACTGTATTCAGTTTTTAGCTTCTATTTAGAATTATCAGAAAGAAGACCAATTTGCTGCAGTGTTTCTCCCTCAATATCCCACTTGCCTTTTTTCCTAGAGTAAATAGACTTAGGGGGTTGGTGGTGATGAGTTAAGATGGAAACAGTGAAAAAAATATGTTGCCCTCAATATATAGGAAAGGTAGTTTCTGCAGAACAGCACATCTGAATTATTCACATTTATAGAAGACAAGGAACAAAAAATATCAAAAGATAGTTTGAAAATACATTTAGCCATGCTGTGGACACACTAAGTCAAGCCCCCAGTACCTTTTGAATTCACCTTGGGATCTAGAGAGAGGAACTCTATACCCTGAGCAACCAAATGTTCACTATAATTTGGTCATTTGAAGGTCTTAAATTTTTCACCTTTAAAGGGACATAGATGGATAGATAGATAGATAGATATCTCATATATAAGATCCATTTTATGCTACTTTTGTGTCTGTTTCTAATGGGAGATGATAGAGTTGGAAGACTGAGTTTCAGGTCCAGGGCCTTCAAATTACTCAAAACCAACAGCCAGAAATAAGATCATTGAGAGGAATAGATGTGTTATTAGTAGAATTTAGAGGCAAAAGTCTGGGTTCATCCTGTCTCTACCATGTATTAACACTGAGGCTTTGGGAAAATCACTTAACTGCTTTTTGCCTATTTTTTTGATCTGTAAAAAGGTGAGCTGGCATTTTATGACCTCTGCGGACCCTCCCAGAGGTACAATGCTTGTTATAAAAATAAGAATGGCTTATATGCTTTAAGCCTAAAGAAAACTGGGTAGAAGAGTTATAAGAAGTTTAAGCTGATAAAACAAACATATTTTTCTTCTAATTAGTAGAAATAGTATCAATAGTGGAAGTGTAAACTGGAAAAAAATGTATAAATTATTGCAACTTCACAAGAGGAATCTTGGCACTCTGCTGGGCCACGAATGGCTCATAACTGTGTGAAGACAAATCTCTTCAGCCTTTTGTTTGACTAGATGTCTCCCCATTCCCAACCCTCAGTTGTCTATCACTGTGAAAGGCCTGGTCCTTAAATCCAAAGTATCTGGAAACAGAATTTTCTGTGTATTTCAATGTGTACTTTTAATGTGTGCTTTCCACATGTGCTATAATATAAAAATGGTTGTGAAGCACTGAATTAGACTCTTGGGATATAGCATACCATAGTTAATAGTGTAAACTTTAAAATCAGGAGGGTTCAGGGGCACCTGGGTGGTTCAGTCTGTTAAGTGTCTGACTTCGGCTCAGGTCATGATCTTATGGTTCGTGGGTTCAAGCCCCGCATCAGACTCTGTGCTGACAGCTCAGAGCCTGGAGCCTGCTTCGGATTCTATGTCTCCCTCTCTGACCCTCCCCCTTCATGCTCTGTCTCTCTCTGTCTCAAAAATAAATAAACGTTAAAAAAATTAAAAAAAAAATAAAATCAGGAGGGTTCAAATCCTGAATTACTATTTATCAGTTACCTATTTATTATCTCTAAGTCCCTCTAAGCCTAAATTTCTCCAAGTGTAAAAAAGTACCTATCTCATAGATTTACTGGGAGAATTAAGTGAGATGACATATGTAAAGGATAAAGAATATGGTTGATGCTCAGTAAGTGTCACCTATTATTATTAGTCACGATTTTGATGGTGATAATGAAGCATACTGATGTAGCATAGAACATCTGCAAGTAGATAGATAGTTTCAGGATATAGAGTGGAAAGTATTAGATGCCTATGACTAGCTTCTCTGGGGATGGCTGCTGGTTACCAAATATTTCTGATCCTTGAATAGGGATTGCTAGAATCTAGCACATTGGAAAATTTATTGGACTAGAAGATCTAAGTAAAGATTATAGTGATGTTAAAAAGGGGGTTAAAAAGGGGGTTCTTTATGCATAGGGACCTCTAACGAAGACTAAACAGTTTTGGCTCTCCCAGAAATAGAATTTTGGTTTATAGTCAATCAGGAATCACTTGATCAGCACTATTTAGGTAATCTGCCTAATAGACCCCTATCATCTCCTATAGGAAAGTAGACTTGCAATAGGTAATTTGCTTGTTTGCCTAGTGTAACTTCCTTGTTCCAGCTCCCTTCTGCCTGTAAAAACTCTTTCATTTAAAAAAATTTTTTTTTAAATGTTTATTTTTGAGACAGAGCATGAGCGGGGGAAGGGCAGAAAGAGAGGGAGACACAGAATCTGAAGCAGGCTCCAGGCTCTAAGCTGTGAGCACAGGGCCCAATATGGGGCTCTAACCCACAAACCACGAGATCATGACCTGAGCCGAAGTTGGATGCTTAACCGACTGAGCCACCCAGGTGCCCCTAAAAGTCTTTCATTTTGTACAGCTCCTCAGAGTTCTTTCTGTCTGTTAGGTCAGATGCTTCCCAATTCATGAATCACTGAATGAAGCCAATAAGATCTTCAACATTTACTCAGTGAATTTTTTTTAACACATCACTACCACTACTGACAAGTGCCGACCTTACATTGGACATGACTTTAGGCACTTAAAACATGAAGGAATGTTGCTAATCTTTAAAACAGTAACTCTCATTATCCCCTGGCATGTGATTGGCACTGCTGAGGAGGTAAAAGTACAAGAGGGCAGAAAATGTAGTACAGCAGTCCCAGGTAAAGATCCTAAGCCCAACAAGATAGAGAGAGAAGAAAGTTTAAAATCAAGTTCAATCAAAGTCACAGCAGTTAATTTCTTTTTTCTAACAGAGGCACAAAGAAAGTGTAGCTTCTGAGCTAAATGATGGCAACGTTGCAGAGTAAAGAAGGTGAGTCAAGGATGAGGGAGATTCATTTTTTTGTACATTTCCCTCATTTTTTCCTTCTTTCTCAGTCCCTGGTAATGTAGATACACTTCCCACCAAAGGGAAGCTCAGTCTATATATATTTGGTATACACTTTGTTAAAGTTACTACTTTTCTAGAAACTTTGAGTGAAATATATACAACTTAGAAGCAGTCTAGCTCAAGAAATATATAAACTCATAGGGAGACAAAAGACATTTAAATATTTATAATACAAACTCGAATGTGATAAATGCCAGCAGAGAAGTATTAAATGTTATGGAAGCTCAGAAGAAAGAGATACTGTTTATACCTGGGAGGATCAGTGTAATTTTCATTGCACTAGTTTTTTTTTTCTTTCAACTTCCTGATTTCCTGTAAAATTTTCTTTAAAGTTAAATGAACAAATTTTTAAAATTTCACATTTGAATAATTCAGCTTTCTGTATGTTTATATTTGTCACCTTTTAATTACTCAGTAGTTTGTAAACTTGGCTGAATAATCTAGGTGGCCTTGCAAAATGACAGATTCCTCAGCCTCACTCCCAACTGTTTATTTAGAATTTAAGGGGTGGGGTGGGGTGGGAAAGGAGAGGCCTAGTAATCTGATTTTGTTAAAAGCTCTCTTCAGGTAATTCTGATATGGCCAGTCAATGGGCAGTGCAGACATTTTCTGTGCTAGACTCTATGTTTCATAAATCCATTTGATGATCAAATTTCTTTCAGAACATGGGAAGGGGTCAAAGAAAACCTTCGCCCCACCTGTACAAAAAATGCATAGCCTGATGTGCTATAGCCCTAACTCACCCAAGGAGGAGACCCTGGGGATCAGTTCCTCAAAGGACAGGTTAGAGAAGAAGGAGGAGAAAGCAACCACAGAAAATGGTCCAAGCAGTGGCCAGGAGAAAAAAGGAAAGGCTAAAGACAAGCAAGCAGAGAAGAAAGCAAAGGTATCAGTCTCATTGATGGGTTCTAGTGGGACAGTTTCTTCTAGACATCCAGTCTAGACAGTCTTTTCATGTAGGGGAACTTTACCCTGTACTTTTAAGTTTTTTTATTCCTTTCTTGGGGGTTCTATTTTCTTAAAGAGGTGAAAAATGTTTTGAAGAAAGCCTTTAGCTGGAAATAATAGGTGGGTAGGGATTGAGGTGGAATGGAGGTGAAAGTAAATGGTGGTCAGAGGCTTTATAAAATTTTCCTTTTCTTTGACTCCTTTATTCCCGGGAAATCTGAGACAGAGTTTATAGAATCCTTAGGGACAATACCTTCATGCTCTCAGCCTTGTGAACTTACTGGCTGATCTAAAGGCTGGTCAGAGAGGAGACCTGGGAAAAGATGAATGGTTTTCCTTCTCTGCCCTTATCTCTGCAGGAAAAATTAAGTCTCACCAATGCAGAATTTGAGGAGATTGTCCAGATTGTGCTACGGAAGTCCCTCCAGGAGTGTTTGGGTATGGCTTATAGTGAGAGAAAGAGTTTCAGTTAGACAAACTGTTATCTGAAGGGGTAGAGTAAATTGACAGCTTTTCTCCTTCCCTCCAGTTTCCTATAAGTAAGGAAATATTAGATGGCTTTGAAATATTTTTAAATATTTCATCTATCAACAGGACTATAGCTAAACTACCTTACGGGGTACAGACTTCTAGAAAAATAGATTAAGTTGAAATAGATTACGTTGACTTCAGAATATAAATATAGTCTCAGATAGTTTTTTTAAGTGTAACTTAAATTCACTTTCACATGTTTACAATCTACTTAGAAAAGATAAATTGTATTTACTAGATTTGAAGAACTTAGTTTCCATCTACCCTTGTGTATTTGTTTCCAATACTGTTTTAACATATGCTCAGGGATTTGATTTTTGGAATAAAGAACTCTACAGTGTACACCCTGAGGATTTTGCCATATGTCCTGAGGCTAAGGAGAATAGTCTGATGTTTTCAGCTATTCTTAGGTGTACTTCTATTCCAAGAGAAAGTTTGAGGAACAAATGGTCTAAAACACATTACATAAGATTTCTTTTATGTACACAAAATAAAATTGACATTACTTGGCTATCCTGGAGCAAGGCGGATCAATCTGGAAAGACTTGCCAAAAGATACAGATTTGTAGTTTTTCCTGAGAATTTTAAGGCTTAAAGGTCTATTATCGGACAAAACTCCAAAGATGGACTCTTCTAGGCATCATTTTAACGGAAGGTTGCAGTTTGGAAATAATGGAGTCATTATTTTCTTTAATTGCTTCTCTGCTTATAGTATTTTGTTTTGGGAGAGATGGGATCTAGCCTTGATTTTTCAGAGACTTCCTGTGCCCAGCCCATAAGACGTACCCAATTAGACAAGGAACCAGGAATTGCTTCTTCTACTGATAATGATAATGCTGATGGGTAAGTTTATCCCAGTGAGGCAAGTTGATCACAGGGTAGATTTAGCATTGGTAAATGGTTGTCTATCTAGTCATTTTCTTTATATTTTATTTTATTTTTGAGAGAGAAAGAGATAGCGTGAGCAGGGGAGGGGCAGAGGGAGAGGGAGACACAGAATCTGAAGCAGGCTCCAGGCTCTGAACTGTCAGCACAGAGCTGGATGCGGGGCCCAATCCCACAAGCCATGAGATCATGACCTGAGGTGAAGTAAGACACTTAACTGACAGCCACCCAGGTGATCCAAGTCTATCTAGTCATTTTCGTATCTCTATGGATTTCTCTCAGCTCAGGACAGATACCTGTTTGAACTGGGAAGAGTAGGCAGATAGATGGGTAAGATGGCCTCTGGAGGCTGTGGAGAGCCTAGGATTTTTCTATACTCCTGACTTTTATCCTTGGGTTTTTTCAAACAAAGGTATGACAAATGGCTCCTTTTTGCCTTTTCATTAAAAAGAAAATCTTATTTTCAGAGAGAAGGTAATGGTACCTCATATTCTAGAGATTTCAGCCACTAAGGAAGCTGGAGTGACCTCTGTGATAGAGACACCTAAGCCAGGGCAGCCAGATCCTCCACCTTCTGAGAAGAAATTCAATAGATTTTCCTTAAACAAAGGAAAGAAAGGAGCCCGTAAGTATAGTCAGATATACTTTGACATCTGGCTCAAGTACTTATTCCACAAAATTAGGGAATGGGACAGTGGGCAGGCTGAAAATTTTCAACCCAGGTCTTGAAACTATTAGATTATGATCCTTCTTCCTTATTTCACTGGCCCTCACTATCTATAGAGTGTTTTGTTTTATCTTCCCAGAAGATGAGAAAATGGAGAAAGCCCAAAGTGGACGTGAGCCCAGACAGAAAGCTCAACTGAAAAAAACAGTTCAAAATCATTCTCAGATCAGAAACCAACAAAAAGGAGAAGGCAGTGGTTTTGGTGAGTTCAGCATGATTTGGAAAACCTACCTGGGCTTGAAAATTGGAGATGGAGGACAGAGGCAAGGGTTAGGTTGCTAGAGGAAATTCTGCAAACACAATAATTTATCTCTCACAGCTACTTGTAAGAGATACGCTGCTGTGGAAGAGAAGGCTTTCATTTATTCAGTTATTTAGTCATATAATCCATAGTTGTTGGATGCCTACTGTGTACCAGGCATTTTAGGATGTGCTGAGTAAATGTAGAATAAATTAATATATGCCTGTTGGAAGGGAAATAGGCTTGTGAGGAAGGCAAAAAAGAAAGCTACAAGGTGGGAGTAGATTTGAAAAAGTCTCCAAGAAAAGATACTACTTTTTTCTTTTTTGATTTAACTTTATTTTTTATTTTTTAAAATTTATATCCAAATTAGTATATAGTGAAGCAACAAGAAAAGATAGTACTTGAGCCATGTGTTGGAAGTATCATTTAGTAGGGTGAACTGAGGTGGGGATGAAGGTCAGAGTGATATTTATTGGCAAAGTTATGGAGGAGAGCTAATGATTGTAGCTTTTAGGTACCTTGCGGGGGATAGAATGTTGTAGGGGGAGATAAGGTTATAGGTATGCAAGGGCCAGATCATAAAAGGCCTTACATGCCAGGCTAAGGAATTTGAATTTTATTTTAAAGTTAAAGAGGAACCATTGGCCTCTTTAGGGGAAAGTTGGTAAGATTTGTATTTTAGAAAGCTCACTGTGCCACTGGCATGGGAGATGGATTAGTGGGAGCATGACTAGACCACAGAAATAGTGATCTAAACAAGGAAGATAGGCAGTAGCAGTGAAGAGGAAGAGACACATTTGAGATCTTTAGGAGGAAAGATCAGTATGATATGGTTACCAGTGGGATCTGAGGATGATCCTGTTTTCTGACCTAAGTGCTTGAAAGAACCATTATTTGAAATGGAGAATATAGAAGAAAGAGCACATTTTCAGACAGTGAATTAGCTTTGGACAAGTTAGAGGGTCTGTGATGAGCTTTTGCATCTAAGAAAGAGGTCTGGGCTGGAAATACAGGTTTGGGAATCATCTGCATCAGTAAGAATGGATGAAATTTTCTAAGAGGAGGGTGTGGAGTGCAAAGAGAAGAGCAATGAATAGAAAACCCATAATGTTTAGGGGGAACATAATGTTTAGGGTTAAGCAGAGGAAGAGCTGCACAGGAAGAAAACTAAGAACTAAGAGAAAACTCAGAAAGGTAGAATCTAGGAGAGTATGGCATCACAGATGCCAGGGGAGGAGAGAATGTCAAGAAAGAGGGAGTGTTTAGCCTTGTGCTGCTACAGAGACATCAAAGAGGATAAAAATTTGAAAATGCTCAACGATATTACAGGTAGGAAGTCATGAAAAGTCAGAAAGACGGGACACAGAATTTGAAGCAGGCTCCAATCTCTGAAGTGTCAGCACAGAGCCTGATGCAGGGCTTGAACTCACAAACGGCAAGATCGTGACCTGAGCTGAAGTCAGATGCTTAACCAACTGAGCCACCCAGGCGCCCCTAATTTATTTTATATTTTAATGTTTATTTATTTTTGAGAGAGATTGAGTGAGGGAGGGGCAGAGAGAAAGGGGGACAGAGGATCCGAAGCGGGCTCTGCGCTGACAGCTGAGAATCTGATGCGGGGCTCAAAGTCACGAACCGTGAGATCATGGCCTGAGCCAAAGTCAGATGCTTAACCACTTAACCGACTGAGCTACCCAGGTACCCCTTTAAGCTTTCTTTAAAAAAAAAAAAAGAGACTTGGCCTGTGTGTTATGAGCATATGAATAAGTTGAGGGAAAATTATTTATAAAGGAGGAGAGAGTGAAGGGAATGAGAAGAGAGCCAGAGGGTTTATTCTTACTCAGAAAGGACACCTTAGCCTTTGACATTGGATGGAGGGCAGATAAACATGGATATAGATTTATTTATTCTTTTAACAATAGTTATTAATGCCTTATGTTCTATTCCAGGCATTGTGCTAGGTACTGGAAATATAGTGGTGAAAAAAATAGATAATCCTTTCTTTCATAGAATTTACCATTTTAGTGTTTCAGGTGATAAACAAATATAGAAAATAACCATGGTAATATGGGGAAATTTTAAAGTGTTTTTCTTTTAAATTTTATTTATTTTGAGAGAGAGAGAGGGGGAGAGAGAATCCCAAGCAGAGAATCTCTGTACTACCAGCACAGAGCTCAAACTCACAGTGAGATCATGACCTGAGCCAAAACCAAGAATTGGATGCTTAATTGACTGAGTCACCCAGCTGCCCCAGTATTGGGAAATTTTAAAATGAGAAATAAAATATATTAGACAATATGTTAGTAAGTTTAAAATTTTGAAAATAAATACACTTAACAATCTGGGGGGAAACAGGCTTGCACCAAAAACAGGCTTGTGCATACTTGAAAGAAAACTCTAGGAAGACTATGTAGACATCACACAAGATAGTCCAAGGCAATAAACTACTTTGTGTGTTATAATAACATGGTAACATAAGGAGCCAGAGATGTACGTCTAATTTGGGAAGTTGGGCAGCCTGGGTGATGCCATTCCATCTCTTGCACCTCTTGGTATGAGGGCAAGGATTGGATTTTTCACTGGGAGATGGAAAGTCCACTCCTTTGGCAGTGCTTGTTGAGTCGAATTGTGATTGTCGTGAATGTGTAAGCCTCTTGCTATAAATGAACCACTCTTCCTGTTTCTTACAGTTGTCAGGGAGAGATGAGTCCTCCCACAGTAGGAAATAGAAGGGGCGGTATCTGATAAATACAATCCGTTTGGGTGAAGTGAAGGAAAAGAATGGAATGTCATGGCAGGAAATAACAGAGACCTAATCAAGATTGGGCCAGTCAGGGAACACACTTGTAAGGAAATGACATTTAAGCTGAAATCTGAAGGAGGAGTAGGATGCGGAGAAAGAATTTAGGGAAGGTGCAGTTTGGCATATTCCAGGTTTTGAAAGGAAGCCAGTATGATTGGAGTTCAGAGACCAAGGGGAAGTAAGGCAAGAAAGTGGCTCCGGATTAATGTACAAAGTAAGAATTTTAAGTGCATTGGGAGCCACTGATGAGGTGTTTTTTTTTTTTTTTAATGTTTATTCATTTTTTAGAGAGAGAGAGAGTGAGTAGGGGAGGGGCAGGGAGAGAGGGGACAGAGGATACAAAGCAGGCACTGTGCTGATAGCGGCAAGCCTGGTGCGGGGGTCAAACTCACAGACCATGACCTGAGCTGAAGCTGGACACTTAACCAACTAAACCACCCAGGTGCTCCGAGTGGGGCTGACATCATCAAATTAATGTTCTAAAAGACTCCCTTTGTGATTAATTGAAAAATGAAGTATGTAGTGACAAGAGTAGACAAGTGAGTCCTAGGATTAGAGACTTTGGTGGCTTAGATGAGGATGTTGAAAGTGGAAACAGAAGTGGATGGTTTTAAGATATGTTTTGTATGTAAACTTGTCAGAACTTGGTAATGAATTGGATGTGGGGGGAGGTGAGAGAGAGGCAAGAATATGTTAAGATGATCAGTTTCTGGCTTGAGCAGTTACTTGAGAGGGGTGAGGAAAAGTAGAGAAAGAACGAATTTGTGAGATAAGATCAAGCACTTGGGTTTGGGCCCATTAGGTTTGAGCTCTTTGTGACACATCCAAATGGTGATTTCAAAGAGTAAAGTGGCTGTAGGAATCTGGAACTCAGAACAAAAGCTAGATGCATCATTCATCTGTATGTGGTCAGACATGAAGATGGGTTTCAAACCTATAGGAGTGGGTGAGTTTGCTTCAGGAAAAGTATAGCATGGGGAACTAAGGCCCTGACTGGGCTTTGGAACCCCAGGGTTTAGAGACGGAATGGAGAATGAGGAGGGAGCTGCCAGAAAAATGGGGGGAGCGGGGAAATGAAGAAGGGGGAGATCATAGAACCCAAGGAAACTGGTGTCAACTGAAATACTCGTAGTTTGTCTGTGACATCAGTTTTCATTATCATAGAACTGCGTCATGAGCCTCAAGCAGTTTTCTGGAGCACATCATCCTCTCTTCTAAGTTGTTTGAGGGGAAACTTTATTTTATTTATGTTTATTTCTTTATTTTGGGAGAGAGAGAGTGTGTGTACGTGCAGGAGTGCAGAGGAGAGGCAGAGAGAGAGGGAGAGAGAGAATCCCAAGCAGACTCCGATTAGTGCAGAGCAGGAGGTGGGGCTCAATGTCATGAACCATGAGATCATGACCTGAGCAGAAATCAAGAGTCTGACGCTTAACCGACTGAGCCACCCAGGAGCCCATGAAAGGAAACTTTAAAGAATTGTGTGTTCTTTTATTGGAAATTTTATCTCAAGCCACAAATCCTTAGTTCTACCTCATTAGGATTCATTTTTCCTATTCATTTTCTCAGGAATATTCATTCTTTTCACAACCAACCATTTATTTTATTGATCTGTGTTTACTTTTATGGTCTCTGGCCCCTTTTCCCACTCTTTTTTTCTAGTCTTGGTAGATCACTTCTATAAACATCAAAAACAGTTACTGGGAGCTGTTTTTTGTTTTGTTTTGTTTTGTTTTGGACAGTGTTGTTTTGCTTTTAAGTATACAAAGTTTCCAGACTTATATTTATCATATCAAAGATACAAGATGCCAGCCTGTAGTGACCAGAAGAAAACCAGGTAGGGAGCCAGTACAGAAGCTTCCAGTGGACCTGGGCCAGTTTGGCCAGTGAGAGTCCTGCTGCCACTTGTCTGTCCATTGGTCCAGAGGCAGGGCTGGTGGGTGGCTTGGTGGCCGCCCTCACAGGAGGCCTGTGCATGAGTCAGGTCCGTGGGGGCTCTCTTGGGTAGCCCAGCGCATTAGCTTCCAACTCTGAATCATAGTATTTCTGTCTTGGTCCTTGATCAACTTTCTCTGGTTGCTGAGGCAGAAGGTACAGATTTGTTTGGGCTGGATGTTCTTGCCATCTCGGGTTGGGGCAGCAGCGTGGAAGAAGGCAGGCCTGGAGTGACACAGTTGGCTGCCGGTTGCTGCAGGCCTCGCTTATGAGCAGCCTGGGAGGTGTGGGTCTCCGTGGCCCCCAGTGGCAGCTGTGGTGCTGCACGCATGTATGCATCCCGGGCTGGGCAGCTGTCTTTTCAGACTAATGTATCACTCTCAACCGGTACTTTTTTTTTCAAAATAAAGTAATTCAAAACCTTAAATATGAGATACTTTGAAAGGACCCAAATGTAAGTCAGCTGCTTCTCTGAAGGATGATTTCAGTGGAATGGAGGGCATCCCTTATGTTCAGGCATTTAAGGTAAAACTTGACAGCGGGAGAATGAACTTACGTGGAGAAACATGTTGGTTGGTGTTGTTAATTATGATCCTAGGGTGTATACCTATGTGCATGGTTATGCTCTGCTTCTTTAGCAATGCTCAGTTTCTATGAATGTAGGCACAGACAAGGTAGCATGTGTTCATTCTGGGTTGTGTTTGCCCAGCTGAGTGGGAGAAAAAGTGGAGGGCAAGAGAGTTGAAGATGTCTGCACTAGAATCTAAGGAGTCAAACCTGAGTAAGAACAGAGTGAAGAAAGGAGGTTGCCACTAGATTGGCAGGAAGTTAGAGGCCAGTAGATTGGTGACCTGGGTAAAGTGAAAGTCGCTATAAGGGTCTTTGAGCAAGTGAGATGGGAAACCATGCATTTTCATCAGAGAGGAATGTTTGGATCAGTGCTTCAGGGGAGTGTATGGTTTCTAAGGATGAGTGGATGGGGCATGCAGGAGGGGGAGTGCACCACTGAAGTGGAGTGCGTTACTGAGGTGGCATAGAGGAAAAGGTCAAGGAACTCAGAGAATGGGGTGCTTTTTGAGTTACTCCTATGAAAACAGTGGCTGTCTGGAATGAGGGCAGGAGGTGGAAGGAGGAGGAGAAGGCTGAACCAGATGCCAGCATCTTTCCAAGGGAGATGAGAGGGTGACATAGTCCCATGGCATAGATCTCAAGGGAGGGAGGGTTTTTATGGGAAGGATAGTAAAGGTCTGGAAGTGGTGATGAGGAGTAAGGATGATGTTGACCCCACTCTCTGGCCTGGGGTGTGTGAGAGGGAACAGACTCCACTTAGAGAGCTGTGGGTGGGGTGGAGTTGGGCAGGGGCAGTGTCATCGGTGCATCACCAGGTTTCAAAAAGGAGGTGGATGTTCAGAAAAGTTGAAGATATGTGGACTTTTTGTTGCTCTTGTCTAGAATTCCAAAGAACATAGTGGAAAGGTTTGGGATGGAGAGAGGGGAGGCTGTGAGGAAAATTGGGTCAACTTAGAAGATGTTGGTGGGGATAATGGTTTGGAAGGTAATAGATAAAAGGAATGCTTGGCCTTTGATCAAGGCCTGAAGTAAATAGTTGATTGAGTTGATAGACTTATCTCTGTCTTTTGGAGGAGGGTAATCTCAGGACTGTTGGTTCCAAAGACTGCTACCAATCACTGCAGTGATTTGGTGACAGGTAAATCAGTTGAGATTCAGATAGTAACTCTGGATGTTGTACACGAAAGATGCTGGTTAGCCCTTCAAAAGAACTTTCCAGTAGTGACAGGCCAGTGGAGAACGAGGCACGAGCCAGAAAGGTGCCAGCCAACCTTTTCAAGAACTGTTAATACATTGGGGTGCGAGGGTGGCACAGTTAAGTATCCAATTCTTGGTTTCAGCTCAGGTCATGACCTCATGGTTTGTGGGTTTGAGCCTTGCATCGGACTCTATGCTGGCAGCACAGTGTCTGCTTAGAATTCTCTGTCTCCCTCTCTCTCTGCCCCTCCCCTGCTCACTCTCTCTCAATAAAAAAACAAACAAACAAGCAAACAAACAAACATTAAAAAAAAGAACTGTCAATATGGGAAACACTTGCTTTTTCTCCTGGGGGGAAGGAGAGATGATAGTATGGTATAGGAGAAAGATTGAGATGTGAGACCTGGGATCCAAGTTCAGCTCTGCCACTGTGTTAGATTGATCTTCAGCAAGTCAATTATCTTCTCTGAGCTTAGTTTTCCCACTTATAAATCTAGGATTAGACTATTTGGCCCCTAAGGCTCTATGATTTTAGTGAAGGTATATTGATTTTAGTTGGACTGAAGAAGGAAGAGCATATTTTTGTCTCACTTTTTTTTTTTCTGTTGCAGGTCAGTGTCTCGTCTGGGTCCAGTGTTCCTCCCCAAACTGTGAGAAGTGGAGGCGGCTTTGTGGGAACATTGACCCCTCAGTGCTTCCAGATAATTGGTCCTGTGATCAGAATACAGGTAGAATGGACTGGAGAGTTTTTTGTTTGTTTGTTTTTATTCTTTCCTTTCTTTCTCTGTATGTATCCCTTAGATTAAATATGTCATAGATGTAGTTATAATCCCAGGGGTCCTTGTAGTGTTTGGGAGAGAGGAAGGGATCTTCCTTGTCATATCAAGATGAATCTGACATAATGGGCTAGAAGAAAACACCCTGAAGAGTTATATTGTGGGAAGGGCCTGGAATCTAAACGTACATTCTAAGTGGATTCCATCTTCTTCAGCATTAGTCTGACCCTGCTGGTCCTGATTAGGTTATTGGTGTTGGGTTGGTGGATAAGAAGGGATATGGGATCCATGGGGAAAAGTGGGTGAGAGAGACAGCCAGTGGTTTAGAATTCTAAAATGTTTGAAACCACTTGGAAGAGTATGATGATCTAACCCAGCCCAGTTATTTTAAGGATGAGGTAACAGAGTCTCAGAGAAATTGCTGTCATGATGTTATGTAGATGGAAGCAGGGTCAAATAATGTGGGTCAGGCAGAAGTTTGGAATCTCTTTCTGTAACGTACATGGAGGCAGCACTCTTATTCTAGCTGTAGCTGCATTTCCTCCATGGGTCTTTGTTCTTTGTCCATACCTGTCTCCCAGTGCCCTTTTGGTCCCACCTGGTGCATACTCTTGTCCTCTCTCCTGCCCTCGTCTAGATTTTTACCTGATGAGGTTCTTTCCTTCCCTTCATTCCTTCTCTTTTTTGGCAGACTTGAAGTATAATCGCTGTGACATCCCTGAGGAGTCCTGGATAGGGCATGAGAGTGATGTGGCCTATGCCTCCTACATTCCAGGATCTATCATCTGGGCCAAGCAATATGGTTATCCTTGGTAGGGCACCATGGCATAGAACATCCTTCATGAACTTGGGAGTGGTAGATTCAAGCAAAGAGGGAAAGAAGTAGAAAGCATTTATAATGGAAATGGTACCTGCCTTAGAAAGAACATGGGATGAGGGAAAAGATAAAGTACCAAGCTGGGAGGCTTTGAAAGAACGTGTTTTCTAAAGGTTTCACAGTGGAGGTGGTATCTCCCTGGAAAAAAGCATCTGACAATTCTACTCTGGGTGGGCAAGAAAAAGGAAGGTGGCTTTATGGCATTTTTAAAACATTGAGATATGAGAGATATATAAAGTAGAGAGGACAAAGAAGGGTGGGATAGTTTCTTCTTTGGAGATGTCCTAGTCAGAAGATTTTTTCTCAGGGTTGATGGAAAGCCTAGGTTAAGATACTCTTACTAGAGGGCGCCTGGGTGGCTCAGTTGGTCAAGCATTTGACTCTTGATCTCAGGGTCTTGAGTTCATACCCCACATTGGGGTCCATGCTAAGCATGGAGCCTACTGGAAAAAATATATATATACTCTTACTTGGAAGATTCTGAGCTTCTTTGTATACTGATAGAAGTCACTTTAGTCATTTGGTAGTGACTACTGGGGGAGATCACCAAGGGTGGAGGTCTATTTTTAAGATCCTTTGTTTGCAAAACATATTGCTCTTTTATGTACATGTGTATTGGTGAATTTGTGTTCTGTTCCTCTAAACCATGTAAACCCTTCCTCTTCTGTTCCCTAAACCCATCTGTCTTCTCCAGGTGGCCAGGCATGGTAGAATCTGATCCTGACCTAGGGGAATATTTTCTTTTTGCTTCTCATCTTGATTCCCTGCCGGTGAGTTTTCCTGGCTTAGGGTATGTAGGTGCTCGGGCCAAAATAATGAACAAATCCATCCTAATAGATGTGCAGAGTTAGAAACATAGACATAGCCAGAAAACATGAGTAGAAACCGACACTTAGCTAGAGTGACAAACACAGAAACAAGTACCCACATATAGAATACAAACTTGTATCTAATTATTTAGTCATTACCAGGACATTTATGATTGTGATAAATATGCTTTGGTTGGGATTCTTGATGTCAGGATGGAAGAACAGCAGTCTGAGGTGGGTGGGTCAGGTTTATGGCATCAGATGAAGCCCAACACCTCTTTCCTTGTGAATCCTCAGTTCTTCCTCCACCTTTTCGGGTTGGAGGGCCAAAGCAAAGAGAAGGACTAGGGGCCATATGAAAACCATTTTTCTATTTCAGTCTAAGTACCACGTGACATTTTTTGGAGAGACAGTTTCTCGTGCTTGGATCCCAGTTAACATGCTGAAGAACTTCCAGGAACTGTCCCTGGAGCTAGCTGGAGTGGTAAGCAGCCCTTGGGGGTCAGTTGTGATACAGGTAACTTGAAAACTAAATCTGCCCTATATTAAACCTGATTTTGTTCCAGGAGAAGCTGTGTTGGGAGAAAGTCCCATGTCTGACCAAGTGTGCAAGGGTGAGGTTATTCATGAGGGACTCTTCTTTCTATCAGGTTTGCAGCAGGATAATGATTTTTCATAGTCTCCTTCCTTGCCTGCAGGCGGGGGGCCTTCCTGAAGACTGTGGTTTTCTACAGTTTAGCCAAGGCAGGTGTGGCAGAAATGAGGACAGGTTAACTCAGATTTCTCAGTCTTGGTACTATTGACATTTTGGGACAGATAATTCTTTGTTGTGGAAGTCTGTCCTATGTATTTTAGGATGTTTAACAGCATCTCTGGTCTTTACTGGTGTCTAGCCAAAGGGTGCTACTGCCCTTGGACTCAGTCGTGACAACCAAAAACATTGTCTCTAGACATTGTTAAGTATCTTCTGGGAGGCAAAACCTCTCCTGGTTGAGAAACTAAAAATATTAACTAAAAATATTTCTTCCCTGTAATCACTTTGGATTCAGTCAGCCTTAAAAATGAGCAGAGGGTTGCCTGGGTGTCTCAGGCAGTTGAGCATCTGACTCTTGATTTTGGCTCAGGTCATGATCTCATGGTTCATGGGTTTGAGCCCCCACTTGGGCTCTGTGCTGTGAGCATGGAGCCTGTTTGGGATTTTCTCTCTCCCTCTCTTTCTGCCCCTCCTCTGTGCTCTCTCTCTCTCAATAAATAAACTTAAAAAAAAAAAAGAAAAAAGAAAGAAATGAGAAGAGGCCTACCAGCTCTGGGGCTTTTGAAAATCAGGCAGTGAGTGTTAAATCAAGCAGCTGGATCTGAAGAAACATGTGAGAAGCTCAAAAGTGGAATTACCTGAGTTCCTTTAATCTTGCCTTTTCACATTTCCATGAGATTTACTTTGGAGAGGCCACCAAAATGTTGGTTGACAATATTGCTAGGAATTGGTGAAAAGTGTGTTGGGTGATAAAGGGAGATTATGTCTCTAAGCTCAAAAGATTAAGAATGGGAGTATCATGTCAATATCAGGAGCCAGAAAAGATCATGTCTGGTGAGTAGCAGTCTATTGGAATTATTTCTCTACTATTTATCATTGACTCTAATCTTCTATTTCAGAAAAGGTGCAGGAACAAGGATTGCAGTCAGAAACTGGGAGTGGCCCTGACGATGGCTCAGGAGGCAGAACAGATCAGTATTCAGGTGGGAGAGTGTTCAGACTACATACCTGCTCCTCTTTGGGACCTGGGACACAAAGCAAACCATATACTGTCTACTAAAGAAAAGTGGCTTGTCCTTCCCCATCATCCAGTCTTAGTCTTAGAACTAGTCTTTTCTTTCCAGGACAGATTACTTTAGCTCCTTAAATCATTTATTCTTTTTCTACCCCTGGGGCAAATGGGATCTTCTCTCATCCTACATAGAGACAGTTTGTAGTAGGGGGCATCCCACCTCCGTATTTAACTTTAGATCTCAGATGTATGAGTCTTAACCTCTCTTTTATGCAGTGTTTACCCTCAAATTCTGCCTTTGGGTGTGCAGTGGAGAATTACAATTATAAGTAAACTGGAAAAAGAGATTATTATAAGAATATATTGCAGCATATAATTATATAACATAATGTAAATATATAATATAAAAATAATGTTATAATGTATTATAGTTAATCTTCGTAAAAATTTAGATAAACAGAATATGAAATTTTAAGTGAAAATGCTATGGAATATGAATATAAAGTGTGTAACTAAAGTATTTTTTTTTTTTTAGCGTTTATTTATTTATTTTGAGAGAGAGAGAGCTCAAGCAGGAGAGGGGCAGAGATAGAGGAAAAGAGAAAGAATTCTAAGCAGGCTCCGTGCTGTGTGCTGTCAGCACGGAGCCGGACATGGGGCTCAAGCCCACAAACTGTGAGATCTTGCCAAAGTCAAGAGTCAGATGCTTAACCAGCTGAGTCACCCAGGCACCCCCATAACTAAAGTCTTGAAGACAGAGGGGAAAAGTCATCCTTGGGAGAATAGTGGATGATGCTTTTGTTTCTTGGTTCCCTCAGGAACGGGTTAACTTATTTGGTTTCCGGAGCCGATACAATGGATCTGACAATAGTCGGGAAGGAAAAGGTAGGATCAGTAAGAGGATAAGGATTAGTGAAGGAGGTGGGGAGAAGATGTAGAGAGGGAGATGGTCCTTCATGAGGGCAGAACTGAAACTTCATTTTATATCCGATATCATCCATCTAGTTCTGGATTCTAATAGGAGGCTCTCCATGAATGCCATTGACCCAAGTATCTGGGAGGGAGGGATGGATGGATAAATGGATGGGTGAAGAGAAGAATGGAGAGAAAAAGAGGATGGGGAGGGAGGGCACATGTTAAAGAGTGGTGGGTGTTTGGAAAAGGTGGGAACCATGATAACCTAGGGCCGTGTTTTGTGGAAGAAATGCCACTGGGACATGAGAGGCAGAGTTAGAAGACTGCTTCTCTGGGATCAGCTCAATTAACTCATCATCTAATTTATTGGATAAATTCTTTAGCCTTTCTTTCCTATTCCTGTTCTAGACATAACGGTTACTGGGGCTAACAGCCCAGATTCCCGCTTGGAGAAAGAAGGGGAAGAGGCCGTGTTGGAGGAGGTGGAGGAGGAGGAAGAAGAGGAAAAAGTAAGAGTGATCTTGGGGATTCCTTTTAGGAGATTTCTGTAGGACGTCTGGTTAGCATGGATTTATATTTACTATGGAACCATCCTATTCCTGCCTCAGGGTGGACCTGACTAGCTGGTCTTATCTTCTAGGGGTCTTCAGGGAAGAAGACCCTCTTTTTTCCTCAGTTATTCTCTCTAATGTCTCACATTTCTAGGAATTTATTTCTTGATTATCATCCCAGTTCCTAATGTAGTTTTTGGTTCTTACTAGAGCAATTTCAGAGAATAGCAGGGTGCCTCTGTTTACACTCTCTTCTCCCCTGTGTACACACTTAAGATATTCATTCACTTGTTTCCTTTGGGTATTTTCAAGCATATGAAATATAGATTTTTTAAAAAATATTTAAAGACTTTTTAAAGAGTGGTTTTAGGTTCACAGTAAAATTGAGAGGAAAGTACAGAGTTTCCATACCCTGTCTCCATACATGCATAGCCTTTCCCATTATCAACACCCACCAGAGTCATGCATTTGTTTCCAATTGATGAACTGACATTGGCACATTGTAATCAACCAAAGTCCATAGTTTACATTAGGGTTTACTCTGGTGTTGTTATAGTCTGAGTTTGGACAAATATATAATGATACATATACATCATTATAGTATCATACAGAGTATTTTCACTGCTCTAAAAATCCTGTGTGCTCTACTTATTCATCCCTCACCCCGCAACCCCTGACAACCACTGGTCTTTTTATTGTCTCCATAGTTTTGCCCACTCCAGAACATCATATAGTTGGAATTATGTAGTATGTACCCTTTTCAGACTGGCTTCTGAGAAATATGCATTTAAGTTTCCTTCATGTATTTCATGGCTTGATAGCTAGTTGTGTGTGTATATATACATAATATATATACCTATTTACATATACATATTATATATATATATTTTTTTTTTTTTGCTGAATTTTTCCATTTTCTGGATGTATCACATTTATTTATCCATTCACTTACTGAAGGATATCTTGGTTGCTTCCAAATTTGGACAATTATGAATAAAGCTGCTATGAACAGCTGCTTACAGGTTTTTGTGAGAACAAGTTTTCGACTCCTTTGAGTAAATAGCAAGGAGCTTGATTACTGGATTGTATGGTAAGAATATGTTTACTTTTGTAAGAAAACACCAAACTGTCTTCCAAAGTGGCTATACCATTTTGCATTCCCACCAGCATTGAATGAGATTTCCTGTTGTTCCACATCCTTGCTAGTATTTGGTATTGTCAGTGTTCCAGATTTTAGCCATTCTAATAGGTGTGTACTGGTATTCATTGATGTTTTAATTTACGTTTCCCTGATGACATATGATCTGGAGCATCTTTTCATATTCTTACTAGCCATCTGTATATTTTTTTTGGTGAGTTGTCCATTAAAGTGTTTGGTCCATTTTTTAAATTGGGTTGTTTATTTTTTTTTTTTTAGTTTTAGGAGTTCTTTGTATATTTTAGATAACAGTCCTTTATCAGGTGTATCTTCTACCAACCAGCCGATTAATTATTTATTTCATGGATCATGTCTTTAGTGTTATATATAAAAAGTCATTGTCAGGGTGCCTGGGTGGCTTGGTCGATTGAGCGTCTGACTTTGGCTCAGGTCATAATCTCACGGTTTGTGGGTTTGAGCCCATGTTGAGCTTTGTGCTGATAGCATGGAGCCTGCTTCAGATTCTCTGTCTCCCTCTTTTTCTGCCCCTTGCATGTTGTCTCTCTTAAAAATGAATAAACGTTAAAAAAAAAGTCATTGTCATACCCAAGGTCATCTAGATTTTCTATGTTATCTTCTAGGAGTTTTATAGTTTTACATTTTACACTTAGATCTATACTACATTTTGAGTTAATTTTTGTGAAAGGTGTAAGGTTTATATCTAGATTCACTTTTTTGTGTGTGGATGTCTAGTTGTTCCACCATATTTGTTGAAAAGACTCATTGCCTTTGCTCTTTTGTCAAAGATCAGCTGACTGTTTTTTTAATTTATTTTTATTTTTTTATTTTTTAATGTTTATTTATTCTTTGAGAGAGAGAGACAGAGCAAGCAGCGGAGGGGCAGAGAGAGAGGGAGACACAGAATCTGAAGCAGGCTCCAGGCTCTGAGCTGTCAGCACAGAGCCTGACACGGGGCTCAAACTTATAGACCATGAGATCATGACCTGAGCTGAAGTCGGTCACTCAACCAACTGAGCCACCCAGGTGCCCAAGCTGACTGTTTTTATGTGGGTTTATTTTTTGGGCTCTCTATTCTGTCCCATTGACCTATTTGTTCTTTTGCCAATTCCACAGTCCTGATTACTATAGCTTTATAGTAAGTCTTGAAGTTGCCTAGGGTCAGTCCTCCAGCTTTGTTGGCTATTCTGGGTCTTTTGCCTTTCTACATAACTGTAGAATCAGTTTGTTGATATCTACAAAATAGCTTGCTTGGATTTTGTTTGGAATTGCATTGATCCTATTAGATTAAGCTGGGAAAAATGAACACTAAACAATATTGAGTCTTCCTATCCACAGATGTGGAATATCTGTTTATTTAGTTCTTTGATTTTATTCATCAGAGTTTTGTAGTTTTACTCGTATAGATCTTGTACATATTTTGTTGAATTTATATGTAAGTATTTAATTTTTTCGGTGCTAATAAAAATGGTATTGTGTTTTTAAATATCAAATTCCACGTGTCCATTGTTGGTATATAAGAAAGTGATTAACTTTTGTATATTAATCTGTATCCTGCAACCTTGCTATAAACACTTAATAGCTGTGGAGTTTCTGTCAATTCTCTTGGATTTTCTGTATTGGCAATTATGTTATGGGCAAACAAAGACAGTTTTACAGTTGACCCTTGAATAGCACAGGTTTGAACTATGGAGGTCCACTTATGTGTGGATTTTTTTCAGTAAATACACTGGAGTACTGTAAATGTATTTTCTCTTCCTTATGGTTTTAATATTTTCTTTTTTTTTTACCTTTACTCTAAGAATACAGTATATAATATATAATGGACAAAATACATGTGAATTATCTGTTATTGGTAAGGCTTCTAGTCAAAAGTAGGCTACTAGTGCTTAAATTTTGGGGGAGTCCAAAGTTATACACAGGTTTTCCACTGTGCAAAGGGTCAGCACTCCTAACCCCTGCATTGTTTAAGGGTCAACTGTATTTATTCCTTCCCAGTATCTGTACCTTTTATTTCTTTTTGTCTTACTGCTTTAGGTAGAACTTCCAATATGATGTTGAAAAGGTGTGATGAGAAGGGACATCCTTGCCTTCTTCCTGATCTTTGTGGGAAAGTTTCTAGTTTCTCAGCATTAAGTATAGTGTTAGTTGTAGGTTTTTGGTAGATGTTCTTTATCAATTTGAGGAAGTTACTCTCTTTTCCTAGTTTACTGAGAGTTTTTACCATGCATGGGTGTTGGATTTTGTCAAATGCTTTTTCTGTATCTATTGATATGATTATGTGATTTTTCTTTTTTAGCCTGTTATGATGGATTACATTAATTGATTTTCAAATGTTAAACCAGTCTTGCATACCTTGAATAAATTCCACTTGTTCATGGTGTATAATTGTTTATACATTGTTGGATTCAATTTACTAATATTTTTGGCCATCACTATGGAGTATTTTTGCATCTCTTTTCATAAGAGATATTGCTCTGTAGTTTTTTTTTTTTCTCATAATGTCTCTGTTTTGATGTTCAGGTAATGGTGGCCTCATAGAATGAGTTAGGAAGTATTCTCTCTGCTCCTTTTCTCTGAAAGAGATTATAGAGAATTGGCAGAATTTCTTCCCTAAATGTTTGGTAGAATTTACCAGTGAATCCATGGGCATGGTGCTTTCTGTCTTAGAAGGATAACTACTAATTACTGATTCAATTTTGTTAATAGATAGATACAGACCCTATTCAGATTGTTTCTTCTTGTGTGAGTTTAGGCAGATTGTCTTTTAAGGAATTGGTCCATTTCTTATTGGTTATCAAATTTGTTTGAAAACAATTATTTAGTAGCACCTGGGTAGCTTAGTTGGTTAAGTGTCCGACTTGGCTCAGGTCATGATCTCGTGGTTCATGAGTTTGAGCCCTGCATTGGGCTCTGTGCTGACAGCTTAGGCCCTGAAGCCTGCTACACATTCTCTGTCTCTCTTCCCCTCCCCTGCTTGTGCTCTGTCTCTGTCTCTGTCTCTTTCTCTCAAAAATAAATAAACATTAAAAGAATTTTTTAATAAAAAAAGAAAAGAATTATTCATAGTATTCCTTTATTATCCTTTTAATGTCCTTGGACTCTGTAGTGATGACCTCCTTTTTATTTTCTGATTTTAGTCATTTGTTTCCTCTCTTTTTCTTAGTTAGCTTGGCTGGAGGCTTACCAATTTTATTGATCTTTTCAGAGAACCAGGTTTTTGTTTCATTCATTTTCTCTACTAATTTCCTGTTATTAATTTCATCAATTTCTACTCCAGTTCTTATTATTTCTTTTCTTTTGCTCACTTTGGATTTAACTTGTTCTTCTTTTTCTAGTTTCCGAAGGTTAAAACTTAGACTGTTGATTTTAGATCTTTCTTCTTTTCTAATGAATGTGTTCAGTGCTAAATTTCCCTCTCAGTACTGCTTTCTGTGTATCCCACAAATTTTGATAAATTGTGTTTTCCTTTTCATTTAGTTCATATTTTAAATTTCACTTAGTTCAATATTTTAAAATTTCTCTTGAGATTTCTTCTTTGATCCATGTGTTATATAGAAGTATGCTATTTAATCTCCATGTATTTGGAAATTTTTTGGTTATCTTTCTGTTATTGATTTCTAGTTAAAGTCCGTTATGGTCCAGGAGCAGACATTTAATGATTTCTCTTCTTTTAAATATATTAAGTTTTGTTTTATGGTTCAGAATGTGGTCAATCTTGGCGAATGCTACATGTGAACTTGAGAAGAATATGTATTCTGCTGTTGTTACTTAGAGAATTGACCTCTTTATCATTATGTAATGCCCTTTTTATCCCTGATAACTCTCCTTGTCTTGAAGTCTGCTCTGTTTGAAATTAGCATAGCTACTCCTGCTTTCTTTTGATTAGTGCGAGCATGGTGTATTTTTCTGTTTACTTTTATAATCTCTCCCTCTCTCTCTCTCTCTCTCTCTCTCTCTCTCTCTCTCTCTCTCTATATATATATATATATATATATATAGCTTTATGTTTAAAATTTTTTTAATGTTTTATTTATTTTTGAGACAGAGAGAGACAGAGCATGAGCAGGGGAGAGGCAGAGAGAGAGCGAGACACAGAATCCAAAGCAGGCTTCAGGCTCTGAGCTGTCAGCACAGAGCTCGACGCGGGGCTTGAACCCACAAACTGCAAGATCATGACCTGAGACAAAGTCGGACGCTTAACCAGCTGAGCCACCTAGGCGCCTCTATAGCTTTATGTTTAAAGTAGACTTCCTGTAGACAACATATGGCTGGGTCTTGTTTTTTAATCCTGATAATCTGTGTCTTTTAATTGGTGCTTTTAGATTATTGACATTCACAGTAATTATTAACATAGTTGGATTAATATCTATAATATTCGTTACTGTTTTCTATTTGTTGCCCTTGTTCTTTCTTCCTATTTTTGTCTTCCACTCTTTTTCTGCCCTAAGTGGTTTTAATCGAGCACCTTATATAATTCCATTTTCTCCCCTTCCTTAGCATATCAGGTGAGGTGTTCTTTTCCTTTGGCTTCTTTCAGGGCTTTTTCTTTTTTTTCTTTTTCTTTTTTTAAGTTATTAAATTCCAGTTAGTTAACATACAGTGTAATATTAGTTTCAGGTACACATTATTATACTCAGCACTTCTGTACATCACTTGGTGCTCATCACAACAGGTGCACCTTAATCCTCAAGGCTTTTTCTTTATCTCTGATTTTCTGTAGTTTGAAAATAATATGCTTAGGTATAGTTGTTGGGCATTTATCCTTCTTGGTGTTCTCTGAGCTTCCTGAATCTGTCGTTTGGTGTCTGACGTTAATTTGAGAAACTTCTCAGTCATTATTGTTTTCAATATTTCTTGGGTTTCTTGCTTTTTTTATTATTATTATTTTTTTACATTTATTTATTTTTGAGAAACAGTGAGACAAAGCACGAGTGGGGGAGGGGCAGGGAGAGAAGGAGACACAGAATCCGAAGCAGGCTCCATGCTCTGAGCAAGCAGTCAGCACAGAGCCTGATGCGAGGCTCGAACCCACAAACTGTGAGATCATGACCGAGCCAAAGTCGGAGGCTCAACCGACTGAGCCACCCAGGTGCCCTGGGTTTCTTTCTTTTTTTCTTCTCAGGTATTCCCACTGTGCATATATTATGCATTTTATAGTTGTCTCACAATTCTTGGATATGCTGTTCTTTTTTTTTTTTTTTCATTCTTTGTTCCTTTTGCTTTTCAGCTTTGAAGGTTTCTGTTGAGATATCCTCAAGTGCAGAGATTCTTTCCTAGTCTGTGTTCCATCTACTAATAAGCCCATCAAAGGCATTTTTTTTCATTTCTATTACAGCATTTTTTAAAGTTTATTTATTTATTTTGAGAGAGAGAGAGAACAAGCGAACGAGCAGGGGAGGGGCATAGAGGGGGTGGGAAGAGAGAATCCCAAACAGGCTCTGTGCTGTCAACACAGAGCCCGACATGGGGCTTAATTCCATGAACCATGAGATCATTACATGAGCCAAAAACAAGAGTTGGACACTTAACTGACTAAGCCACCCATGTGCCCCTAATTTACCAGGCCATGCTAATGGCCTAGCTTTATTTCCTTCTCTTGTACATAAAGCCTTGTACTGACTAATATCAAATAGAATGGGAAGAATGAACATTAAAAAAATTTTTCTTTTAAAGTTTATTTTTGAGGACAGAGCACAAGCAGGGGAGGGGTAGAGAGAGAGAGGGAGACACAGAATCTGAAGCAGGCTTGAGGCTCTGGGCTGTCACACAGAGCCCAACTCAGGGGTCAGACTCACAAACCATGAGAACATGACCTGAACTGAAGTTGGATGCTTAACTGACTGAGCCACCCAGGCACCCTGGGAAAGATGAACATTTTTATCTTTGTTTTCATTGATTTAAACAGTATCAGGCTCACAGAATCCAATTTGATTTCCCTTACCCCACCCATCATTTCTGTAGCATCCCACTCTATTAAAAACACAATTATGTGACTTAATTTATATTTTCTTATTTTTCTCTCCCATTTTCAGGACTCAACTTTGCCCAGTCCCAAGCCAGCCAAAATTCAGACAAAAAGCCCCAAGGCAAGAGGTAAGCAAGCCAGCTGGGAACAGGTATGTGCTACCATTAAGGCAGGGCAGAAATAGGCAATGGGAAGGGTCTGCAGGTCACAGGATCTTAACTGCCTGTCTCAGCTTTAAAATCTGCAAAAATGGTCAAGGCTCCTACTGTGTCATCAGGGAAGCTGTCCTCTGCCAAGCGAGTACATCTCCTCGCTTCTGTGCACTGATTATAAAATATTAGATTAAAGGTGGAAAGAATGTCTTAAATTCTTAGCCAAGAAGGATGGCTTCCTGGAGAAGGCAGTCTATGAGGAAAAATATAAAGAGAAGAAGATCCAGAACAAACAAACAACAACAAGAGAGACAGAGAGAGAGAGAGAGAGAGAGAGAAATATTTGGGGAAAAGGAAGGAACCAAAAAAACTCACTAGATTGAGAATGAGCAGAGGATGTGGGGCACAGACTAACTGTGGGAAGTCTATGGACCCTTGCCGAGCTGTCATTTAGAGAGAGAGAAACAAATGTCCTTCATGGTTGTTGGTGGGGTGATGCAGGCATAGCAGATGGACGAGATGGGATCCTGCAAAGGAAGACAACGAAGAGATCTCTGGGAAATGAATCTGCAGCAACGCCTGTACGCATAATGGGAAGGAAAGAAGGACACAGGAATTCAGAGCCTGACCAGCCAGGTAAGGCTCAAGTCCTGGGAAAAACTATGGGAAATGAGGTTCAAGTCTGTGTCTCCCTTCCCTGGATCATTTCTTAACTTCATAGCTTTTTGTTACTTTTAAAAAGAACAAGAATTAAGCATCTCAGATGGTAGAGTGCAGTACACACTGTAGAAACGTAATGGTTATTCGTTTGATTTGATCCAAGCACAGGAGAATGGTGAGGAGGGGGGAACAGACATTTATCGAGTATTGCTGTGGGCTGGCTAGATAGACATTTGCTGGCTCCCTTGAATCTTTCAATATCTCTGTGACTGGACATTTGCCATTTTAGAGATAAGGGGATTGAGGCCCAAAGGGTTTATAATTTGCTGAAGACCCATGACAGGCATATGACTAGCATATGGCTAGAATCCAGGTCTTTCTGACTTCAAAGCCCATTTTATTTCTATTGAGAAAGATCATATTTCCTAGAGATATTTTTGTAAACAGGAATGTAGGGGTTTGACTTGTAAAAAGCCAGGACAGATGGCCTAATAGGGCTCTCAGTTTTATCACTTTTTCATCCAGGCCCTAAGAAAAAATTTAAAGCTCCCCAGAGCAAAGCTGCAGGAACCAACTTCCCTGAGGACAAAGAAGCTGGGATGGAGCCAAAGGGCCCGACCCCACCAGCTCATCTTGGGGCTTGTCCCATGGTGGGGAAAGAAGGCTCAAAGTGTCCTCAGGAGGCTGGAAGTGTCCTCCATGACGATGAAGCCTCCAGTGACCTGGACCTGGAGCAACTCCTGGAAGATGTTGGAGAAGAGCCGGAGCAGCTGGAGGAGCCACAGTGTGGAGATGACCCTGGGGAGTTCACCACGACCTTCTTTGAGGAATAGCTGTGTGCTCCTGCCTCACCCACTTCCACAGGAGCAGCAGAGAGAGCCCCTCAGAGGGTCTCTGAGAAGCTACTACGTGTGGGGTTTGTTCCTCAGCTACAGGTCAATTGGCTAAAGTCACGGCTCTGCAGTTTATGTGTTAATAAAACAGGTTACTGGCTTAAGTGGTTCCATTCGTCTCTAACCACATGCTTCCCTTGGCTTCTCTCTCCGCCCCCCCCCCCCCCCATCCCTGTGGCATGTCCCTGTTTCTGGTGGGAGGCCGGCACAGTATAGGGATCTGGGAAGGCAGTGAGACCCAAGTCCTGGGAGGAGGCCGTCGAGAAGGGCAGGTCTGGGTTCAGACCTGGCTCAGCCACTTACTAGGTGTGTGGCCTTGAGAAAAGCACTAACCATTCTGGGTCTTCTCTTCACGCCTCCGGTGAGTGCATCCAGGACTGTATAAGGTTGTTGGTGATGCTTACATGAGTCATGCACTTAACGCGGTACATGTTATGGTAGCAGAAGTAGAATGGTTAGATAAGGGGGCAGAGTCTGGGCTCTGGGCTGGCTGCCAGTGTTTGGTGTCCCCCACCTGGCCTGAAGGCAGTCACTGAACACCAGCCCTGGAGGAGGGATCTTGGGTGTGAGCTACTTTTACAGCTCATTTTTGGCGAGAAGGAAAAGACAGAAGATGCCATCAGTTTCTCCTTAGGTGCCTTCAGGCAAATCCTACTAGTACTTTTATTTTTGTGGGCAAGGGCTGGGCAGTTGAAGAGGGAATGGAAGCAGATGGCTCTGTTTCTCTCTGGTCCTTGGTGGCCTTCCACACCCACTGGCTTTTGTCTGTGTCTGGCCAGGGTTATTACTAGAAGCTGTGACCTTCTGTGCAGCTTAGTCTCAGTGAGTCCCCATTCAATCCCGCTCACTGGGCCTTTACGATAGAATACAGGGTCTCCTGCGGGCTCTCCTTGGAAGGGGTGCAGGGAGGGGCTGCTGGTGACGAGCTGGAGAGGGTGAGGGAGGCATAGAGGATGCCACCGTCATCCTGGGCTTCACCCTGGTGAGAAGGAAGAAGAAGGGCGTGAGTGGAAGGGGAGCTGTCCCCAACTTAGAGCAGTAACCCCGTAACTGAGTGCCCCACCAACACCACAGTTCCTCTATTCCATCTACCCCACCTTCTCCAAACTTCTTTTTAATTCCTTTAGGCTCTAGTCTGGGCTGCTTACCTTGGGGTCCAGCTTGGGCTCTGTTTTTTGTCCTAGAAAAATTCAAGGTGTGCTGGGGTCAGGTGGCATGTCAGCCAGGGCAGAGAGATGCACGGGGGGCCTTGGGGAGTGAGATCATCTGCTAGGTCAAGACCAGGGTCAGGCCAGAGGGATGGGTGGGACAGGGAAAGAGGAGAATGCTGAGGCAGGTGTGTGGGCAGGGGGTGTGTGAGGAAGGGCGAACCAAGGTGGAGAGAGGGGAGTGTCACAGTAAGAATTTACCTGTAATCCCGATGTTCTCATACTTCTCCTCAGTGTTTTGGACCGATTCCCTGTGTGCGAAGGAGAGGGCGGGAAGTGCATTAGAGGCTGGGCAGAAGTGGGTTCAAACCTCTGTGGGAGCTCTGCAACCCCCTGACACTCAGGTGAGCCAAGGGTTGAGGCTCTCAGGAGGCCTGGGAGAAGATTGAGAGGCAGTTTGCCGTGTAGCCAGTAGAGGTCCTGAGACTCCCTTGAAGATAGATCATCCCGGAGAAGCGGCTTTGTTGGAAGAGCCATCAGAAGGTGGTGATGGTCTTCTGGCCGGTGCCCAGGTGGGAAGGGAGAGAGGGGAGGGAAGGGGCTGAGAGAAAGAAAGAATAGAATAGGGAAGATGGGCTGGAGGAAAGGGGAGGATGAAGAAGAGAGCTCTGGAGGGAGGGAAAGAGGGAGAAGGCCTGGTGGTGGAGGAGAGAGAGGTGAGGCTAGAAGCTGAGGAGGGAAGTGGCTCTGAGAAAAGAGGTGCCCACTGGAAGGTGAGGAGGAGAGCTGCTGTCCCCATAAGGACCTTCCTGTTTCCCAAACAGGACAAGCACTCACCCGGCTACGGTTCTGGCTTTAGTCTGCAGACCTGTAGGGAAACAGCAGCATGTCAGGGTGCCATCCACAAAAGGCATCTCTCCTCCCTGCCTTCCTGCTCTGTGTGCTCTGAGACCACCCCTAGACAGGTCAGGGCAGCGGAACAGCTCTGTTGGACCCACCTGGGACTCTTGAGTGGCACCTGCTGGCACTCTGAGGCTGCCCAACCCTGTTCCGTGGTTGTCCTCAACACTAAATCAAGAGAATCGCTCTTGCCTGCTTGCGCTCTCTCTCTCTCTCTCTCTCTCTCTCTCTCTCAGCCTTTCCCTTTGCTTCCTTTCCCCTTCCTTGAATTCCTCACCCATCCCTCCACCTGCTCCTTCCACTGCTGAGCCCTGGCCCACCCACCTCCTCCTCCCCCTCCTTTGGCCCTTATCATAGACTCACAGCTCTCTCATGCCCTGATACACTGGCTTTCCATGTTTCTCTCCCCTCTCCTGAACCTCATGGCTGGAATCTGTGTCTGCACTGCAGCCAGTTTCTCTCCACCCTCTGCCACTGAAACCTCTGCTGTCCCCCTGCCACCATCTCCCCTCCTGTCCTTCTGAGTCTGTCTACAGCATTTCCCAAGGATCAGCCCCTGGTTCACAGACATCCCCTCCACCACCCAACACTATCCTGGGAGGTCCCATCATTGACAGGGACAGACCTCTGAACACAGGGGACTCCTATGTCCCCCCAACTCTAGTGACCTCCACTCCACTCAGCCATACCCTGGACTCCTTTTTATCCCTGGGATTGAGAACTCTGAAATATTAAATGCCAGCATCATTTTTATGCTACAACTTTCTTTCCTTCCAGCTCTCTTTTACCATCAGCCTGTTTTGACCCTCTGATAATCCACTTTCTTTTGGGCTGTCCAAACTCCCTGATGATCCTCTACTCTCTACTCCTGCCCTTTCACTAGCTCCTTGACTGCCTGTGTTCCCCTATCCTTATGCCACACTTAGGTGACACAGCTCTAATTCTGGATGTGGCTGATGGCAGAGAATGCTATTTGCTTACCTGATATCCATTCATTTCTTACTTTTTAAAAAAGATTTTATTTTTAAGTAATCTCTATACCCAACGTGGGGCTCAAACTCACAACCCCGAGATCAAGAGGCACATGCTCTAGTGACTGAGCCAACCAGGTGCCCCACCATTCATTTCTTCTTACTTAGTTACAGAACCTTGATTTTATTTGGGGTGGCAGTATGCTGCCCTACTGATAGATGTGGGACACAGGAGTACATCCTAGCCAGTAAGATTCAAAGGGAAGTTGGAGGTAAGATTTTCAGGAAGCCTCTTTAAAAGGAGGACAGACAGCTGTGGCATAGTCTTTTTTCCCTTCCTTCCTCCTGTTTCCTGTCTGGATTCAAAAATAATGGCTGGAGTCTGAGCAGCCATCTTGGATCATGAGGCAACCTTCAGGATAAAAGCCAGTGGCCAGGATAGTGAGCAGGAAAATAGAAGTCTGAGTGCCTAAGGACAATGGCCTCTGCTATCTGTTTCCTCATCCTTTTATATGAGGGAAAACAATAAACTCAGTCTTATTTAAGCCCTGTTACTTTTGGTCTCTGGTGCCAGCAGGTGAACGTAACTCCTAATGAACAAGTCCCAGAGGCTTCTAACCTGCATGAGGAAAAACATGCGGTGATGCTTTTACACAGTTTATGGCTTCTCATCTGAGTTGAATTCTTAAATACTGTCTTCCATTTCCTCAATGACTATGTCACATTTTTCTTCATCTCTAACCCGCATCCTGACTCTAGAGACAACCACTGTGATTTTTCCTCTGCAGAATTAAAAACAATTCCTATACCTTTGAGTTTATCAATGTTTTTATTCATGGCTTTTATGTTTATGTCATATATAGGGAGCTCATCAACACTCCATGGTTATAAAATAGTCTCACATGCTTTCTTCTGGTGCTAGGTTCTTCCCCCCACATTTAACTCTTTGATTGATCTCCATGGAATTTATTTTGGTGCAAATTATGAGATAATATTATTTTCTCAGATGGCTGCTCAATTGTTCCATCACCATGTATTGAATTACTCATCTTTCCCCATTGATTAGAAATGCCAGATTTTAACCTACTAAATTCCTGAATATATTTTGACCTGTTTTATCCTGCCTATATTCGGGCTTTTCTCTTTTAATACATTGGTTTATCTGTGTATGAATATGACAGCATCGAATCATTTTAGTTATTGCAGCTTAATAATTACAGGTGCTAGTGCTCACATAGTCCTTATTCTGTGCCAGAATCTGTTCTCAATGAATTACATTTAATTGTCATGACAACCCCCAGGGTGAGTACTATTATTATTCTCATTTTACCAATGAGTAAGTTGAGGCACAGAGTAATACAACCATTGCACTAGAGTTTCCCCAGCCAGGATTTGAGTGCAGGCAGTCTAGATTCTATGCTGCTCACCTCTGTGCTTTAATATCTGATAGGGCTAATCTCCTCTCACTGAAATCTTTCTCTAGAGGAATTTCAAATTAGTATTGGAGGGTGTTGGGGTGTAAATAATTAATGTCTCTAGCTCTGTCCTCTCTTTTAGCTATAAATGCATACATCCAAATTTCTGATGAACCTCTAGGCTCAGATGCCACACAGGTATGTCTAACATGTCCCAAGCTAAAGAATCATTATTCCCCACTCCCCACCCACCCTCCGCCCCCAAACATGGTCTTTGACCTCTTGTATTCTCTAATTTGCTTGGTGGTTTCATCCAAGTTCTTCCCACTCCCTTGCCCCTGCACCAGCCTGATCACCAAATCCTACTGATTTTCTCTCTTGAACTCTTCCAGAGTCTGGCTCTATCCCTCCACCTACACTGCTACTGCCTTAGATTGGCCTGGCCCACCGCTGGCGCCTCTACCCCATACTTATGTATCTGCATGAACTGTTTCATGTTGCCTCTGGGAGCAGAGGCTCTTGGGTGTGATTTACGAGGTTCTCTTCTCCCATCTCTAGCCTCCTCCACTGCATGGAGCTGCTTAGAGTTCTCTCACTGCTTTCCCGTACCTGCAGGGACAGTGACATCTTCACCACCCTCACCACTTGCCTGGCTAATTCTCTTATACTCTTTGAGACTTTCTGTAGTGTCACTTCCTATGGGAAGTTCTCCATGATTCCCCTCCTCTGTCCTAGACTACCACAGCTCTTTCCAAATGAGGCAGTCATTTCCTTTCCTCTCCCTCTGCCACTGAGTTCCTTGAAAGCAGGACCCACACTTTATTTACACTTGTATCTCCAATTATAAGCCAGACCCTGGAAGATAAGCCCTCAACCAATGCTTGCTGAGCTGAGCCAACTTCCTTTCCCTTCTGCTCTCTCCTTACTCTTCCAAGAGCTGACCCTCCCCTCCCCGTGAATCAAAAGATGAAGATTAGGGGTGCCTGGGTGGCTCAGTCCGTTGAGCGTCCGACTTCGGCTCAGGTCACGATCTTGCGGTCCATGGGTTCGAGCCCCGTGTCGGTCTCTGGGCTGATGGCTCAGAGCCTGGAGCCTGCTTCCGATTCTGTGTCTCCCTCTCTCTCTGCCCCTCCCCTGTTCATGCTCTGTCTCTCTCTCTCTCAAAAATAAATAAACGTTAAAAAAAAAATAAAAAAAAAAACAAAAGATGAAGATTGATGATAAATGATTAAGTCAAGAGACAAAAACTAGAAAATGATCAGATTTGTGGGGCAGGACTGGTCTGGAGCAATGGTTCTCAAACTGGATCACACATAGACACCACTTGTTGAGATCTTTAAAAATGCAGATTCCCAAGCCCAGACCTCAAGGCCAGCAGGGATCTGCATTTTTAAATGCAGGATGACCTGGGGTTCTGGGAAACATTCAGTTGGGAAACTTGGGGACAAGTTGGAGGCATAGTCCAGAACCACTTACCTTTGCTTCTCTTCCACCTGAGGAAGACAATCAGTCCCAAAACTGCTATTATGAGCACAACACCAGCCAGTGCCACACCGACTGCAGCTCCCACACTCAGGGGTGAAGATGCTGAGCTCCCATTGTCCTCTACGACATTGAGGTCAGCTGTGATGGTGGCTGCGGTGGTGGTGCCCTTGGTGGTCGCCTGGGCAGCTGAGAAGACACGAGAATTTAGCAGATTCTCCTCTGGAGGCTTGAGGTATTTGGATGAAACTGTTATATCTCATTCCCTAGTTTGGGGAATATTAAGGGTGGGGAGGAACTCCGAGAAGAAATTAAAAAAATGAATGGAATAGTCAATTCCTTAGAAAAAGTACCAAAACCAGAAAGAAGCCAGCCCTAAGAAAACTCAGAGGAAAAAATTAATGAAACCTATGTAGGAATAAATTTATTAGAAACAGGACAACAGAGAGAATAATAAGTGCAGGGAGTGGTTATTTAGGGGAAAAACAAACAACAAAAAACAAGAAAGAAATAAAACAGACAAGACTCTTGCAAACCTAACAAGAGTTTGTTGAAATCATTTGTGAGTGTATGCTCATTATAGGTTGATAAACTTAAAAAAACTCTGAATTGGATGATTTTCTGAAACAAACAAAAATTTCTGAAAATGGAGTTAAGAAGTAAGACACTTTCACTGATAGGTAAACAAAGAAGTGAGGACTCTTGGGGCACTGGCCTGGCTCAATCAGAAGAGCAGGTGACTCTTGGTCTCTAGGTCATGAATCTGAGCTCCACACTGGGGGTAAAGATTACTAAACAAAGTAAATAAACTTTAAAAAAAAAAAAAACAAAAGAAAATGAGAGCCTTATTAAAAACTACCTATCATAAAGATTCCAAGCTCAGGAGGCTTTATGGGTAAATTCTTTTTTTTTAAATTTTTTTTAATGTTTATTTTTGAGAGAGACAGACAGACAGACAGGACTGTGAGCAGGGGAAGGGCAGAGAGAGAGGGAGGCACAGAATCCGAAGCAGGCTCCAGGCTCCCAGCTGTCAGCACAGAGCCTGATGTGGGGCTTGAACTCTCGAACCGTGAGATCATGACCTGAGCTGAAGTCAGATGCTTAACCAACTGAGCCACCCAGCTGCCCCTATGGGTAAATTCTAGTGAAAATTTAAAGAACAAGTAATTCCCAGATGGATTCTAGAACACAGGGAAATATGGGAAAGAGGCAATTCTAATTCATTTCATAAAATGATAACATAACCCTGATGCTAATTTATCTATCTATCTATCTATCTATCTATCTATCTATATTTTTTAATGCAGGTTGAAACAACAAAAGGCTGGGTTTTTTACTGATCTGAGTGGAGGAAAATACCCAGTAATTGAGCAGTGGAAGGATAGGTAGGTACAACCTTTGGGAGTGCATTTGTAAAGTGTAACATACCCAGGTGTGCCCTTTGACCCAGTGCTTTCAATGCTAGAAATTTATCCTGTGGAAATGCTGGGCAAGTGTCCAAAGGCCTGTATTTAGGGGTGTTCCTTGCAGCTTTGTGATGCCCCAACAAGCTAAACATCTTTATTTATTTATTTTTTTACTTGTTTTATTTTTTATTTTTAAAAACTTACATCCAAATTAGTTAGCATATAGTGCAACAATGATTTCAGGAGTAGATTCCTTAGTGCGCCTTACCCATTTAGCCCATCCCCCCTCCCACAACCCCTCCGGTAACCCTCAGTTTGTTCTCCATATTTATGAGTCTCTTCTGTTTTGTCCCCCTCCCTGTTTTTATATTATTTTTATTTCCCTTCCCTTATGTTCATCTATGTTTTGTCTCTTAAAGTCCTCATATGAGTGAAGTCATATGATTTTTGTCTTTCTCTGACTAATTTCACTTAGCATAATACCCTCCAGTTCCATCCACGTAGTTGCAAATGGCAAGATTTCATTCTTTTTGATTGCTGAGTGATACTCCATTGTATATGACATTTTCTTTATCCATTCATCCATCGATGGACATTTGGGCTCTTTCCATACTTTGGCTATTGTTGATAGTGCTGCTATAAACATGGGGGTGCATGTGTCCCTTCGAAACAGCACACCTGTATCCAGTGGATAAATGCCTAGTAGTGCAATTGCTGGGTCCTAGGGTAGTTCTATTTTTAGTTTTTTGAGGAACCTCCATACTGTTTTCCAGAGTGGCTGCACCAGCTGGCATTCCTACTAAACATCTTTAAATAGGACACTGAGTAAGTAGATACATTGTGATACATTATGGCATGGAGACATTCTGTGGCCTTTGTGTGTGTGTGTGTGTGTGTGTGTGTGTGTGTGTTTGTTCATTTTTGGGTGAGAATGCAAGCAGGGAGTGCAGGGAGAAGGGGACAGAGTATCTGAAGCAGGCTCTGAGCTGATAGCAGCGACCCCAATGTGGGGCCTGAACCCAGGAATCAAACCATGAGATCATGACCTGAGCTGAAATCAAGAGCCAGACACTTAACTGACTGAGCCACTCTTGCACCTCCCTGCAGCCTTTAAAAAAAGAAAAAAAGCATAACTGTACATGTACTGAACTGGAAAGATAGTGGAATAAAAATAAGTTGTAGAGCAGAATAGTAATGTGGTTTGATTCTGTTTGTGTTATGTATCTATATCTGTATCTGTATCTGTGAGAGAGGACATTTCCGCAGAAAGAAGTAGTGGCTGGGGAGATAAAGTGCAGAGGGAGGAATAGACTTTTCATTCGACTCCCTTCTGTATTGTTTGAACATTTTAAAAAAGGCAGTATAAGTATTACCAGTACCTTTACTATTTTCAAAATTTAATGTTTATCAAAGTTATATAGGCACGTAAGTTAAAAAGTCCACACATTCCATAGTATATAAAGACAGCAGCCCCTGCATAAGCCTCTCACCCCCTTCCCACTCTACAGAGTCAACTGTTTTAGCACCTTTTAGTGCTAAAACCTTTTAGCTGTTTCTTTCGGCATTAACCTTGTATTTCTAAATCACAAGCATACACTGTTGTTGCTTGAATGGTTGGAAGTATTGTTGATTTACTTCCTACCATTGAAATCAAGGATTTAGAACTCTCACACCCCTGTTTTCTCCTTTTTACTGGACAGTCCAGCATTCGATGTCCTTTTCATGAGATGGGGTCTTCACTTGGCTTTTGGGACACCATTCTCTTGTGGCTCTTTTCCTGCCTCTCTAGCAGCTGCTTGTTGATTCCTCCTTTTCCCAACCTATAACAGTCCTAGGACCCCCTCTCTATCTACACACACTTCCCAGATAATTTATCCAGTCCCATGGCATCAACTATCAGCGACAAACTGATCCCACCCAAATTTACATATCCAGTCATCTCTTCCCTGGCTCTCTTGAATCCTGTATCTCACTACCTACTTATACCTCTGTTTATCTTGTAATGTCTCAAATTACAGAACTCTTGATTTCCTCCCAAACCTGTTCCTACCGCATGTCCCCCTCTCAGTAAATGGCAATGCCATCCTGTAAGAAGCTCAGGCCAAAAGCCTCAGAGTCACCCTTGCTTCTTCTCTCTTTCTTACCCCCCACATCCCATCATCTGCAAATCCTGTCTGCTCAGTCTTCAAAATATAACCAGCATCTCACCTGCCCTTGTTGTCACCCTATTTCAGGCACATCACCTCTCACTGGTGTCCCTGCTTGTGACCTCGCTCGTCTTTACAGTCTTATTCTCTATACAACATCTGGAGGGACACTTGTACAATGCACATCAGCACAGCAGGAAACCCTCACTAGACTCATTACACTGAGTAAAAGTTCTTTTCTTCGCTTTCAAAGCCACACTGGACTGGCCCCCCCACTGCCTGTTCTGATCTCACCTGCTGCCACCATCAGCCTCTTTATCTGATTCAGCCACACACTTGTCCCACCTCATGGCCTCTGCCCTTGCTGATCCCTCGTGACTGGAACATTCTTCTCCAGACCTCTCCCTGACTTCCTACAGATTTGTGCCTAGGCTGGATTTTTCTGCTGGCTTCTCTTATATCCACTCCCCAGCTCCTCTCCACTTGCTTTGTGCCTTTGGGGGCTGGTCTTGGTGGACACAATCCATGGGCTCTCTCACCAGCTGGTTCCTAGTCAGTAGCCAGTCAGAGTCACCATCCAGAGATGGAAGGAGAGAAGAGGGCAGATCATGGCATAGCCCTTGGTCCCCTGTCTGACAGGTCTTATATTAGGGTTTTCAGAGACACAGAACCAATGGAATATAGAAACAGATGTGGAGTTTTGAGGTATTGGTTCATGTGATTATGATAGTTGAGAAGCCAGAGTTTGCTATCTTTAAACAAAAGGCCCAGGAAAGCTAGTGATGTAGTTCTAGGCCCAGACCTGTGGGTCTGAGAACCAGGGGGACCAGTGAGATTCCAAAGTCCCAAGAACCAAGAGCTCCAAAGTCTGAGAGCAGGAGAAGTGGAGATCCCTGCCCATCCTCTACTTTTTTGTTCCTTTAGTTCTCTCAAGGGTTTGGATGATGCCCACCCACTGCTAGACTCTTCTGGAAATACCATTACAGACTATCCAGAAAGAATGTCTTATCAGATCTCTGAGCATCCTGTAAGCTCACTCAAAACTAACCATCCCAGATATGTTGACTCTATCTCCCCAGAGGCTACAGCTCATCTCTGGGTCCCCCTTCTTCCTACTCTGTTCCTCAGTCCTGGGGATGGTCTCAGGGGTCTCCCATCCCTGACTGGTTTCCCCATCCTGTGCCCTACTCTAAACTCTCCCCAGTCATCCTGTTTGAGTGGCTGCTTCCTGCCAGGACTCTGACTAATGTTCCCAGAGCCTTTGATGTTCCGTCTGAATAGAGTAGCACCCTTAGCAACCTTTATCCCTCAGATTCTGCTCCAGTTCCCTCCTTTTCTCTTTTCACCACCACTGTACGTGCAGAATTAATTTGTTGGCTTTCCCTTGAGTCTTCTTGCTCATCCACACTTATGTACAAATAGCATTGTTGTACACATGATTTGTTCTTTTTTTTTTTTTTTTGCTGCTGTTTCCCCAGTGTCCAGATTAGCACTCGACACATAGTAGGTATTCAGTCAATATTTGTTGAACGAATGCATGAGATAATTTTCTCTTAGAATTTCAAGCCATTCAACCATTGTTTTCCAGCTTCCTCTGTTACTATGGAGACCGCCAAAGCCATTGTGATTCTTGAATCTCCTGCAGCCTGTTTCTTTCCTCCTTGGAAATTTGTTGGATTTTCTTTCTTTTTATCCCTGATGTTTTGAAATTTCATGTTGTAGTGTCCTGAAGTAGGTCTTTTTATTTGTAACCATTTTTCTGGGCTTCTTTGTTCTGGAACATTTCTAGAGTTATCTAGGATATTTTCTTCCCATGGCCTTATCTCTTCTCTGTGTCTGGAACTCCTGTTATTCAGAGGCTGGAGCTCTTGGGCCAATCCTCAGTTTTTCTTATCTTACAGTTTCTGTATGACTTTACTATGGCAAATGGAAGAAATGACCACAAACTGGGTGACTTAAAACAATAAAAGTTTAGTTTCTCACAGTTCTGGAGGCCAGAGGTCAGTGAGCAAGGTGTCACGGGCCGCAAAACCTCAGGAGGCTCTGGGGGAGAGTCTGTTGCCTACTTCCTCCAGTTTCTCGAGGCTGCACCACTGAGTCTCTGCTCTGTAACCATATTGCCTTCTGTGATAGGTTCCCTCCACCTCCCTCTTAGAAGGAGGCTCCTGTTTGCATGTAGGGCCCATCCAGCTAATCCCAGGTTTCTTCACCTCAGAAGTCTTAGCTAAATCGTATCCCTTACCATGGAAGGTAATAATCATTAGTTTTGGGGACTGGGATATGAACACGTCTTTGTGGGGCCACTATCCAACCCACCAGTTCCCAAATCCATGACTCTTTGTCTACTGTCTGCGAGATTTCCGTCAAGTTTTTCTTGCAACTCTTTAACAGAGTTTTCTATATTTGCCGTTATATCTTAAATTCTCAAGAGCTCCTTGTTTGTTTGGAAAGCTCCCTCTGTTATACAGGCTTGCACTCTCTTAACTTTCTGAGGATGGTAGTTATCGGAGTTTCATTCTTCCTCCATTATTTTGATTTTTTCCAGGAACCCCCTCCCCCCTCTCCCCACTGCATTGGTTTTGCTGTGTATTTCATGGGGGAAGGATTCCTTAAGTGTTGAATGCAATCATATTTTAAAAAAAATCGTTTTTAACATTTATTCATTTTTGAGAGACAGAGAGCATGAGTGGGGGAGGGGCAGAGAGAGAGAGAGAGAGGGAGACACAGAATCTGAAGCAGGCTCCAGGCTCTGAGCTGTCAGCACAGAGCCTGACACAGGACTTGAACTCACGGACAGCAAGATTATGACCTGAACTGAAGTTGGACGCTTAACTGAATGAGCTACCCAGGCACCCCTGAATGTAATCATATTTTTAAATGGCGTCTCTAGCCTCAGGCATTCCAGGCACAGCAGAGGCAATTTGTCAATCATCAGGACTGGGGGATTCCATGCCAGGCCAAGACCCCATCTTGCTGCCTTGGTTGCCAGTGTGTTGCCACGCTTGGTTGCCACGCTGATTGGTAGCTGTGTATGTGGTCTGGGAGAAAGTGCTTGTTAGCTAGTGGGCTGTAGGATCTGTTAGGCTTTCTGAATCCTTTCTGAGCCCATCAGATAGATTTCCTAGAGAAAAATCTCCTGATTTCTTGCCATGGTAGGGTAGGGGATACCAGCTGGGCTATCCTGAGTCCTAGGAGGCATCTAAAGGGGTAAGGCATTTAGGATCTCATCAGTTCACCAAGTCTCCAGTTTTAAAGACTGAACCCTTGCCCCCAGGTATGCCTAGGGTACTGCCCCCAGAGTCCCTCTGCTCCATTCTTTCTAGAAAGCAAATCTCCAGTCTCTGCTGGGTGGGGAGGGGGTGTAGAAGTTTCCCTGCTTCTTTTTATTGTTTTAAAACTTTTTAAATGTTTATTTATTTTTGAGAGAGAGAGAGAGACAGAGTGTGAGTGGGGAGGTGCAGAGAGAGAGGGAGACACAGAATCTGAAGTAGGTTGCTGACAGTGCAGAGCATGACCTGGGGCTCGAACTCTCAAACTGCGAAATCATGACCTGAGCTGAAATCAACTGCTTAACCTACTGAGCCAACCAGCCGCCCCTCCCTGCTTCTTAAATACATTATCACCTAGTCCTCCACCTTTCCAACCCCCTTTTACTCCCACTGTCAGGGGTTCTGGGGTGGCTCTTCCTAAACCATTGAGGGGTTTTGCAGTGTAAGAATTGCCTTTCTTTTGACGCTCCCCACTGCCAGATTATGGCTTAGCTCCCCTGGTCTCCTAAGCAGATACATTAGTCTATGTCTTTCCAGCTTCCCAAATATTGTTTTTCACCACATAGCTCACATATTTTTTTGTCCCTGTGGATTTTTGTCTTAAAAAATTCTCTTTGGGGGGCACCTGGGTGGCTCAGTCGGTTAAGCATCCAACTCTTGATTTTGGTTGAGGTCATGATTTCATAGTTGGTGAGATTGAGCCCTGTGTTGGGCTCCATGCTATCAGCATGCTTGGGATTTTCTCTGTCCATTTCTGCCCCTCCCATGCTCTCTCTCTCAAAATAAATCAATGAACTTAAAAAAATTATCTCTGCTGTCATTTTAGTAGGGTTTGGTAGGGAGAGGATGTAAACATGCATATAACCCACCGTCTTGGCCAGAATTTGTGCAATATTTTATAGTGAAAATTTAAAAAGATGAATATTCAGAAATAATGTTGCATATTAATAATAAAAATAAAGGATTTAAAGGAAAGCAATATCTCTTGTGAGATGTTGACATGGTCTTTAGAAGAACACACCCAAGGTTATTGAGGGCTATAAAACAAGGAACCATTTCTGGGTGGAAGATTGTATATTGCACTGACTTCTGTTTTCATCAATTGCTTTCTAGATTTAATGCAATTCCAATGTAAGTGCTACCGATAGGTGTTTTCCTCAGAACCGGGCAAACTTATTCCAACATTTATGTGAAACAATAGGCCAAAACAATAATAAAGTTTTTGAGGAAGTAATGTGGTTCTGATGGAAATAGTCTTGTCAGCCACTGAAACATGACCAAGTTATAATCACTAAAACAGAGTGGTAGTGATACAAGAAAAGACAGAACAGTGAAATGGAGATGACAGACCAGAAAGGATGCTATTCTACAAAAAGCCCGGCCTAGGAATCAATGGAGAAGAGAAAAATTATCCCATAAATGGGGTTGGAACAATTGATTGGTTTCTTGGTATGAAGATCAGTTTAATTCTTCACCTCATACCATATATAAAAATAAATTCTCACTATATTAATGTGTTTTATTGTGAAGTCATATAAAAATCAGAATAAATTAGGGGCACCTGGGTGGCTCAGTTGGTTAAGCATCCTACTTTGGTTCAGGTCATGATCGCAAGGTTCCAGAGTTCAAGCCCAGCATCAGGCTGTGTGCTGACAGCACAGAGACTGGAGCCTGCTTTGGATTCTGTGCCTCCCTCTCTCTCTGCCCTTCCCTCCCTCTGTGTCTCTCTCTCTTAAAAATAAATAAACATTTAAAAAATTAAAAATAAATTAATAATTTAAAAAATCAGAAGAAATTAAAATCTTTTCAGCCCCTAGGGGATATAGGATTTTTTGGCTAAGAAATAAAAGAGAAAATTATAAAGGAGAATACAATGAGATTTGCCTACAAAAGGAAAACATCTGTATATAGAAAACATTGTTAAACTAGCCACAAACTTATCAGTTCTATTTGCTGCAAATATTCCTTTAGGGTGATGTCTTTGCATGGTGGCACCTCACTTGGATTAAAAAAATGTTTCTTTTTATTACTTTCCTGTATTTTTAAAAAATATGAGTATAGATATCCAATTAATTGTATTCATTGAAAATTAATTTACTGATGAAAAACTCATAGTAAATGTGACTGAACTGAGAAATGAGGAAAGTTGGAGGATCAGGGAAGGAGGACGAGGGGTCTGGGGAGAGCGAAAACCTCTCAAAAAAGGCCATTTAAGGGAATATGGAGGAGGTGCCAGAAATAGAAATCCAACGCTGTCTTGCTAAATTCAGGTTGTGAGCCACTTTCTATTTGCTCTGAAACCAGCACGGTGGCCAGATGGGACAGTGGTTTACCAAGGGTGGGGGCACGGAGAGTGTCCTTCCACCCAGGAGCAGTGATACGTTGTTAGAATTGTCAGTGCAAGTGATTATAAAGAGCAGACCTGGGATTTTTAGTTTTTAAGGAATTTTCTACAGATAATATTCTACAGACAGTGCATCCCCTAGTGCCTGCTCCTGGGAAGGGCTCCCTCCCCAACCGCTCTGGAGACCGACAAACCTAGGTTCAAGTTTCCAAGGCCTGCTGGGGAACATGGGAAGATCTGCTGCTGTAACACATCCCGTTCCTGGGTTAAAATAGGTGAAGACAACAATAGGATCAGGTCAGCTGTGAAGCTGAGCAGCTACTAGGTTAAGAGTGGAGGCTCGGGGGTGAAACAGGGTTCAAGTCCTGCCTGCGCCATGAGTGTGGCTCTGGGCAGGCGTTTAGGCTCTTTGAGCCTCAGTTTCCCTATCTGTAACAGGAAGATAAGAGCAGTGCCTACTGTTACTGTGGGGTCGCGGGGAAGGTTGTTAACCAGGGTGACGTACACCTAGTTGTTCAACCTGACACAGTGCATGGTAAGCGGCAGCCGCCATATTTCTGCTGTAGATGGCATGTCTCAAAGGCCAGGATGGAGGAGCAAGATCTGAGTGGACAGTGGGGATGGTGCAGGCAGAGGTGGGGACCAGGGGTGGGGGGAGGCAAGGAGGGTAAAGAGGATGGAGGCAGGGGAAGAGGGGGGTGGGAAAAGAGAGGAGGGAAGGGGCTGGGGCAGGGAGCATCGTGGGCCAGGTTCCGAGGAGCAGAGCAGGAGAAGGACACAGGGGGGACTGGGAAAAGAGGTAATGGGGCGTGGCCAGGGGACAGGGGTCTTGGGTCATGATTGGGTACCTGCTGTGTGTGCTGGGTTGAGCCCGCGACTGTGGGGAGACACAAGACTGGGGGCTGGCAGGGGCTACTCACAGGGACACAGGACAAAGGGAAGGCAGACCAAGCCCTGAAGAAGTCAAGTCCACCTGGACAGCGTGGGGTGAGGGGAGGGAGGCAAGACTGGAGGCCCAGCTTGAAGCAAGAAGGGAGGATTCCTGGGCAGCCTGGAAGGTGCTGAGGCTGGGGGAGCGGGGTGGGGACTGGCTCCGGAGGGGGCAGTGAGGGGGATGGGCAAGGAAGGCAGCCCAGGTTTGGGAAAATCCAAAAAAAAGAGTAAAGTTGGCAGAGGCCTGGGGAGGGGAGAGGGGTGGGGAGAGGAGTTTGAGAGAAGGGGTAAGCAGGAAGATTGGGGCCTGGGCCAGGCCTGGGGGATGAGGGCACCCTGCAGGGTGGGTGTGGTGGCTGCCAAGCAGCTGGACTCACCGTCGGTAATGGTGAGTTTGGTCCCTGGGATGGACTGCCACACCTGTTTGCCGTCTCTTAGCGTTTCCACTTGGACCCGGCAAAAGTACCTATTCTCATCTTCTTTCCGCAGGTTCCGTATACACAGGGTGCCGGAGTTCTGACCCTCTCTCAAGTCCAGGGAGATCCGGTTCTTGTAATCCTTATGGATAAAACGCTGGGTGCTGTTGTAGATGACCACTCCATGGAAGTCTCTCCGTCTGACGGCTATACTCAGTCTGGGATCCTTGGCTAACTCCCAGCAGTGGAAGTAGGAGAAAGAGATGCAGGTGGAACCACCCTCGGGGGCTGAGAGAGACGCTGGTTGGTTGATCCCAAAGTCAGTGTTTGGATTGCATTCTTTTGAGCTGCCTGGAGGAGAGAGAGGAGAGACTTTGAGCCACTGGGAGAGATGAGGACGATGACCCCAGACCTTCTGGCACCCTCACTCACAGAGCACACCAAGTGTGACAGATGGCAGGACTGGCCCTCTGGCCTGGGTGTCCCCCTTGCCGGGCTTGGGGTAGGGAGGACCTGGCACCATGGGACCAGCCCGCTGGAGCTGGGAGGCCTGGCCGGCTACCCCAGCAGACCCCTTCTCCAGCTGCCCAGCCACAGCCCTTCCTGGGGACTCCTGGCCCTCGGGGCAGAGCCAGGGTGTCCTGGACACTCACCAGCCTGCAGAGATGCCGGCAGCAGCAGCAGGGACAGCAGCAGGGACGGACCCATGGTCTCACTCTCCTCCCAGGAGAGGAGAAGCCAAGCAGCTCTGTCAAGGCCAGAGGGCAGGCCCTACAGAGGTGCCTCCTCGGGGAGTCCAGAGGAACGTGGAAAGCGTGGATCAGGTTCCTTCGGAAGAGCAAGGGAGGGTGAGCTTCCCCAAACTCGCGGGCCCCCGGAGTACCCAGCACTTCCTTTATCAATCTGGTTTCTTCTTTTTCTACATTGCAAAAGCGCCTCCCTTGTGGTCAGTGCACAGGAGCCGTGAGAAAGGCCCCCAACTTCTTTCTTCACATGGAGGGCCATAGTTCATGGCCTTTCTTCACATGGCCATGGTTCATGGTTCTTTCTTCACATGGTCACCCCACACCTTGGCCATCTGTGGCCTCGCCTCTTCCATCTCAGCTCCTGGCCACCTCTCCTCAGGAGTCAGTCTCTGTCTCTCCAGCTCTCCTTCTCACTGGCTCTCGGCATCTCCTGGCCTCTTTCTGTCATCCAGGTGAAGGGGCTGCAGCAGGACCAATTTGGCTCTTCCAGCCAGAGGACAAGCAGCCATGAGTCTCTGCCCAGCTAATGCCTCCCCAGAGGAAGGAGGAGGGACCCACTGGTGATCAGATGGCCTCGACCCCAGCACCGGGCACCAAGGACACCCAACTTGCACCTGGCTGCTCTCCCTCCCAGCAGGGGTTCCCTGCCCAGGACCCAGGCCTACCAGGCTCCTTCCCTCCCCTGGTCAGCTCCTTTTGTGCAGTCTCACACCATCCCTGGGGTTAAGAGGTGAGGGTGGGCCTTCTGGAGCCCATGCCTTGACCCACAGGAGGCAAGACTGGATCGGCAGGCCCCTCTGTCCTCCACTCCACAGATGAGGAGACCAAGAGCTCAGAGAAGCCCTGCCTCAGGTCATATAACCCTTGAGGCAGGTCCAGGACTCAAACTCCAGTGAGTCCACAGAGCCTTCTGCTCCTTCTGGATGCTCCCACCAAGTTGGCACCACACAACCTTGGGCCTCGGCTCCCTTCTGGGAGGTAAGCCCCAGGAGGCTGTATTTTTATAATGCTCCTTAGGTCATTCCCTCCACAGCTGTGAGAGCCCTGGCTAATTGGGAGCCTTCCTTGAGCAGGGGGGAAATAAGGCCCAGAACAGTAATGAGTCACCCTCCGGACGGTCCCTGGACTGTCTCCAATCGAGGGCACTGCCAGCCTGTGACTGCTGGTGGGTGGGGATGAGATACTGGGGCTGAGACCATTGGTGACTCTCTGTGCTGGTTTTAGGAGGCTCAGCTCCCTCCCTCCCCAGAATGAGGTTGGCATTGGCTTACTCAGTAGATGGTGGGGATTGGAGAACATGATTTCATCACAGGAAGTGGCCCCATCTTCTGGAGGCCGAAGCAAGAAGACCAGCTTCCTTTGTCAGTTGCTTCCTCAGTCCTAATTTTCCCCCACGCTTCTCCCAGGGCCTTCCAGGCAGCCCCTGCCCTGTCCCTGTGTCTGCATTTCTTGTACTTCCTCCTAGGCCCCAGGAGACAGGTTCTGCATTTTCATGGAATCCCCTTCTCTGAGCCAGGCCCTAAACATCCATTGCCTCATTTTCAGCCCTACAACATTGGGTGGTGGATTTGTTGTTTTTCTATTTTCGCCATAGGAAACTGAGGCACCATCAGGAAGCAGCCTTAATGTCATGGAGTCCACTGGGCTGTGAAAGACATTTGGGTGAATGGTGACAGCTGGAAAGGTGGACAGAAGAGAGGACAAGGGACCAGCTGCCTTTTTGGCAGTTCCTCTAGAGGGTGACCTGCCCTGTCTGAGGGGTAACACCTGAATTTTATCCCCACCTTACCTCCCTGGCTGTGGAACCTGGCTGGACAGTCTCTTCTTTGCCAGGTCACCCAAGGAGGGGGCTGGACCCCACTAGGGGGTGCCCCAGCCCCTTCTGTTGGGCAGCGTGGCATGATTACTCAACAGGCTCTGGGTCACTTTGGCAGAGTACCTGTCACCCGGGTGCCTCAGGCCCTGCCTCTCCCATATACGATCTCCCTAGATGCAAGCTGCACATTCCATGCCATGTTCAAGCCCCTGGCCCCAGTGGGATCCCTATGAGACTTAAAATTAGGAGGCATGATTTCTGCTCACAGATGGTGTGTGGTCTTTGTGTTTGTTCATCCTCCCTTGTCCTGGTAGCATGAGAGGGCCCTGTAATCCGCATTGAGCTGTGGCTCTACTCACAGAGGGGCTTCTGGAAGGAGGAGGGCCTGGTGTTTTGTGATTCCCTGATGGGCAGAGCCTAAATGCAGGTTTTTAGCCCAGGGGGTGGCTGTGGGGGAGGGGTCAGGAGTGGGGGAGGGGTCAGGGACAGAGTGAGGGCTAAGAGCTGTGGACCACAATTTGAGAATACGGCTTACATATTCCTCCAAGTTCTCCTAAGTTTCTGTTCTCCCTTCCTCATTGGCCACATCTGTCACTGTCCCAGTCCCTTCCCCTCCATGGCACCTCACCCTGCTCCTGCTTTTCCCCCAAGATCAGGAGTAAGGCAAAGATGTCTGCTCTCACTACCTCCATTCATTGTGGTGGAGGTTCTAGCTTACGCAACAAGGCAAGACAAAGAGGTAAAATTGTTCTGTGTTTTCTGAGAATCTGTATTTATGTATTTGACAGTCATTCATCACATGGCAATTGTTTTGTTTTTTGTTTTTTGTTTTTTTTTTTTAATTGCATTCTTGATGCTCTGGCACTTGTGGCCCTCCTGACTGGGAAGAGATGGCCCCTCCCAAGGCTAGCCTATTCTTAGATCTAGGGAAAAGCCTCCTAGCATGCCTTTCATATGCAAACTAACCCATGAGACCCATACTCTAAAACACTACTTTTATCTAATTCTCACACACCAATCCAGTATTTCCTCTGCCCTGAGTCAACCCTGTCCTCGGTGCCAGACAACTAAAGATAGCACTTGTAACCCAAGGCCCATTCAAATTAGTCAAACTAGCCAATCCTAAACTGGTTCCTCTTCCTTATCTTGTCTTGCCAGGGGAAAACATAATAAAGGCTGTGATCTATGCCTTCTGCTTGGTCTTGCCTCTGCCTCCTCTAGTGTTTCCCCAGGTGGCCCTCTATGGCATGGCATTTTCCTTCTCTGCAAGAAATGTCAGTTATAAAAACCTTTCAGTGTCATTACCCTCTCTGTGTCATCACTCAGTCTCCTGTATAAATTAAAACTCTGTGAGTATAAGAATTGAGCCAAAAGGCATCCAGATTGAAAAGGAAGAAATAAAAACTCTTTATTTACAGATGACTTGGTGCTTTATGTAGCCAATCCAATGGAATCAACAAAAAAACCTACTAGAACTATAAGTGACTTAAGCAAGTTCACAGGAATCAAGAGCAATACACAGAAATCAATTGTTTTCTATATACTAATGACAAAAAATGGAAGTCAAATGAAAACACTATCACTTACAATAGCTACAAAAATATGAAATATTTAGGGGTGCCTGGGTGGCTCACTCGGTTAGGTGTCTGACTTTGGCTCAAGTCATGATCTCACAGTTGGTGAGTTCAAGCCCTGCGTTGGGCTCTGAAATGACAGCTCAGAACCTAGAACCTGCTTCAGATTCTTTGTCTCCCTCTCTCTCTGCCCCTCCCTCGCCCACACTCTGTTTTTCTCTTCAAAATAAATAAACATTCAAAAATATTTTTTAAAAATATTAGGGGCACCTGGGTGGCTCAGTTGGTTGAGCATTTGACTTCAGCTCAGGTCGTGATCTTGCCGTTCATGGGTTCGGGACCTGTATCGGGCTCTGTGCTGACAGCTTGGAGCCTGGAGCCCGCTTTGGATTCTGTGTCTCCCTCTCTCTCTGTTCCTCCCCTGCTCACACTGTGTTCTGTCTCTCAAAAACAAATAAACATTAAAAAATTTTTAAAAATATGAAATACTTAGAATATGTGCAAGATCCGAACAGAACTAGAAAACATTACTGAGATAAATTAAAGATTGACGAATGGAGATTTCCTACATAAGTATGAACAGTATCAATGCTGTTCAGAAGTCAGTTCTCTCCAAATTAATATGTAAATATAACACAATCTCAGTCATAGTCCCAGTAGGCTGTTTTGTAGAAATTGGCAAGCAATTCTAAAATTCCTATAGAAATTCAAAGTACTTACTACTTAGAATTCCTATAGAAATTCATAATACTCAAAGTGCTATCTCTAGTTGTCTGAAATTGAAGAACAAAAACGGAGGATTTATGTTACCTGACTTTAAGACTTACTGTAAAACTACTGTAGTCAAGATATATTAGTGTCAAGACAAATAGGTCAATGGAACTGAAACAAGTACAGAAAGAGACCCACGATTATGTGGTCAATTTATTTCTAACAAAGATGCAAAGACAATTCAGTGGAGAAATTATAGTCTTTTGAACAACTGGTACTGGAACAACTGGAAATTTATATAAAAAAAATGAACTTCATATTTTGTTTTTGTTTTTATTTTTTTTAATGTTTACTTATTTCTGAGACAGAGACAGAGCATGAGTGGGGGAGGGGCAGGGAGTGAGGGAGACACAGAATCCAAAGTAGGCTCCAGGCTCTGAGCTGTCAGCACAGAGCCTGATGCAGGGCTTGAACTCACAAACCGTGAGATCATGACCTGAGCCGAAGTCGGTTGTTCAACCGAATGAGCCACCCAGATGCCCCTCATATTTTGTACTATATACAAAAATTAAATCAAAATGAAGCATAAGCCTAAATTTAAGTCCTAAAATTATGTAACTCAAGAAAAAAAAACAGGAGAAAATCTGTGACTTAGGTGCAGATTTCTCAATTCAACACCAAAAGCATTGAAGAAAATACTGTTCGGGGCGCCTGAGTGGCTCAGTCAGTTAGATGTCTTGATTTGACTCAGGTCATGATCTCAGGGTCATGGGGTCTTGCTCTGCCCTGAGTGCAGAGCCTGCTTGGGATTCTCTCTCTCTCCCTCCCCCTCTGCCCCTCCACTGCTCACTAGTGCACACCCTCTCTCTTTCTAAAAAATTAAAATTAAGTTAAAAAACAAAAATCATAATGAGATACAATTCTATATCTGTTAAATGGCTAAAATTGAAAGATCAGTCATACTGTTGGCAAGGATGTGGAGCAACTGGGAATGTAAAGAGGTTCAACTGTTTGAGTCACTCCTTAAAAAGTGAAACATATACCTACTACCTATACATATACATGTACCACATACACATACCACTGACAGGTATCACTGTGTTGACCACCAGCAGCAGCAGCACATGGGGACTTGTGAAAATGAGAAGTCTCATGCCCCAGTCCAGCCTGTTGAAGTTTGAGAACCACTGCTCCTGGGCAAGGACACTGACTTTCAGGACCTGCCTTGTCTGTTACCTTTACTTTTCATGGCAATCCTGTGAGATGAAGAAATTTTATTCCCACCCATCAGAGTAAGAAACTAAGGTTCAGACAGGTCACCTCACTCACTCTAGTTCCCTCTACTGGGGCGGCCTGGACTTTGGACAATGCTCAGATCTGAGTGCCTTGGGTGCTTGGCGCTTTCCAATATGATTACCCTTCTTCCCAGCTCAGCCAGGAGATTAACCTCTGCCATGTCCCCTCTCCTCCCACAGCTCTTCTAGAGAAAGCCATTCATCAGTGCTTCATTCATCTGGATGCTTGTCAAGGTCTGGGGAAACAAAGGCAACAGACTGTGAGCATGAGGTAAGGCAGGAAGATGACAATGGTTCCCTGAAGGACAGGGAAGGAGGAGAAACCAGGAGCCAGATCTTGGTCTCTACCCTTCCCCATGAACTGCCTGGTGTCACTGCTGACAACAGCACTGTGTTTATTTACTTCCTCCTGTTTTCTATCCAGAGGACGGGGCCCAGAGAGGGTTTCTTCTGCCCTGGTTGGGGGCAGGCAGGCAGTGAGCCCTCCAGGAATTAGGACCCAGCTGGGAAGGGAAGACTCACCCGTGTGAAGCAAGGAGAGGGAGGCCATAAAGTCAATGCTGAAACAGGTGGGGATGACATCTCCCACTTACTGGGTGCTGGGTGTTTTGCTTATTTGCTGTATTCTTGATGCTTTGACAGGTGGAGCCTCACTGACCAGGGAGAGACTGCCCCTCTCAGTGCTGGCCAGTTCCTAGAGATGGCAAAGACTTGCCCAGGAGCACACCTTTCATATGCAAACCAACCAGTCCAGAGCCCAGTCCAGAGCCCGTACTCCAAACCACCTCTTCCATCTGGCTCTTCTGCTCCAGGAGGGCAATATTCCTCTACCCCACTCTCCCCAGGGCAGCCCCTAATCTGCAGAATCCGCTGAAATTATTCCCACTGGCCAATCTTAAACCAGCTTAACCTGCTTTGCCTTGTCTTTTCCACAGACACTAGATAAAGGCTCCTGCCCGTGTTTTCCCTTCACTTCCTCTGCTTCCTGCCCGACCTTGGTGTCTCCCGATGCAGCCCTGCATGAGATTCCATGCCTCTGGGATCTAGGGATCAGTGAGTATAAATTCTTACCTCATGACAGTAATTTCTGTGTCTTTGTGTCTTACCATATCTGATTCAAACAAATCCAAATAAAATTTTCTATATATATATATATGTATATATATATATACACACATATATATAAAATTATATATATACACACACACATATATATATATATACACATATATGTTAAATGTTTATTTATTTTTGAAAGAGGGAGAGAGAGGGCCAGCAGGGGAGGGGCAGAGAGAGAGAGGGAGACAAAGAATCTGAAGCAGGCTCCAGGCTCTGAGCTGTTAGCACAGAGCCGGAAGCAGGGCTCGAACTCAGGAACCGCGAGATCATGATCTGAGCTGAAGTTGGCAGCTTAACCATCTGAGCCACCCAGACGCCCCTAAAATTACATTTTAAAGTAGGAGTTAACTCTCCCCGTAGGCAGGGTCTGTTATGGTCCTCATTTTACAAGAGGAAACTGAGGTCCTGAGTAAGGTTGTGAACATCACTTAAGGTCACATTGCCACTGAATACCTGCTGTGGTGTTGGGTCTGTGCCTCTGCTCCCCCCACTTCCCCATGCAGTGACAACCGTCAACAGTCCTCTGGACCACATCAGCACCCAAGGGTTCCCTTTTCTGTGTTGTCTTCCTGCTACACAGGGACATGCTTGAGGACTGACCGGGGCATGGAGCTTTGGGTCACTGGCACCTGGCATAGTGCACGGGGCAGTCAGTGCCGACTGGTGTGAATGGAAAGAACACAGAGGTGGGTGTCAGGTGATGACGATCCATGTAGCTTTCCAGTCAGTGTGCAGTGTTTTCTGTCTTACCCCATTCTGTCCTCCCTCAGACCCTCTAAGGGAGGTAGCTGTTATTCCCACTTTACAGATGAGAAGACTGAGGTTCGGGGAAGGGAAGGCATTTGCCCAGCAGTCTGACCCAGGGGCTGCCTTCTGTGGAGTCTGCCACTGTCACATTCACAAGTTTCATTTGTCATGTGACCGAGACTTCCTCACCTGTCAGCCTCCTCCTCATGGCCGCTGGCTGCATTCCAGCTCCTGAGCAATGTGACAAATGCCAACAGAGCCTCTCAGAGGTGAGAGCAGAGGGCTGAGGACTGGGAGGCACCGGCTGACTCCTGACCTTGCTGTGCTCCCAGCTTGAGGGAGGAGGAAGGATACTCTCAGAGGTGACCCTTGTCGCCCTTCCCCTCTGTGTCACAAACAGCTCTCCAGAAGCCCCGATTCATAGCATTTGCCAGTTTCCATGGTGCAAGAACTCCCACAGTATGGAGTTAGCTACCTCTGTGTGGACCAAATGTTTGCATCCCCACTGGACCCCCCAAATTCCCATGTTGAAGCCCTAAGCACCAGTAGGGCTGTATTCAGAGGTGGGGCCCCTAAGGAAATAACCAAGGTTAATGAGTCATGGGGGTGGAGGGCTGATCCTATAGGACTAGTGTCCTTACAGAAAGTGGCGTCAGAGTGCTGCTGTCTCTGTCTCCACACGCACCTGCTGAGGGAAGGCCTTGTGAACACATAGCAAGATGGCGCCGCCTACAAGCTACAGGCGGTGACCTCAGGACACAACCTACCCTGCCAAACCTTGATCTAGGACTTCCCGCACTCCAGAACTGAGAGAAATTCCTGCTATTTAAGTCACCCGGTCTGTGGCATTTCATCATGGCAGCCCGAGCAGACTAATACGACTCCCGATGTGAAGTCACTGAATTTGAGCCAAGAAGAAATGCACAGCGGCAGGTGCTTCTACGTTATTCCCACCATGCAGATGCAACAGCATAAATAACGTCAAGAGCATAGATAATAGTAATACGTGGTAAACTATGGAGGCAGAGACGAGCTTTCTTCCTTTTTAATATAATTTATTGTAAGGTTATATTTTTCTTCTTTTTTAGGTTTATGTATGTATGTATTTATTTATTTACAGTGCTGGGGGGGAGGGGCAGAGAGAGAGGGAGAGAGAGAGAATCTCATTAGGCTCCACACAGTTAGCAGTGTGGAACCCCATACGGGGCTCAAACTCATGAATTTTGAGATCATGACCTGAGCGGAAACCATGAGTTGGAGGCATAACTGACTGAGCTACTCAGGTGCCCCAGGTTATATTTTTTTCTTGATTAAAAATTAAGGAAACATTTTTAAATGTTTATTTTTGAGAGAGAGAGCACACGAGTGGAAGAGGGGCAGAGAAAGAGAGAGGGGGACACAGAATCCGAAGCAGGCTCCAGGCTCTGAGCTGTTAGCACAGAGCCTGACTCAGGGCTCAAACTCATGAACTGTGAGATCATGACTTGGGCCAAAGTTGGCGGATTAAGTGACTGAGTCACCCAGGCGCCCCTTGATTAAAAATGTTTTATTGTGTTAATGCATACTTAACAAAAACTTACCATTTTAGCCATTTTTAAGTATACAGTTCAGTGGCATTAGGTACATTTATACTGTTGTGCACATATTTAATATTTAACAGTGGCTGTGTTGAGAAAGGACTCACAACATTCCCCCAAATTAACAATCAGCTCCAGTACGTTTCCCTCTGTGGGATCCCCTTTATCCATGGTCATCAGGTGGCTTAGCAAATTCAGAAGAAAAATCCAGGAAATGCTTTTGTTGATGTGCATTTCACAGAATTCAAATTTAAGGTGAATTATCATGGACACATAGTCCTCCTCCTTTTTTCCTTCCTTTATTTGAAATATGTTTTTAGTGGCCTGAGCTGAGCACATTCTTACAAGGCCTGAACTGGCCAACGGATCTCAGCTGAGGCGACACTTTGGTTCATGTCAGCCTCAAACTTCATGTCATTCACTGCGTGTCACTGGCCCCTGGTACTGATGTGTTTTTGGTTTGAAAGTGTTTTGGTGTGGACGGGTTGTGCCCCCTCTGAAGGCTCTAGGGAAGGATCCTTCCCGCCTCTCCCAGTTTCTGGAGCTCAAAGCAGGCTTCGGGGTCCTGGGCCCGTTGAGGCACCACGCAGTCTCTCCCTCCCATGTCTGCCTTCCAGCGTGACGATTGGCTTCCCTATATTCCCTGTTCAGATGCAGAGTGGCTGCCGGCCCTGGTGGCCCTGGTCTTTCACTGGAGCATAATTACTGTGATAAAGTGGTTACCAGTGCATCTTGGACAACACAAGCTGGGATGAGGGTGAGACCCGGGAGACCCGAGAGAGGGAGTTTGCATCTGAGAAGAGTGAGTGTGGGTGGTGACCCCCATAAGGACCCCAGGTGGAAGAGGCTTCTCCAGAGTCTGGGGGTAATAGCTGCAAACGGCTCCCAGGCACACACCCTGTCACGGGCCTTTATTAACTCGTGGTGTCTATAGAAATGTAATTATTCGGTGCCAGCAAAAGGCCAGAGTACAATCAGAGCCCTGTGCCTTATGTCTAAATATTTAAGTTATCATAACTTGGCAAATAATATCTCTCTGCCCTGAGAAGTATGCCTTCATAATACAAAATTGAGAAATGTGTTTTTATGCAAATGACAGCAAAACAAAGATAGCTGAACTGATTATTATTACAGGAGCCTGGATGTTCTGTTTTGGGTTGGCGATATTTGCAGATTTTTAAAGACGTAGGGGTGCCTGGGTGGCTCAGTCAATTAAGCATCTTACTTCGGCTCAGGTCATGATCTCACAGTTCATGGGTTCAAGCCCTGCATGGGGCTCTGTGGAGCCTGGAGCCTGCTTCAGATTCTGTGTCTTCCTCTCTGTCTGCCACTCCCCTGCTCATGCCCTCTGTCTCTCAAAAATAAGTAAACATTAAAAAAAAATTAAAGAGAACTACTGGGACCTCATCAAAATAAAGAGCTTCTGCACAGCGAAGGAAACAATCAACAAAACCAAAGGCAACCGACAGAATGGGAGAAGATATTTGCAAATGACATATTAGATAAAGGGTTAGCAAAAATCTATAAAGAAGTTATCAAACTCAACACCCAAAAAACAAATAATCCAGTGAAGAAATAGGCAGAAGACATGAATAGACACTTCTCCAAAGAAGACATCCAGATGGCCAACCGACACATGAAAAAATGCTCAACATCACTCATCATCAGGGAAATACAAATCAAAACCACAATGAGATACCACCTCACACCTGTCAGAATGTCTAACATTAACAACTCAGGCAACAACAGATGTTGGCGAGGATGTGGAGAAAGAGGGTCTCTTTTGCATTGTTGGTGGGAATGCAAGCTGGTGCAGGCACTCTGGAAAACAGTATGGAGGTTCCTCAAAAAACTAAAAATAGAACTACCCTAGGATCCAACAATTGCACTACTAGACATTTATCTACAGGATACAGGTGTGCTGTTTCAAAGGGATATCTGCACCCCCATTTTTTTAGCAGCACTATCAACAATAGCCAAAGTATGGAAAGAGCCCAAATGTCCATCTATGGATGAATGGATAAAGAAAATGTCATATACAATGGATTATCACTCAGCAATCAAAAAGAATGAAATCTTGCCATTTGCAACTACGTGGATGGAACTGGAGGGTATTATGCTAAGTGAAATTAGTCAGAGAAAGACAAAATTCATATGACTTCACTCATATGAGGACTTTAAGAGACAAAACAGATGAACATAAGGGAAGGGAAATAAAAATAATATAAAAACAGGGAGGGGGACAAAACAGAAGAGACGCATAAATATGGAGAACAAACTGAGGGTTACCGGAGGGGGTGTGGGAGGGGGGATGGGCTAAATGGGGAAGGGGCACTAAGGAATCTACTCCTGAAATCATTGTTGCACTATATGCTACTAATTTGGATGTAGATTTTAAGAAATAAAAAATAAAATTAAAAAAAATTAAAGACATGGAATTCTTATGTATTATCTGTTTATGTAGTCAAATTTATTTTTTAACTTTTCTCAGTAAAATCACTAAACACATTATAATCACTATTGTCATATAATTTGTTTTGTATGGGTAGTAATGCCAAATTAGGCAACCTTTTATGAATCATTGTAGTTCTGTGGTTGTGTTGTTTTATCAATTCTAAAAATTTTTTTAACGTTTCTTTTTGAGACAGAGAGAGACAGAGCATGAGCAGAGGAGGGTAGAGAGAGAGAGAGAGGGAGACACAGAATCCAAAGCAGGCTCCAGGCTCTGAGCTGTCAGCACAGAGCCCGACGTGGGGCTCTAACTCAGGAGCTGTGAAATCATGACCTGAGCTGAAGTTGGACACCCAACCGACTAAGCCACCTAGGTGTCCCTGTTTTATCAATTCTAGTTGGAGAAAACTTCTCTCTGCTGAGGCAGCAATCAATACCATTGTTAAAGCAATACTCAGATTTGGAACTGTCATACATTTTACCCAACATATTCATGTGCTTGGAGGGGATCACATGTCACAAGTTATCTTTGTTATAGAAAATACTACAAAATATTTTAGTTTTATGATGTAAATTGTTATCACATTATGATTTTAACCACGTTTTATACTTTTATTTTATTTTAGAGAGAGGGGGAGAGAAAGAGAGAGAGAGACAGAGAATCTCAAGCAGGCTCCACACTCAGTGGAGATGTGGGGCTAATTCCCAGGACCCTGGGATCTTGACCTGAGCCAAATCAAGCGCCAGTCACTCAACTAACTAAGACACCCAGGCACCCCTTAACCACATTTTAAATCAACTTTGGTAGCTCACTTCATGTATATGTCAAACTCACATGGGTATATTTTATACCCGTGCATATATATATATATATATATATATATGTAATGTGTATACATGTACATATGCATATATATAGGTATGTACTAAGAATTTCTGCAGTTGCTGTCTGCACCTGTTAGGCATAGCATGCTAACCTGTGAGTATCTCTGGGACGATGAATTGGAACATGAAGAGGAGAGAGAGTGGGTGTTTGATACAACTAGGAGATAGTTGTGTGTTATACAAAAACTATTGCATTCAAGTTATCTGAGGGCAAGATTTAACAAATTGGTCTTTCTGTTACTTATGTAGCTCCTCTGCCCCTTTCCTTTACCTAGGCCCATGCAAAGACAGTCTCTTTTGTCAACAAGGGCACAGCCTCCACCCCTCTGGCCTTAGGTCCAGTCCCCCCTGTGTCAGAACATGGGGCAATCTGGGGGGAGAAGCACTTCTCTGGAGCCGGAAGACTGATAGTCTTGAGATCCCTGTTAGCAGGTTCCAGGTTGAACTGGCCCAGCAATGGGTGTCAGATTCCCGGATGTTCATGTGTCTTTTATAAATTCACTTATATGTATGTTTGAGAGAGACAGAGAGACAGAGCATGAGCAGGGGAGAGGCAGAGATAGGAGACACAGAATCCAAAGCAGCCCCCAGGCTCTGAGCTGTCAGTACAGAGCCCGACATGGGACTTGAACCCACACACTGTAGGATCATGAGCTGAGCCGAAGTTGGATGCTTAACTGACTGAGCCACCCAGGTGCCCTCCACTTGTATGTTTTTATGTTCAAGACTTTCTAGGGTGGGCCAGGGTGGGATCCCTGTTGCCCAACTCCAGGCACAGTGCCCGTCACAGCCTGGTAGGCAGCCCTTTCCACACAGCTCTCCCTGCCTCCCTCTGAATTCTGGTAACTACTCTCTGGGGCCTGGAGATACAACCCCAGACTTGCTGCAGTGTCTGTGGGCCAGCACTCTGTCTCCATAGCGTTCCTACGCCCTGCCCATTTCATCCTCTGTAAAGATTCCTTTAAGCTCTCTTGCAATTGCCTTCATCTGAGAGCCATCTGTTTCCAGCCAGGACATGCCCCGCTTTACGCCTGGACAAAGGCTTGCAGTGTGAGTTCATTGTTGGCAAATGTGTGGTAGATACAAAGGGTGAAGTGCTCGGCGGCTCTCTGTTCTATTTATTGCAGAAAACGTCTGCTTTTGGAGGGAGAAGAGCCACAATGTAGGTTGGAAAATGTAGACAGAAATAATTTTTTTCATTCTTGGGCCGGAGCTACATGGGATAAGGTAAATCCGACCACTATGTGACAAGCAATCCCCAAATGCTTGTGGTTTAACACAAGGAAAGTCAGTACTGGATTGTGTAGCATTCCAGTGTGGATGTTCCTGGTTTGAGGCTCTCCTGGGCATCTTCTTGGTCTCTCCTGCACTCAGGAACTCAGGGACCCAGGCTCCTTCCATCTTGCAGTTTCAGCCTCCTGTAGTTCTGGAGGCTCCTCTCCACGTGCCTGGCAGATGGGGAAACAGAGCGCATGGAAGATTGCATAAAGAGTTTTATATCACTTCCTCTGGAGGCAATATACATCCTTCTTCCCACATTGCACTGGCCAGAAATCAGTTGTCCAACCCCCACCTATCTGTGAGAGGGGAAATGTATTTAGATGTGGGACTAGAATCGGGGTGAGGCTGGGGAGGCACTGGCCTCAGATCAGAGCCATAAGAGGACTCCAAAAAAATTTAGTAGATTTTAAAAGCTTAATGGATGAGTTTGCTTCCAGTAAACCCAGGTAGGTAAAATTACAACAAATTCTGTTTGGGGTATAATTAAAAATATTTAAACTTAGAATAGTTTTGAGAGTTTTACTAGACCACTTTTTAATGTGTAAATATATTTTTTAACCTCTTTAATGTTCTGTTAAGAATTAACCACTAAAATACACAGGAAACGTGTGTAGGGGCCCGCATTTTTGTGTTTCCTGAAGGAAAGGGATCTAAGTTTTGAGAAACATTCAACAGTCTCAATCCCCAAACTTTATTTTTTATTCATTTCATTTTTCTTCTTATTTACTAATTTATTTTAATTTTTAATAAGCTTATTCATTTATTTTGAGAGAGAGACAGAGAGAGACAGAGAGACAGAGAGACAGAGAGAGAGGGAGAGAGCGAATTTTAAGCAGGCTCCATGCTGTCAGAGCAGAGCCTGAGGCAGGGCTCAAATTCCCCAACCATGAGATCATGACCTGAGCCGAAATCAATAGTTGGACTCTTAACCAACTGAGCCACCCAGGTGCCCCTCATTTTTCTTTTTTATATCAAATGCCTTTCACTGTATTTGAGAGGTTTTCAGCCATTGTTTATTTAAATATTCCTTTCTTCATTGGTCTCAAGTTCCTCTTCCTCCAGAATTCCAATGACATATGTGTTCGATCTTTTTATATTGTCCCATGGGTCTTTAAGGCTCTGTTCATTTTTTAAAATCTTATTTTTCCTGCCTGTTCAGGTTGGATAATTTCTTTTGATCTGTTTTTAAGTCTCCTGATTCTTTCCTGTCTCATCTCCATTCTGCTACTGAAGACTTCCAATTAACTTTTTGTTTCAGTTATCATATTTGTCAGCTTTAAATTTTCCATTTGACTTTTTTTTATGGCTTTTATTTTCTGCTGAGAAGGTCTATCTTTCCATTCATTTCAAGACTGTTTACATTTATTTCATGGGGGCATAGTGATAAAACAGCTACACGAAAGTCTTTGTCTAATCATTCCAACATCTTGGGATTCATGTCTTTTACCTTGTGGGCTGTTGAGTTTTCCTGTTTCCTTGTATGCCAAGTAAATTTGGATTATCCTGGACATTTTAAGTATTATTATGCTATGAGATGCTGGGTCCTGTTAAAGTTCTACGGAGAATGTTAACGTCTCTGTTTTGGCAGACAGTAGAGCTACGTTCAGACCGCAAGTCCCAACACACCTTCTGTGGGCTCTGGTTTCAGTGCCATTTAAAAACTTGGCTGTGGTGTTTGGATCTGTCCTGTGTGTGCATCCCACCCCCCTGTTCCCCTCCATCCACCCTCCACTGCCCATGGGCCATTCTGAGACCAGGGTGGGGATCTATACCACAGTTTGGTTCTCAAAGCCTGTGGTATGCTTTCAGTGATCCGTTCCATGTGTGTCTATCTTGGAGATGGGCTTGGGGCTTCATATACAGCTTATGGAATTCCTTTTTCAAGCTTCCTCCTCATAAAGATAAGAAGGCCAAGATTTTAGTTTCCCCTTGCACTTCTTGTCATGCACTTCCTGTGAGGTCATCTACCTCTTAGGGGAAGCAGTTAGAGGAAAGGAAGAGAGAAAAAAAACAGGGGGATTCCCCCCACACTCTTTCCCTTTGCTAGTTTCTATCAGGCAAAGGTTTTTGGGGTTTTTTTTCCCCTCTGTCTCCTGGTTTCTCTGTTATTGTGGGCGCGTCTGCTGCTGCTATGTCACCATTACTGCCATGAGAGTGCCTCAGGGCAGGCTTGGGTGGGATTAAAAATAAAGCAGGGGGGCGCCTGGGTGGCTTAGTGGGTTAAGCGTCTGACTTTGGCTCAGGTCATGATCTCCCGGTTCCTGAGTTCAAGCCCTGTGTTGGGCTCTGTGCTGACAGCTCAGAGCCTGTAGCCGGCATGGGATTCTGTGTCTCCCTCTCTCTCTGCCCCTCCCCCATTCACACTGTATCTCTCAAAAATGAATAAATGTTAAAAAAAAAAAAAATAAAAGCAGGGTTTCCCCTTACCCTCTCCCTCTTAGTCTTCTGACCAGAACAAGAGAGTTTCTCTTGGAGCTCTTTCTTCCTGTGCCCGCTGTGCAGTTCTGGGATCCAGGATGTTCTGAGTGTGAACTGGAGACTTGGGATGATGAAAAACCAAAGAAAACCATAAACTCACTGCCATATATTTCCCTGAGTTTTTATTTTTTAATTTTTTAATGTTTATTATTTTTGAGAGAGAGAGACAGAGCACAAGCAGGGGAGGGGCAGAGAGAGGGAGACACAGAATCTGAAGCAGGCTCCAGGCTCAGAGCTGTCAGCACAGAGCCCCATATGGGGCTTGAACTCACAAAATGGGAGATTATGACCTGAGCAAAAGTCGGACGCTTAACCAACTGAGCCACCCAGGTGCCCCTATTTCCCTGAGTTTTGATTTCTCTCTCCAGTCTGTTATTACCTACTTTGCAGTCCTCTATTAGTTGCTTTGTGGACTCTGTCCAAGGTTTTAGTTGTAATGGGTGGAAGACATGGGGTGGGGTATTATTTATTCCACCGTAACCAGTGCTGGGACTCCTACCTTGATACTTTGAATCCCACAAACTAGGCATTGCTGGTATTGTTTGTCAGGCTCAATTTGTTTTGATTTATCTACATGCTTCTTTCTTCTCCCCATCCCCTTTTGTATCTCAGAATTTACTTCTTTCTGTTACTTTTGACTGAAAATGTATTTTTCCAGTGTTCTTAAAAATAATTTATCCTAGGAGTGCCTAAGTGGCTCAGTCATTTGAGCAACTGACTTCGACTCAGGTCATGATGTCACGGTTCATGTGTTCGACCCCACATAGAGCTCTCTGCTGTCAGTGCAGAGCCTGCTTCAGATCCTCTGTCCCCCTCTCTCTGCCCCTCCCCTGCTCTCTCTCTCTCAAAAATAAACGTTAAAAAAATAATTTATCCTAGTGTATAATTCTAGGTGGACACTACTTTTTCTTCACAATTCAAAGATAACATTGCACTACCTTTTGGGTTCCATTGAGAAGTTAGCTGTATACTTGTGGCCATGCTATAGATATTGTTTTTTGTGGCTTTTTAAAATCATTTTGTCTATTAACATCCTCTCTTTGTTTTTGGCATTTTGTAGTTTTACTGGAATGTTTCTGGTTATGGACTTTTTTATATTTATTATTCTTGGAATTTATTGGGCTTCCTGAATCAATACTGGAAACGTTTTAACCATTATCTCTTCAAAGAGACAATGCTTACTTCCCAGTTTTTCAGTCTCTGTTTCTGAAATTAATATTATTAGATGCAGCCAACTTTCTTACTCTGTCTTTTATGTTTGATTTTTTTCTTCATATTTTTCATGTCTGTATTTCCATGCTGCATTTTGACAATATCTCTGGATCTATCTCAAGCCTGTCAAGTAATTTTATCTCTAGCTGTATCTAATTTGCTGTTTAATTTATCCACTTACTTTTTAAATTTGTATATATATATATTTTTTTTTTTTTGAGAGACAGAGCATGAGTGGGGGAGGGGCAGAGAGAGAGGGAGCTGTCAGCACAGAGCCTGATGTGGAGCTCGAACCCACAAACTGCAAGATCATGACCTGAGCTGAAGTCGGATGCTTAACTGACTGAGCCACCCAGGCACCCCTAATTTTTATATATTTCTAGAGTTTCTTTTCTTTTTTTTTTTTATGTTTATTTATTTCTGAGACAGAGAGAGAGAGAGAGCATGCACGTGCATGAGCAAGATTGGGGGAGGGGCAGAGGGAGAGAGAGTCTTTAAGCTCAGCATGGAGCCTGATGGGGGGCATGATCCCATGAACCTGGGATCATGACCTGAGCTGAAATCAAGAGTTGGCCACTTAACTGACAGCCCCCGGGGCGCCTCTATTTCTAGAGTTTCTATTTGTGTTTTCCCCCCCAAAATTTACCTGGTTGCTTTTGCATTTTCTTGTTTCATCATGTTTCCAATATCTTCTTTTCTTCCTTTAGATAATTTATTTTATGATGTGTCAGATAATTCTAATATCAGCAGTCTTTGATGGCCTGATTCTACAGTTAATTGTTTCCAAAAAGATCTTACATATGTTTTGTTAGATTTATTCATTTTATTCCTATTACCTCATTGTTTGCTGTTTTAGATAATTGTATCTTTTTAAACTAAATCTGGTCTATGGAGGTATAATTTACCTACAATATTTTTCCTTTTCAGGTATTGTAGTTCAGTGAGGTTTTTAAAGGTATAAGGTCATGCAGTTGCCATCAAAATAGAGAATTTTTCCATTACCCCAAGAACTCCTTCATGCCCCTTTGTAATCAATCCTCTCTCCCCGGCTCTAGTCCCTGGCAGTCACTGCTCTGAATTCTGTCCCTATAATTTTACCTTTTCTAGAATGTTGTGTTCATCTTAAAAATAAAACTGCTGGTTATTTCACCAGCAAAAATGGGTTTGTTCAGGAACAGCAGAGGATTACAATATGGAACAAACCAGCTATGGCAAAATCAGAGGCATGTCTGCCACATAAAGGAGAGAAATGTTTTGTGTTTTGTTTTTTTTTTTTAATATAATTTATTGTCAAGTTGGCTAACATAGAGTGTGTACAGTGTGCTCTTGGTTTTGGGGTAGATTCCCATGATTCATCGCTTACATACAATACCCAGTCTTCATACCAACAAGTGCTCTCCTCAATGCCCATCACCCATTTTCCCCCCCTCCCGCCTGCCTCCCAAAGAGAAATGTATTTTAACAGAAGAAAGGGGGAAGGTGGGAAGTCTGTTATAAGCAAGTCCATTGGACTCACCTGGGGAAGTTCAACTACAGTGGCTTCTCATTGGCTGAGTATGTCTCTCATTGGCTGGGCTGTTGTGGGGGTGGGGGTGGGGGATGAAAATCTTTCTTCCTCTTGTTAGGGTAATAAAGTAGTATCCACCTGAAAGGCTCAGTTCTTTCTGTTGCATTTGCAATTGATGACTACTAGCAAAGCTTGAGAACCCATCTTCCTAACCTCCCGGCTTGGTTTTAGTGAAATTTCCTTTATTAATTTTCCACAGTCATATAAATGGAAGCATAGCCTTTTGGGTTTGGCTTCTTTCACTTAGCAAAGTAATTCTGAGATTTATTCACATTATTACGTGTATTGGTAGTTGATTCCTTTTTACTACTGGTAATATTGCATTGTATGGATGTCTCACTACTCATATATCCAGTCACCAGTTGATCAGGTGATGGACAATTGTTTTTTTCCCCACAGTTTTGGGTGATTATGAATAAAACTGCTATGAACATTAGCATACAGATTTGTGTGACAACATGTTTTCCTTTCTGTGGGGTAGATACCTAGAAGTGGGAGGTTTGGTCATATGGTTCATACGTATTTATATTTAGAAGAATCTGCCAAAATATTTTTCTTTTAATTCTTAATGTTTATTTACTTTTGAGAGAAAGAAAGAGACAGAGAGAGACAGAGTGTGAGGGGGTGGGGGACAGATAGAGAGGGAGACACAGAACCCGAATCAGGCTCCAGGCTCCAAGCTGTCAGCACAGAGCTTGACTCGGGGCTTGAACTCACCAATTATGAGATCATGACCTGAGCCAAAGTTGGAAGGCTAACCAACTGAGTCACCGAGGTGCCCCCCCCACCAAAGTGTTTTTCAAAGTGATTGTACCTTTTGTTGTTGTTATTTGGTCCATATCATTCAGCACCCAGGGCCTGATGACCTCTGGAATGTTCTTGCTCCAATTTATGATTATACTATTTTGAATCCCCATCAGCAAAGTATGAGAGTTTCAGTTGCTCTGCATCTTCACTAGCTCTTGGTATTGTATCTTGTTGTGGTTTTAATCTGCATTTTCTGAATAACTAGTGATTTTGAAGTTCATTTCATACAATTATTTGTCATGTGTATCTCTTCTTTGATGAAGTATTGCTTCAAATCTTTTGTCCGATTTTTAAAAATTGGGATTTTTGTTATTGAGTATTGAGAGTTCTTTATAGATTGTGGTGACAAGTCCTTTATCAGATGCATGCTTTGCAAGTGTATTTCCCAGTCTGTAGTTTTTTTTTAAAATGTTTATTTATTTATTTTGAGAGAGAGTGCATGAGTGGGGGGAAGTACAGAGAGAGAGAGAGAGAGAGAGAGAGAGAATCCCAAGCAGGCTCTGTGCTATCAGCACAGAGCCTGATAAGGGGATCAATCCCATGAACCTTGAGATCGTGACCTGAGACGAAATCAAGAGTCAGATGCTTAACCGACTGAGCTACCCAGGCACTCCTGTGGTTTGGTTTTTTATTTTCTTAACAATATTTTTTGAAGAGCAGTTGTTGAGATTCCAGATGTCACCGGTCCCCCTCAGCAAGGTTTGCCTGGAATCTGAAGTTGGAAAGCTTCCCCCTGCCCATGGCTGGGCCAGCACACCTGGTATCTTATGCATATGTGTGTCCCTGTGTTGCAGTGGGGGCACAGCCTGGAGTTTCTCGTGGGGGAGTTACTCTGCCATAGGACCTGAGAGAGGCCCAGAAAACAGGAGGGAGGCAGGAGGCTCTCCTAGTTCAACCCTAGCCCTTTTTAGCCCCCAGCTCATCCTGGACGTGGCCTTTTACCCATGTCCACCGGCTGAGCCTCTGTCCTATTTCTTTCTAGGTCCCAGGCCCCTGCCATTCACTGTAGAGGTCAGCATGAGCAAGATGAGCACCTGACAATGGCCAGGGGTGAGGTCATCACATCATCCAGTGTCTGGCAGTGAACCCAGCAAGGGTTGGAGTCTTCCTGGCCTACAGGTGCAGAAGTCACCCAGCCAGCAGGAGGTCAAGCTGTCTAAATCCCGGCACTCCCTCTGATCCCCAGAGGGTGCCTGCATGGGGAAGCAGCTGCCAGGTGCCTTGAACCCATGGCCTAGGGGTCAGTACAGAGTGGTAGCTGCTGAAAGTCCTGAGTGGAGAGAAGCAGGGATGGTCTATACGGGGGGCAGTGGACCACAAGGAGGGTGGGGGTACTAGTGATATGGGGCTGCACAGCAAAGAGTCAAAAAAGAACTCTCGAGATGTTTTGGGTGCCAAACAGGTGTTTGTATTACAGTACGGGACGGACCGTGGGCAGAAAGAGCTGCACTTATCCTGTTGTTAGGGTAAGGTTATTTCATTGTCTAGTAGAACAGTCCTGAGACCCCTCAGATGTGTATCAGCGGCCATATGTTGAAAGAAGACTGTTAACATATATCCTGGGCAGGAGGAGGTGTGCAGTTATCAGAGGGAAGTTACACTGACCACAGTGATGAAGCTACAGCGGTAAAACATTAAAGAAGTCCCTGCGGGAATAGAGGAGTGTTACAATCTGTAACCTTTGCTGCCTCAGGAGTCGCAGCAAAGTCTGGTCTTTGTTCTTTTTCTCCCATCGCTAGGAAGAGCCGCTGGGGAAACGGCTGGGAAAGGTCCCGGGAACAGGTGGTGGAATCCGGGTGGGGAGAAGGGCTCACGCTGGCAGGGGCCCGGCAACGATCTCCGGAGCCAAATCGGGTGGGCGAGCGCGCGGGTGGGTGGGAGCAGGCCTGCGGAAGGAGCGCTCCGGGGTCCCGAGGGGCAGCCCGAGCGGAGGTGGGGGGGTCGGGGAGCGGGTACCCGGGGACCACCGCTGGGCTGCTGGGGGGAGAAGGAGCTACTGGACCGCCAGTGAAGTCGGCCACGGGGTGGGGGCGTCCCGAGGGCTGTTTGCGGAGGGGCGAGCTGTCCGGGGCTGTCGGGCCAGCTGAGGTGGGCGAGGGCTGGGCTGAGGGAGCCGGCACGGAGGGGTGAGGGTCGCAGACACGGGTGAGTCACAACTCTTATCCTTTCCCCGAGACCCCGGCGGCACCTCGGAAGATGCTCTTCTCTCGGGCGGCACTGGTGTCTCCTGTGGAGCGACCTCCGGAGCCCGCTCGCCGGCAGCTCCGCAGCAGGTGTCAGCGGCGCCACCTGGTGGTTCCTGCACGCCCGGCCTCCCGCCCCAGGCCCAGGCCTCGTTCTGCTCCCGGCTCCCGAAGGTCGCCGCCTGCCCGCGGCCTCCCCTGCTGCCCCAGCCAAGCACAGGCACGGAGACGTCCAGACCTCGTTGCTGTCGCTGTGCCTCCTTTGCTCCCTGCTGAAAGTACCTCCGCCTTCCAGTCTCAGGCTCCACATCTGTTAAATGGACTTACTGAAAACACCTACCTCTTGGAGTTGTAAGTCCTAAGTAACATATTCCGTGCAAAGTTGCTTAGTACTTGGTCCCGGTTTACAATCTTCACCCTCCCTTCAGGCCTTATGACTCTTATTATGTACTCGATGAGCAAAGTGAACCTCAGAGAGAGGTTAAGCTGCTGGAGGTTTCACAGTCAGGGAGTGGCCCCTGGAACTCCAAGTCAAGAGGGTCCAAAGCCCAAACCTTATCTCACATTATGGCAGAAGGCATGTCCTGGACATGGAAGTAAAGGGGCTAGTTCAGTTCTGTCCTCTTGGGCAATGCACCTCTTTCTCTCTCTGGTGTCGATTACCACGTGCACTGAATGAGCAAATAGTAGAGCATGAGCTCCCAGGCTGGGGTCTGAGAAGGGGTCTGTACCTGGAATCTCTGGGGCTGAGTGGTCTGGCACCACAACTGCGCTCACCCAGCTGGTCCCTTCAGCGCTGCTGGTTCTGGGACATGGGGCTGGACTGCTGGGAGCAGGCCAGCTGTGGAGACTTCCTGGCTCCTGAAGTTTTGGGTTTCACATACCATGGGGACCAGGCTGGCTGTGGCTGTCTGAGCTTGTAGAAGACAGGCTCCAGTTGGGGGAGCTCTCCCTGACTCCATAATGTGTAAGTGGCCTGGGCAGGCAGCCAGGTTCAGGCCCCGGGGTCCCTCAGAGCTCCCTCCCTTGTCCCATAAACATTCCCTTCCTAGAGAAGCGAGGCTTCCTGGGGAGACCCCAACACCTCCTCTGAGACCCTGCAAGTCCCATTGCCCCCACACCCCTGCCCCTGACATGGTCCTAAGGCAGCTGGGCCCAGATCTACTCCCTCCCTAACATCTCCCTGAGCGGCCTCTGGGACCTCTGTGGCACCCTCTCCTCTCCCTTGAGCCCCCAGCCCTGCAGGGACCACTGAGCTGATTAGGCCAATGCTGAGGTCTCCTCAGAGGAGGAAGATGATCACAGGCTGAGGAAGGCAGGCCCTATGACCCCTTAACCACCCCCTCACCCTACCTGCCCCACCCTCTCCCCAATGCTTCATAGAGGTGGTGGCTGGGTGGGGCTGGGTCCTGGCAAAGCCACACCAGAGCATACCTAGAATAGTAAACTGAGTTTCTGGAAGGTTCTGTGGTTGGACACAGGCTCTGGGCAGGCTCTTCCTGAACCAGGCAGAGGGGGTGGTTCCTGGCTTGGCAGGTAGCACTGCCTGGGATTTCCCACAAGCAGAACCAAGTAAAGGACCTAGTGCAGGTGTCTCCTCTCCCAGGCTAGTATCCATCCTGGTTGGGGGTGCGGCCTGAGCCTCGCTCCAGGACCATCCTGTCGCTGCCACCCAGAATCTTTCACACTCCTGTAGAGCCTTGCAGCTTGTAGAGCTCTTCCGTGTTCTCACATGGCAAAGGTGTGATGAGGCCCTGGTGGCTGGGCCTGTTTACCGCAGGAGGCTGATTCCCGGATGGGAAGATGAGTGGGTAGGGGAGTGTGTGTTCAGTCCCTGTGTTGACCCGCCTCTACCTGCCCCCTGAGTACCCAGTGGGGAGTAGTGCTGGTGCCCTGGTAATAAGAGAGGAGCCAGAGGAAGCTACTGTGGGCAGATCTGAGGTGATCCTCCTGCCTCTGAATATCAATTCTGTGGAAGGAAGGCATCAGGACCTCCCCCCCAGAACATCTCAGGGAGCCCGACATAGGCATGCTGGGGCAGGCTACAGGGGCTTTTCTTGGGTTGAAGCCCCAGAAGCCCTTGCTGCTGTCCTAGGACATGGCAAGATGGGAGTATAGAGCCCCCAGTCTCACCTTCCCAGCCCCCGGTGCCACTCAGCAAGGTCTACAGGGCCAGGAACCCCCCTGGTCCAGAGTGGAGGGTGAGCAGGGGAGAGGTCTCCTATGCTGAGGCCCCATCCCTGTCCAAGTCTAACCTGGCTCCTGCCTCCCAGGGGTTGAAACTGCCTCTAACCTCTTAACCCCTAAAGAAGAAAAGGTCCAGCCAAGGCCCCAGTCAGAAACCACTTTTTTTTTTGACTTAGTTATCAACATCACCTGTGACGGCTGGGGACTTGAAAACAGGAAACAACCTGGGATGGAATTTTGTCACCTCGCACAGATACATGTGTGCCCACACGTACCCACACGTGCACACGTGCTGACCACATCCGTGGCGAGTGGGCCTTGACCAGCTTTATGTTAGAGACACTTATGCAGGCCGGAGAATAAGATGAGATGTGCAAAGATGATGGGCACCCAGGACACAGGTGCACAACAGAAGGGGATCCCAGAGGCCCGAGAAGAGAGGGAGCCCAAGCGGACTTGGGGTCCCTCTCATCGAACTCCTAAGTGCTCCTCCATGGCTCTGTGCCCCACAGGGTCAGGGAAATGGACAAGGTTGGGGCCAACTGGGAGAGGCCGTTCTCCCGCCTGAGCATAAAGTCCATTCTCAATGGAGATGAAACTGCTGCGTGCAGAGGCTGGCAGGGGCACCCAGGGGGCAGGAGGCCGAGGTTGGCACGCCGTGTGGGCGGGGAACACTGCCCATGGGGACAGTGGCCGGGGCTGAAGAACCGTGTCTAGAGTGGCGAGGCGGTAACGGTTGGTGTTGACAGTAGTGTACGGGATGTGGAGAGAGGCCAGGGAGGCTTGGCTGGCCACCTGCTGGGACGATGGGGAAGGAGGCCTGAGTTAGGCCCTACCTCATAGCCCCCCAGTACCAGCCCACTCTGTTCCCCACTCTCAAACAATCCCCCAGTCCTCACCCTTGCTCGCGTCTGTGTCTGGGGGCTGGTGAAGGGTGGCTGAAGCTTCATGACAGACCTGGGAAAGTGAGGAGGGTTAGAAGCAAAGCATGTGGCTAGCCCGCTGGTGTGGGAGTTTGGACTGGGCCCAGCAGGGGTTGGGTCTCACCAGTGCCTCTGCCGATGCAGCAGGTAGAGAAGGTAGACACAGCCAAAGATGAGGACCCCTGAGACCCCCAAGATCCCAGCCAGGTCAGCCCGCAGTATGGGGGATGGAGTAGGGGCAGGGAGCCCTGTGTATAGAGAGAGAGGTGTACCAGATGGGCAGCCAGTGCCCTGGGGTCCCTCCCTGCCCTCCCTGGCCCCTCTCATTGGCCCCACCTTGGTCTGTGCTGAGGAAGAGGTTCCCACAGGCCTCCTGGGAGCCTTCAGGAAAGGAAACAAATTTGCAGCAGAAGGTGGTGTTGGGATTGGGGCTTATCCCCTCAGACCCTTCTTCCAAGGTGAGGGAGATGCTGGTTTTGGTTTCCCAGTGGACCTGGCAGGCGGGGGGCCAATGCTGGATGCCAAATTCTGGGTGCAAAACAGCCAGTCTAGTCCCTCCGGCACCGTCGGGCCCCCCAGAGCTCACAGTCACCAGGGAGACAGAACCAGATCCCAGGAATCCACAGCGGACAGTGAAGGACGGGGACTTGGTGGCCTCCATCTGAACTTGCACCCACACTTCAGGGGTCCCTGTGGGATACAGGCATAGGAGGGCCCCAGGGCTGGGTCTCCACCCTGCCCCATCTTCTGCTTCTCTCCAGTCCCCCACTCACCAGCAGTGATGCAGAGTGTCAGCAGCGCCAAGAGCAGGACCAGGGCGCGGGGCCTGTCCATGGCTCCCCTCCGGCCCCAGCTATGGGAGCTGCTGTGGTAGGGACAGCACCTGTGTTTCCGTTCTCATCACAGGAAGTTTTCATGTGTGAACAAGCCCGGGGAGCAGCTGGGCTCTGCAGCCCTGCCCCATTTCCTTCTCTGTCTGCCTCAGCTTCGTGAATGCAGGGCAATGCACCCTCTGCCTTGGGAGACTTAAAGCAACAGCAGTAAGGTTTTCCCTGTACCCATGGCTGTGCTTCACTCAAGCAGGACAGCAAGCCAAAAACCAGTTGGTCCCTTGGGCAAACTGTCATCCCACCACACTGAGAGAAGCAGGGCCTCCAGGCCAATCACTTCACCGCTCTCAGCCCAGTGAGCATCCTCTGGACCCTTTGACCTCCTCTCTGGCTCCACACCTGACTCAGACCTGCTCTCGCCACTTCCTCCGCTGCTGTTCGCGACAGGGTAGGAGACCTGTGCACAGCTGACCGGTGTGGTAACCCAGCCCAGTGTGGGTGCAGAGCAGGGGGGCACATACCAGCCTCAGCCTCCCTAGCCTGGTAGCCCCTCTCGCACCAAGATCCTCCCCACTTTGCAAGGCCCTGCTCAAATCCCACCGCCTCCAGGAGGCTGCCCCCAAGGGAACATTTCCTTCTTGGACAACTGCTGCACAGAGGCTGGGCCTGGGTGGTGGCTGTCCCTGGGCCAGTGCTCACAGATGGACTCTGAGCCCTGGAAGAAGGTATAGCTTTTAGAGGGCCAAGCAGACGGGGAGCTTGATACTTGGTGATTGATGGGAGAAAAGCAATGGTACAACTACTCACCAACCTTCTCCATCTTTTTTTTTAGTCTCATAAGCCACATGGTCCCCTCAGTAAGTTCTCATTGTAGACAATTAAAACAACACTGAATAGAAAACATCAAAGTTGTCTTTCCCTATCCCACTTATTCCCATGTCCTTCCCCATTTTAATCTTCAGGAGGTTACGACTGTCAATATTTTATCATTTCTGGATTTTGTACATTGCTTAGGAAGATCAAATTATAACAATAACATTGTAAATTTTGTTTTTATCCCTAACACTATGGAAGAGTTTCTTTTTTGCCCCTGAAGAATTTTAATTTGGGGATGGTGTAAAAAGTATAACCTTTTAGGTGGAGAGCCAACATCCTCAAGGTCTCTTGCTGTTTTGAAATGCCATCTTGATCATAAATTCTTACAGATGATCTACTTCTGGATTCTCTTTGCTAATCTGTTGATTCATTTGCTTATTCCTGTTTCAATACTGCACAGTCCTAATTATTAGAATGCTTTTGATGTGATGACCCTTGCCCTCAGAACTTTCTTGGTTACTCCTGAACAGTCTCCAGAATTTTCAGCTTCAGAGACACAAAAGGTCATTGAACTTACCAACCAAAAGCTCTGCAGCACCAAGCCTGCATTGTTGGGCCTCTTCCCTTTCTGGCCCAGAGGTACACATTAGATGACACAGGTAATGGCTACCTCCAGCTCTGACATTTAAAAAAATGTTTTTATGTTCTTTTATTTTGAGAGAGAGAGAGAGAGAGAGAGAGAGCGCGCACAAGTGGGGGAGGGGCAGAGAGAAAGACGGAGACACAAAATCTTAAGTAGGCTCCAGGCTCTGAGCTGTCAGCACAGAGCCCAATGTGGGGCTCAAACCCACAAACCGGGAGTCATGACCTGAGTTGGAGTCAGATGCTTAACCAACTGAGCCACCTAGGCGCCCCCAGCTCTGACATTTCTTAGTGAAATCCCTGCAGCCACACACACTTCAAGTCCTGATGATCTCTTGTCATCAGTCTCTAGAATTAGGCCCATGAGGGTTGAACTGGTGCCACAATTTCATAGCTCTGCAAGCTCAAAGCAACCTCAACTCCCAAAGCAGTAACATCCCAACAGGGATCATACTCTGCTTCATGGCATGCAGCACTCTGCTCGTGCCTGGCTCAAGCCTTCAGCATATGTTGGTGACCATTCTTTTATGAGTTTATGAGTTCCCCACCTGAGTTTGTAGATTGAGACTCATACCTGATCCATTTATTTTATTTTACAAATATTTTAAATGTTGTGAAAAGGCCATTTTTGTTTCCCTATCAAAGTAATATAAATATGAAAGGTAATATCTGAGTGTACACTCCGTGCTAAATTTGTTCTGAACAAGTCAAACATTTTAGCTCCATACTTACAATGACCTTATGAGGAAGGAACTTGCCCAGGGTCACAAGGCTCTCACTGTGGGAGAGCAGCTTAGCATAGTTGTTAATATGTGGGTTCTGAAGCCAGGATTTGACAAAAATTTTAGCTTCAGAACCCACACTATTAACAACCATGCTGAGCTGCCTCTCCCACACACATTAAAAAAATTTTAATTACAAGGTTTTTGTCAAAATCCAGCAGTCCTCTGCCCCATCAGCAGAGAACCTGTGCTTAGTTCCTAGGCTGGGCTGCCCCCCACCCCCTGACATGAGCCGCTTCAGTGCCGACAGGAGAGGCTTTTTCAGCTGCTGCTACCCCACTCGATTCCTTTGCTGCTCTCACCTACTGAATTAACTGAGATATATTTTCCTTCAAGTTTCCCCCAGGATTCTAGGCTCCTTTGCCACCCAGATGGCTTCTCTAGTGTCCTGGGCTTCATCTGGCAGGTTGGCCACCCTTCTAGTTCTCTGTTCCTACCTGACACTCCCCCCTCTTCAGTGCTATTTCTCTGGCTATCCCAACTCAACACCCAGGGCTCTCAGGGAATCTGTGCTCAAGGGAGACTTTCCAGATCCTGTGATCCACCCAACCCCGGGGAAGGAACTACAGAGCTCAAGGAAGACTTCAAAATGTGTGTGAAAATAAACCTTCCACCATCCTGTCACCTTATCCTCTCATGCCTTCCAAGCACAGACTCTCTTTTTTCTTGTAACATCCCAGTGTGCCTGGAATTCAGAACACAGAATGACTTACCTATTAGCTGAAGACTCTTCTCAGTAACCTGGAAAAAAATCTCTTCACAATTTAGGAGAGAACACCAAACAATTCACCTTCTTGCAGAGCTTATGGCCACAACAAGAATTAAAAAGAAAGAGGCTTGATTGAAGGTTACTTAAAATAATTCAAAAGCAATTATTCAATAGTAAGCTAACAGGCAATGCACAGCAGTGCGAGTCCCCTGGAAAGCACTGTTTGGTGTCACTTGTCAACCCAGGTAAGGTCAGCCTGTGCAGAGGCCTCCACCTCTCTTGCCCCAGCTGGCCTCAGCTCTGGTTCCGGCCTGGCCAGGGCCTGACCACTTGGCGCTGCTGCTCTGAAGCCCACAGCCCCACTTCTGTTGGCAAGGGGCTCACTGGCACGACATCCTTCAAAGCTGTGGTTTTTAAGGTGCCATGTTTGCACCTCAGCTGCTACACAAAATATCCACTGCTGTCATGCAGTCCAAAAGATTAACATTTTTCATTTTTTTTAAGATAAAAATACAATGAAGTAATTTTTTAATTATTTTATTATAGTTTAGTTTGTGAGTGAGAGCAAGAGAGCACACGTGTGTGCATGCAAGCAGGGAGGGGCTGAGAGGGAGAGACAGAGAATCCCATGCAGTCTCCGCGATGTCAGCACAGAGCCCGATGCAGGACTTGATCTCATGAACTTCGAAATCATGACCTGAGCCAAAATCAAGTCAGATGCTTAACAGACTGAGCTACAGGCGCCCCAAAATACAATGAAGTATCCTCTCGCCAGGATCCAAATGTCACGGTTCATCTCTTAAGAAGATCATCATCCTAAGGTAAGAGTGGGAAACCCACAATTGTTGTTGGACTGTAGTTTACATGCTATACGATGCTGTGGTTTTGTGGTCCTGAACAATGTGTATCCCCTCTAAGAACACTGTTATTGTACTTGGAGAGCATCTTCTGACCTGTTTATAAGTCTTCCAAATGAAAACTTTCAGTGGGTGTTGGCTCATCTATTTAAAAAAGTAGTAAATGCAGTCAAAGCAGCACCTATTCCATTTGGATTCACAAGGTTTTGAGAAGTACCCCTTTCAATTATGTAGACCATAAAAGACAATTATCAAAATAAACTGATCTTTCAAGAAGAACCTCAGAAAACATTAAACCATTTAAAATTTTTTCTCGGGGCGCCTGGGTGGCTACATCAGTGTCAGTTGAGCATCCGACTCTTGATTTTGGCTCAGGTCATGATCCCAGGGTCGTGGGATCAAGCCCCGCATCGGGCTCTGTGCTAAGCATGTAGCCTGCTTAAGATTCTCCCTCCCTCTCTCTCTCTCTCTCTGTACCCCTCCCAGCTTACACTCTCTAAAAAAAAAATTACTTTGCTTTTTTAGAGCAAAAAGGTATTTTTTTGCTAAATAAAATATTTCAAAACATTTATTTTATTAACTCACCATAACATTTCTAAAATTTTTTTAATATTTATTTATTATATTAGAGAGACAGAGAGACAGAGCATGAGTCGGGGAGGGGCAAAGAGAGAGAGGGAGATACAGAATCTGAAGCAGGCTCCAGGCTCCGAGCTGTCAGTACAGAGCCCAACACGGGGCTCGAACCCACAAACCGGGAGATCATGACCTGAGCTGAAGTCAGACACTTAACCAACTGAGCCACCTAGGCACCCCATGCCATACATTTCTAAAGTGTATAATAAAACAAGTGGTAAATGTTTACATAAGTTTTTAACTGATAAATGTGCCCTAACTTTTGGAGTCTTAGGACCCTAAGGTTCTGTTTTAGTTACTAGTGCTATGTAACAAACCACCCCAACTTGGTGTAAACATTTTATCGTGTCCATGGATTCTATGGGGCAGGAATTTGGAAAAGGCTGAGAAAAGATGAGGCCTGGGGCCTCAGCTGGAAGATTCAAAAGATGGGTGTTACAATCATCTGATTCACATCTGAAGCACATCTGGTGGTTGATACTGGATGTAGGCTGGGACTTCAGCTAGGCAGGACGCCTAAAACATGGCCTTTCCATGTGGCTGCTTGGGGGCTGTCTCACAGCATGGTAATTGGGTTCCAAGAGCAAACATGTCAAGAAACAGGAGGTTGGGAGCGGCTAGTTAATTTTGGGTTCAGAAACTGGCACAGCATCATTTCCACTATATTCTATTAACCAAGCGATCACAGAGCTCATATTCCAGGAGAGAGGACCTAGACCCACCCTCTCAATAAAGAGTGTCAAAGAATTTGGGGAGCAGGATATAAAACTCACATGTATTCTGAGGTTGGGGCTCAACTGCCCACGCTGGGCTATCTGGATGTGTACAGATCTCTACATCTGCAGAACTGCCAAGTCTTTTGATCTTGTGAAGTAGCCTTAGCGTGGCTGGTATTTAAATAACTTGGGAATCTTTCCCCTCCTGGATTCTTAGTGACCTCCATGTCTTCACATTGGTTTTCCTACTCTGTTCCCAGATCCCATAGGAAAGGCTCCTCTCCCTGGAGCTGTTCCCCCTGAATACAGGTTAAACATCTCTGAATGGGTCAGCTGCCCTGCCCGGCACTGGCAGCTGCCTTTCCAAACAGAGACTCCTGAACCCAATTTCTAGCTTCTATCTGGGAGAGAGGGTGCTGGAGAAGGGAGGAGGAGGTGGACTTAGTCAAAGAAGAAAGTGACAAGAGTCTCTTCACATATTTGGGTGCTTGTCAGGGGGAAAGAGAGAACAGAGGTGCTGTGCTCTTCCAAGAAGCAGAACAAGAACAAAAAAGTTAGAATTTGAAGGAAGCAGGTGTCCAGAGGCAGCCTAAGTGAGAACTGACGGTGGCAATGAGAGAGGAAACAGATCAGAGATATTTTGCAGAATGACTTGAGAGGATTTGGCTAAGAACTGGCTGGGGAAGGCAAGGATAAAGGAGAAGACAGTGTCAAAATCTTGGATTTGGGGGTTGGACATTTAGAATAACTTCTAAATTTCTTCCTAACTCAGAAACTGAGAGTCTACACAATTTCAAATTATAACAGGTGTCTCTGGGATGAAGTCATGAAACTCCCCCTGCAAAGAATCCTTGGCTGAAGGGTGCCAAGGTGTATGGCCTGTTCTCAGTGTAGTGAGATAGGTCACCCTCTGGCAATCAGGATTCTGCCCTCTCTCCTCAGTCTGAATAGTCCTCACTACATAAACCACTGAAAGGCAGCCAGTGCCTTCCTAGCTCCTCTGCCCTACCACGTCTCCCAGTTACAAAGCATTACATCCTTGAGAGCCAGTACACAAAGGCACCTGGGGGCACGTGCAGGGCTGGTGTGTGTCTGTACACTGGGCCATAGGGCGAAGGAGAGCCGCTTGAGACACTAGCAAAGAACCTGACTTCCATCAGTTTAACAATCTCAAGCCACACCCTGGGAACCAGCTGATTCAAACAAGTTTATTGAGCTAATCACAAGGATACAAAAGAGGCTGGGAAAGATGCTCCAAAAATACAGGAAACTATTGGGCTCTTCCCACTCAACACGAGGAGGCAGTGCCTCTCCAATACTGAGGTGAAGCCCCCACCCACTCCAAACGTGGCAGGAAAAAGGCACTCTTCTCAATACAGAGGGACAGAGCCAGGGAGCAGTAAGAAGGACTGGGGGCTTAAGGCTTCTCCATCCCAACATCATCAGAGAAAGGTCAGGTTAGAAAGGCACAGCCCACCTCTCCTTCCCCTCAGAGACCAGAGTGGAACCTGGGAGTAGTGCTTCCTTCTGCTCTGTTCTCCTGTTTGCCTTTTCCAAGTTGAGATGGGGAGTGGAGACGGGGAGGGGCACAGAGTCATGTCAGAGATCCTGTAACGGGAAAGATGAAAGGAAAACACAGAGACAGAACAGCCCAAAGGGCAAGGAGATGACTGCAAGGTCCTCCACATGACAGTTTACTTCTCCTCCTGCCCTCCCCCCACAGCTACTCCTAAGGTTCCAGAAGCAGCAGAGAGGCCAGGCCTTGGGCTACTGCCTCTATTTCCACCTACTGCATAGCACACAGGTTACCTGCCAGCACCTCCCAAGGACACAAAGTCCTCTTAACCTGCTGTCCACAGTATTTTTGGGGACACTCACCTCAAGGTTCATCTCTGTGGAATCTAAGAGATCCAGCCCGTGCTCACTAGAGGAAGAGTGCTAGAGAGAGCAGGTGACAGTCAGACTGGCCCTTCTCACCCCTGTCACATGGGCAAACAATAACCAAGGTCCCTTTCCCAGGTGGGTGCCTGCAGCAGCCAGGGAGGGGAGACTAGCAAAGGGATGGTGGGCAGAAAGTTCAGACCTAGAAAGTTCCCAAAGTCCCAGGCCTCTCCTGGCTGCCAATTGAGTCCCTTAAATTCATTCAGTTTAGAACCAGAAAATGGCATTTTTTCTGAGGGAACTTTAGGAAAGACTATGTTAATAGAGGCCTTGTTTTCTAGTCTCTGTTGAAGAAGTCATTGTTTTTTTCCTTCTGAGCACAAAACCTCCATTCCCTTGCACTATTCCTCCCTTCCTCCCTCTGCAAAGAGCAGAGAAGGGAGGAGAATATCAGCAGCAGACACGTAACCCTTTTCCGTGTATAAGGTGCCTTCACTTTGTAGTTTGAGGGAAAACTCCATTTGAAAGATGAAGAGGCTGAGGGGTTAAGAGGAGCTAACTTGACAGAGTGGTGGTGCAGCAGACCCACATCACCTCACAGCTTCCATGTGCTCCTGCTGGCCTGGCGGCTGGGTAGGAAAGGGAGTGAGGGGAGACCTGGGGAAAGTGAGCCGCCTTCCTTCTCTGGCTCTGGCATGGCTTTCAACCCTTAGACTCGGAGGAAAAATGCTTATTTGGACATTGGGACGGGGAGTGTTATCCAAGCCCTTTTTGGTATTTTGAATTTGTTTTCCCTCCCCTCCTTAATAGAAGTCCAGGAAAAGTACAAAGCACCTTACAGGTCCCCCTTCTTTACTCTGTGATTCTTAGAGGACTTTCAAAAAGCCCTCTGGTTGTAGCAGGAAAAGGGAATGTTGGGTCCACTCACCTTGTCTGTATCTTGCCATTCTTCACTTAACTCGCTCTGGATCTCTTCTTCATCCTCTTCCATAAGGCTGAGTCTGAGAGCAGTGGCAAAGAGTAGAGGCTCTCACACTGCTATTTAAGGACCCCTGAGAGTATCTGGGAGGCACCCAGGAGAGTGGGATGGGCAGAGGTGGAGCGAGCTCCAGGCTCCCACTGCTGCTTCAAACAGAGGAGCTGACTTCTATCAGTTCTATGAGCTAAGGACACACATACCCCGGGAAGGAAGAGGTCTGTGATGTAAACAAGCCCAAAAAGTATGGGCACAGAAACACCAGGTTAGGGGAGAATCCCTCACAGCAGGTGCCTAGTGTGAAGTGAGGATGAAAAGCAAAGAGTAGCTCACCTGGTCAGCCGGTTGCCCAGACCAGGACCGGAACGGTTGAGTAGAGTCCGGAAATGCTGTGGACTCGACAATCTTGACCTCTGGTTGCCTGAAAGGGGCTGGCTGCTGGTAATAAAGCAGGATCAGTGATGGGGATAAAAGTGAAGGGTAAAAAGGGTAAGGTGGGCAATGTTACAGGGGAGAAAAGCTCATAGGGAGAAAGAAAATCTAAAGCTAAGAAAATGGTAAAAGCCTGGAGAAGAACCCGAGAATGATGATGGAGTGCCACGGGATGGAACAAGAGAACAGAAATGGCAGGAGGAAGATGGCAAACACCAAGATCGGACACCCAACTGCTCTCCTCAGCCCTTACCTTTGGACAAGCTCTGGTTCTGGGCTGCCTTCTTCCATCTCTTCCAACCCCCCCAGAGGCTGCCTCCTCTTGATGGCTGTAGAGGTGAGGGTGGGTGTGGGTGGGATGCTGTTCAGCTGGAGGCTTTCCTCCTGGGATGAAGAGATATCCTCTCTCTGCTGCCTGGAGGGGCCTGCAAGGCAACAGAGGCACATATTCACTGCAGACCAGGTACTGCCACGGGCCATCTTCTACATTTTCAAGACCTGACCAGATTTTGGTTCAGGAAAGTTAAGAAAGAAGAGAATGGAAAACTTATATGGCCTCATTAGGTTATGACTAAAAATTAAGCATAACCCTACATACTAAAAAGTAAAGGCTTACACAACAGTATCTAGGACTTGTTCAAGGAAAACGACACAGCTCAGAAAATAAAAAAAAAAATAGACATATATGTGATATGTGATAGACATATATCAATCACAGATAAACAGTAACATGAACACGAATGTGAGAGAGAATAAGATTCCTTAAGATTGCAAGGTCTCAATCAATGAAGATGTGTGAGGTCCTGTTCATTCATTCAAGATTTTTTTTAAAACTTATTTATTCACTTACTCATTCACTTACGCAATCACTTCATTCATTCATTCATTCATTCATTCATTCATTCATTGTAGGTATACCCAGCATGGAGCCCATTGTGGGGCCTGAACTCACAACCATGAGATCAAGACCTGAGCCGAAATCAAGGGTCAGACACTAAACCTACAGAGCCACCCAGGCACCCCTCAACATTTGTATGAAGAAAAAAAAAACAACCTTAAAATGGTAACAGAGTTCCTGAGCTCTGAAGCTGCTAGGGTGGAAGCAGGAGGGCTGGCAAGAAAAGACAAATGGGAGACTGGATTTTCTAAAGGCCAGGAAAGCAGGAGGTGGCTGCATTGTCAGCATGCTTCTGACATGAAGAAATGGAGGACCTCGGGCTCACAATGTTAAAGTCTCTTCTGCAGAGACCTGAGAAAGGTAGAGGACCAGAAAGAATCCAAGGTTATCTCAGAAAACCCAGGCGATAGTACTTTCAAAGGGATATTAATACTCGTCCACTGTAAATGTTCACAGCCCCAAGTTTCCAGAACTGGAAAGTGAGCTGCTACTGATCTAAGCAGAGAACTAGAGAAAGCCAGTGAGAGCCACACACATGATTTTGTGCCCTCGGGGAGGACCAGATGGGCCCCTCCTCAACTCCCCCAACCTAGTCACAGTGTGATGCCCGAGGGCTCAGCCTTTCAGCATCTCCTGCCCACCATCTTCACTGGCTTCCTTAGCCTTGCAAGTTCACATTTCAAATACCAACTCCCAAATGTATCTCAAGCTTTTGCCTCTACCCTTAACTCCAGACTCCTATCTCCAGCTGTCTGTTTTACACTTCCACCTGTAGCAACATGGCTAATACTCAAGCCCTAATCTACTCATTCACTACCTTCCCCATTTCTGTTGGTATCAACTCCATCCTACTTAGTTGTTAGACCAAAATCTTTTTTTTTTTTTTTTTTTTTTAGGCCAAATTCACCCTCAATTCTCATCTTACATCCCACAGCCAGTTTGTCAGGAAATCCTATGGGTGATACCTTAGAAATATATCCAGGATCTGTCCACTTCTCACCACCTCCATCCCTTCCCCCAGTCTACCCACTCAACAGCCTCCTTACTGGTTCCTTTGCTTCTACCCTTGCCCCTCTACAGTCCATTCTCACACAGCAGCCAGAGGGATCCTTTAAAAACAAGGCAGATCCTGTCACTCTCCGGTTCAAATGCTGTAATGTTTTCCCATTTCACTGTTGAGTAAAAGCCAGAGTCTTTACTCTGCCTCATATGCTCTGGGTTCCTCCAATCTCTTTGGTCTTATACCCTACATACTCTCCATTCGGCCATTGGCCTTCTTTGCTCTTCCCAGAACATGACAGGCATATGCCATCATGGCCCTGTGCACTGGCGCCCCTTCTTGTATGCTCTTCTACAGACATTGTGCACCCCTTCCTTCCTCACAGTCCTGGCCCAACACTCACAAGCTCTGCCAGCCTTCCCCCAGCAATAAGAGAAGAGACTGCAATTCCCACCTCACCAAGGCTTCCCTGTCCTCTTCCCTGCTTTTCCACCACAGCACACACACACTCTAAAGAAAAGAGACTTGTCTTTTTTTGTTCACTGCTATATTCCCAGCACATAGTGCTCAGTAAATATCTGTTGAGTGGACAATGGAACCAGTCTTTTCAGTTTTCTCCTACCTTGACAAACCCTCTGTTTTAGGCAAACCAGCCTAAACATCTGCATACTCAGCTAATACATACCTTCCTATGTTTTGTTTGTGCTACTCTGGTAGCTCATGATACTCGTTCTTCCTCTGTTTAGCTTACATCAATCTTGTCCATTTTTCAAGCTCCAGCTTAAACTCCATCTTCCTGGTGAAGCCTTCCTAGGCTTTAGATCAACTAAACTCAAAGTGATACCTTCTTTCCTGGAATTCTAAAGCATTCAATCTGTCAATTTTTTTAAATTTTTTAATGTTTATTTATTTTGAGAAAGAGAGAGAGACAGCAAGCTGGGGAGGGGCAGAAAGAGAGGGAGAGAGAAATCCCAAGCAGGATCCATGCTGTCAGTGCCCAGCCCAATGCAGGGCTTGATCTTATGAACTGTGAGATCATGATCTAACCCGAAGCTAAGAGTCAGACCTCTAACCAACTGAGCCACCCAGGAGCCCCTCAATCTGTCAATTCTCAAAACCCTCAGGAAGTTATCATTTACTGGTGTTGGTTCATAATTTAGATTTTCTATAAATGTATTCTCTATTAGATGGTAAGCTGCTTGAGGATCCTTCACAGCCTCTAAAACACCTAGCACAGTGTCCTGCACACGATAGGTCCTTAACAGATATTAGCTAAATGATTAAAACAGAGTTTCCTAGTGGTATAAAAAAATACTTTTAAGTAGTATACCTAAAGACATCTTAAAGAGTTACATTCTACCTCACACCGTATACAAAAATTAACTCAAATGGATGGCAGAAAGAACTAAGACTAGAAAACTTTTAGAAGAAAACCATCTTCTAAAAAATCTTCATGATCTTGGATTAGACAATGATTTCTCAAGCTATGACACCAAAGCACAAACAACAAGAAAAAAAAACCAAATAATCTGGATTTCATCAAAATTAGGAACTTTTGTGTTTCAAAGGACACACAACAGATAATGGATAAAGAATATACAGTAGACATACACAATGAAATATCACTCAGCCCTCATTTAAGGGCTTTGTGGACAATGGATGGGCCTAGACAGTATCATGCCAAGAAATATCAGACAAATATGATATGATTTTACTCATATGTGAAATCTAAAAAAACAAAACAAATGAACTAAAAAAGTGGAAACAGACCCATAAATACAGAGAACTGGTGGTTGGCAGAGGGGTGGGAGGATGGGCAAAATGGATGAAGGCGAGTGAGGCATAGGCTTTCCAGTCATGAAATGAGTAAGTCACGGGATGAAAGGTACAACACAGGGAACACAGTCAGTGGTATGGTGACTGATGGCAGCTATACTTAGGGGGAACACAACATAACCTATCAAGTTATACAGAGTTATAGAATCAGCTACATTGTACACCTGAAACTAATGTGATGTATGTCAACTCTACTTCAATTAAAAAAAAAATGAAAACCACTCAGATGGCAATCAACTAGTACAGGGATAAATAAAATGTGGCACAGCCATACGATAGAATATTATTTGGCCATAAAAAGGTATGAGGTACTGATATATGCTAAAACATGGATGAACCTTAAAAACATTATGCTAAGTGAATAAAGGCAGTCACATAAGGCCACATATGGTATGATTTCACTTATATGAATGTCTAGAGTAGGCAGACCCAAAGACAGAAAGTAGATAAGTGATACTGCCTGGGGGGTGGGGTGGGGAGAACCAAGATTTTCAATTGTTCACTAGAAAACACATACGTGTGAACACATCAAGCTTGTGATTTCTAGGATATTTTTCACCTAAAATGAAATTATATTTAAAAAGAAAATTAAAGAAGGGCACCTGGGTGGCTCAGTCAGCTAAGCATCCGACTTCAGCTCAGGTTATGATCTCGAGGTTTGTGAGTTCAAGCCCCACATTGAGCTCTCCGCTGACAATTGGCCTCTCTCTCTGCCCCTCCCACGCTTCACATGTGTGTGTGTGCACACTCTCACAAAAATAATAAATAAGAATTAAAAAAAAGAAGATTAAAAAAAAACCATTAGATTAGAAGACAAGTAATGATCTGAGAGTAAAAAAAATCATAAAGATTGTGTGAAAATCTTTAACATTTAGAAAATAATAGAATACTAGATGCAAGGATGGGCCCCCTAAATGTACAGATTTCTTATTTTCATCTTTGGTCTTATCATCAGTCGCTATTTGATTTTTCACAGAGGTTTGCTATTTTTAGCTGCCTAGATAAACTCTGAAGAAAATGAGTGCCTCTTACTGATAGCAGATGCTCAGTGAAATGTTTTTTATTTGACTAAAGACAAAAGTGTGAAGAAAGCAAAAGACCCTACATCTAGGTATTGGCTATGGAGGAAGGAAGTAGTGCTCACTACCCTGATATCCACACACACTTACCTTCAGTGCGCCTCTTCTTAGAGCGGGGATAGCCCTGAGGGTTGGCCTCCACTGTGTTCTCTACAGGGCTGAGGGAGTGGCAGTAGGTGGTGACTGGACCCCAGGGACAATCAGGTGCCTGGGAGACACGCTGCAGACACTTTTCCAGGTAGGACAGTCTAAGGAAGGGGTGAGATGAAGAGGCTGACTTGTCTGCTAGGTCCTCACTACTCCCTAATCCTCATCTTTATCCATTACCCACTAACTTACAGCAGCTGCTTGTCCTGATGGAAGAGTCGGGGGGAAAACTCGGCAAGGAGCTCCAGGAATGCTAGGTTTGGGGGCTGACCGGAGGAACCAGTTGGAGGAGACTCAGACAAGGAGAATTTGATGCCTTCCCTTGGTTGAACAGAATTATTTTAGGAAGATGGCCCCTCCTCACTTTCCTCCCGGGGAAGCATCCTGTCAAGTGCACCCTTCCCCTGTTCCCAGTCTGTCTCCCAGAGAATACCCACCAGCCAACCTGACTGCTGCTCCTCAACATGCTTATTCCTCCCTCCAAGACCACACTCCCACTCTCCCTGCACACAGCCTATGGCTCACCCCTCTTCAATCAAGTACCCTGACTTTTAACCAGTACTTTACTTGTGTAGCGTGACCACAAGGTCACGGTTCTGTAGCTGCTGGGGCCCAAAGCTCAAGGCAAACCTTCGGGCCAGGTCCCTCATCTCACTGAAGGCAGGAAGCTCATTCAGGCCTTGGGGCCCCTGTTCTTGCAGCAGTTCTGTGTACAACTGTGTCCAGGAGACGTGGTACATTTGGGAAACGAAGGAACAAAGTGGAAATAGAGAAGTACAGCATTCCTTTCTCCACGTAGAAATTCTAAAGGACTTGGGATGCCACCTGCTACCTTTACTCTTTCTTTCCTCCCAGGACACTGTTCCTATTCCTGAACCCCTACAGAAAGAAACTTCACCCTTGCTCTGTAACAATAAAAATGTCCCTAGTAACTGAAGAGACTGACAGAGAACAGGGCAGAAAAAAATTAGGTATTCTTATCACTTTATTGTTGGTGCTCCTTTGTCCTGATAGTTCAATTTCTATGAAGTTGGGGAAACTGCCCATCACCTAATAGTTTCTACAGACCTACTAGTTATGAAGAAGACAGTCAAGTAAAGTTAAGAGTCAAAATAAACTAGAAAGTTCCTTAAGGATCTCACATTCTAAACGGCTGAGGGTGAGCAGAGAATTTGTGGGCTACAGGGAAGGATATCACAGGTCAGAGGTATTCCAGGCAGAAGGGAGTACCTGCTTGAGGCTCAGCAGCAGGATTCGGGAACAATGACTTCGGTCAATCTGCCTTGCTCTAGTTAATGTTTCCTTGATAATGTCACCATAGTCACCGTAGAACTGAGGGACAGGAAATGAAGAAGATATCGTTTGGCCACAGGGCAAGACCGGTTCTGTTGTTTCTTCCTTTACATTTCTCATCATGTCTCCTTCCTAAAGTGAGTTAGGTCAGGAAACATGAATCTAAGTATAGAACAACTCAGACTAGACCAATAGGTCCAAGCCCGAAGACCTCAGAGTTTAGGCAAATAAATATGGGAAGAAATTCTGCTCAGAGCCCATTTCTTGGGGAAGAAGTGCTCACAGCAAACAGAAATCAATACAATGGTGAGTTGAGGAAACTGAGGTACACATCTTCCATTCTTTTTTTTCTTTCTTCTTATATTATCCCAGTTTACAGAGACTGGGTTCACAGAAAAAAAAAAAAAAGATTCTGGACAGGATGAATAAGCTTACTTTCTCTCCAATGAATTTCCTAACAGCTTTTTTTCTGTAATCATTTACTACCAATTCCTCTTTGTCCCCTTATTCTAAACTCCTGTTGCTTTTTTCCTCCTGCTTTTCTTCAAGCCTGGTGCTGACATCCTCGCCACGTTCTTTCCTGCAGTGTTCCAGCATCTGAAGTCGTGGCTGTGCTCACTCAGCCTGACGCCTCACTGTACCTTGTTGTAGTGTTTGAAAACATCTGAGGCTGCATCCATCTCCAGCACCCCATAAAGCAGCAGCTTGCAGAACCCAGCCAGGAGGCGGCGCCGCTGGTGCAGCTGCTCTATCTGTAAATGATCCTCCTGGGAATGACCTGGCTCACATCAAAAGCAGAATGGAAAGATCAGAACCACAGATCTAGGCCTCCTGCCCTTATATGCCTGAAGCAGGCCCAAGCCCCAGACCCTTCCTGAGCCCCAGGTATAGAGTCCTTGTACCACTGCCCAGTTCTCCAGGCTGGATGAAGACATGGTCCATGAGGAAGCTGGCTAGTTCAGACTGGAGCGTGGCTTCAGGAAAAAAGACAAGGGGTCTAAGAAAATCGCGACCCCCTACAATCATCTGAGGGCTGAAGATGAGAAGTAGATCACTTAATAAGACAAAAGCCTGTTGGGGCGGGGGGGGAGAAAAAAGAATGCTTAAAGAGGACAGGATATTCACAAGACAGAAATTACACAGCTAATTTCTCCTTAGAACAAGGCTTCCTCAGACCATGAGAAGTGACATGCCTCCTTGGTCCCACTTGAGGAAATGCTAACCTGCTCCTGGATCTCAGAAGCCACATCTGAGAGGCAGCTCTGGCAGAGTTCGCAGAATGCCACCATCCTGTCCTTCAAACTCAACAGCTGCTTCTGTGGAGACAGTGGCTTGAAGAGGAGGAATGGAGACACAGGCTCCTCCATTCCCACTCTCCCTACTCAGACCCATATTCACCTGGGAAGCACCTGATCCAGAAAGGTGGGTTAGTGTCCAGAGAATGGAAAAATAGACAAGAGTCAAGGCTGGCAGCATCACCTGTAACAACCAAATGGTACAAAAATGGGGGAGTCAGGAGTGAAGGGCAGAAAGGGAAAGAGGGAGGAAGAGAGAAAGGAAAAGACAGACAAGCAACACACACAAAGGAGTGAAGAGAGAAAATGAGATTAGAAGAGACCTGATTCCTTCTCTGGGGGGAAAAGATCTGATTCTGGACAATCTTCAGAGCATTCTGTCTTGGACAGGAATGCCACCTCTTCTTTATTTATCTGATGTCTCCTAGAATCTCTCAACATTATCCTTGACTCCCCGGGAACCAGAGAGGATGGCTGTTTTCAGGCACTGGAAAGTACAGTTCACCTTCTAGAGTGGAACTGAAGGAAAGATATGCACATGCTCTTCCTCTCGTGTCTCCTCTGCAACCCTGGGACCGGAACTGGGATAATCGGCCACCTGGGACACAGGGCCCTTAAAAACTCCCCTCTGCCTCCACATCTCCGACTCATCTACTTGCCTGGTGAGGAACTTCTCCTGTGTCCACAGCCTTCCGGAGGAGTCGGAAGCATGGCTCATAGAGCTCCCAGCGAGTCAGGTCGTGAGCACTTTGGGGAAGAGATGGAAACATGATGCAGGAACAGAATGAGAGGAATCACCACCACAGACACCAGTAGAAATAGGAAGAGGGAATGGGAGGTGAGCTGCTCACTTGTAGAAGGCAGACAGGCGCTTCAGAGTGGCCGCCAGGCTGTACACCTCATCCTCATCTAGGAAGGACGACTGAGGGAGAGAAAAGGTCCACAACAAGATTTTCCCAATAACGCATAGATCCACATTCCCCACCTAGCGGCCCCTCGGACCCAAGTTTGGGGCTTCCCATGTTTCAGCCCCAGTTCCTACCTGCAGCAGCTCTTCAAGTTCTTGCTGGAAGCGGTCGCTCAGCAGATCCACCAGCTGGCTGCGGGCAAAGTCTACCCGGCCGAAGAACGTGAACTCAGGATTACAGAGCAGATAGAGGGCATGAGCACCTGCCTCAAGCACCGTGGGTTCCGCGTGCTTCACCACCACCTCCTGGAGCTGCTGCAAGAAGAGCTCCAGGTGCTGACAGAAAAAGAGATGGGAGAACACAGTGCTCTGGGCAAGGAAAAGAGGGGGCAAGTCTTCTGGAGGGGAGTGGGGTTGGGGGAGATGAGAAGTACAATTGAAAGCATTAACTTTCAAGGGGAAGATGCCTATGGAAGGGAAGGCTTATTGATTTTTTTGGAACCTGGGTTCTTGAGAACCAGATATTGGCAGTAGAACCTTTGGTCCCACCAAGAAAGCAGCAAGGTGTAGGAACTTTACCTTCCTCTCTACTCACCTTCTCCAAGCGCCTTGTGCAGTAGATGTTGAGGTCAAAGTAGTTAAGAAGCTGGAGCAAGGGAGCAACCTTCTCCGCATCAGCTGAGAACTGTAGGGGTTGAGAGGGAGACCTAATTACTAGCTAATGTATGCTAAGTCTTACTCCCAGTCCTCACTGGGGGCCATTTCCTTTCACCTCTCATTCCCAGGTACTGAATGGTAGGGCAGTTCTACCTTGGCCAGGAGCTGGGGTAGCAGGGGGATGAGGTGCTCTGTCAGCTTCACCTTGTCATCAGCTTGGATCTTACGTTCTTTCGGGGTTAAGCCCTGGAATTAGTCATTTGGGGGTATAGGGAAAGATATGGAAAAACACTAGGTCCATAGGGAGTGCGTGTGTATCCCTCCTCCCCACAATCTCATCTGCCCAGGAAGGAAAAGATAATTCATTTGGCACCTCCTTCAGATTTATTTTTCTAGAAACAGAATTCCTTGAGGGGCAGAGAAGAGGCACCCTAACCCAAGGCTTGAGGGTGAAGATAGACCATACCTGTCTGGACTTTTATTGCTAACCAACCCACTCACCCTTCACACCATACCTTCCTCCCAGTGATCCGCCCCACAGGTGGGTGACCTTCAGAAGCTTGCCGAACACTGGACACCAAGATCTCAATCAATGTGCTCTCCTGCACATCGTCCAAGTCTGGGTTGGCAGGAGGATGAAAACCAGAATAGCAAATTAGCCACCCTCCATCTCCCAAGTCACCCCAACTCCCCCACTGCCCAGGACACCTATGCCTCATGGGGGAAATGTCCCCTCCTCCAGCTACCATGTGGCACGCACTCTGGTCCTTCTCCAGCAACAGGCTTGTCAGACTCTCCCAGTCCTTCAGCTGAGACCCTGCACAGTCCCACAGGCTGTCTACTAAATAAGCAGCATGGTTATGGAGCTGTGGAAGAAGGTACATGTTAAGTTACTGAAGCTATGTTAGAAAATTCTGGGAAGTGGCTACTGACAAACCATGTCTCTCCTTCCTGTAGTGCCAGTCCCATCCTTTTCTACTCACAGGTCTTTATGCACAACAGCCAAATAGTTCCTTCCCATACGTCACCTCACTTTCCACAAAGAAGGACAGCAGAAGGTGGAAGAAAGTTCTCTGGGCACGTGGACTTCTGCGTCGCTCTCTCCCACTGACCATTTTAGTCTCACACTCAGGGTAGAAGAGCCTGGTAGAACAAACACAGGGAAAGGGCACACCTGGGAGCAAATGAGGAGTGGAATAATCTCCATGAAAGAAAGAAAGAGTCCAAGGAGACGTGTGAGGAAAAGAGGTGCAGAGCCAAGGAAAGCCTCAAGGAGTTAAGAGGGGGAAAGCAACAAAAGAGAGACTTTAACAGGTATGCGGGGTGGTCGTTGGGAAGAGCAGCAGCAGACGCAGGAGAAAAAACAACACAGGAGGGTGTTAAAGGAACAAATGAGAGGACCCTACTCACTTCCAGTAGAGAAACTCCCCTGCAGCAGAGGCCAGGGCTCGGTTAGAGGCATATACAACTGGGTAGATGCCCTCACAGTCTGCATCTGTCAGCACCCCTTCCATGTTCCTGCCAAGAGAAAAGGAGAAAAAGCAGGTGGATATGAAGGATGTCCCCTAGCACAACTAGGGCTAGAAACACAAAGAGGCAAATAAGGATTTGGAACGATCCAAAAGAGGAACAACAACAACAAAAATCAATGAGGATTAGCTGACAGAGAACTTTTATTATTATTTTTATTATTTTTTTTAATATTTAATTTTTTTAACACTTATTTATTACTGAGAGACAGAGAGAGACAGAGCATGAGCAGGGGAGGGGCTGAGAGACGGGGAGACACAGAATCCAAAGCAGGCTCCAGGCTCCGAGCTGTCAGCACAGAGCCCGATGCAGGGCTCGAACTCAAAAACGGCGAGATCGTGACCTGAGCCGAAGTCGGACGCTTAACTGACAGAGCCACCCAGGCGCCCAAGAACTTTTAAATGAAGAGTGGAAAACAGAAGAGTATGGAGAGTTAGAGAAGATAAGAAATATCCCCCCTGGAGATCCTGCAACTCAGGAATGACCTCTGTCTTTCAACCTGTTATAGAAAGAAGAGTCAACCTATGACAAGCGGAGGGACAGAACTCTGGAAGGGCCTGCCTAATGCTGGAAAGGTAGAAGTCTGAGATGCGTGCCTCCCCATTCCCCAGGACTCACTTAAGGATGAGTATTAGTAACTTGACAGCTTCCACCGCCACATCATACTCTCGGTCCATGACCATGGAAACCATCCGGTCCTATAAGAAGAGAGAACGTTGCTCAGTACTTCATTGTATCCATCCCAAAACATTATGCTCTCTTAGAATTTGAGAGATTCCTAAAAAGAATGAGTAGGCAGAGGCTGGGATAGCTGTAGACACATAAGAGCAATAGGAATGGAAAGATGAGGTGGGGGAAACAGGAACCAAAGAAAGAACCAAGCACAGGAATACTGTCCCAATTTTACCTTAAAGCGGCTGGTAAAGAGCTCCAGGCGGGCAGTCAAATCCCGGCTGCCATACAGCCCTTTTAGAGCCTTGAGACACTTCAGACGGACTTCTCGATGCTATTGAGGAAAATGGAATATGACTAACTATTCCTCTACTCAACCCCCACTGGGCTTCCATGCCCCTCTGATTACTCTTTCTGGGCTTTGGTGTCCTCTATGCTGAGGACTTTGGGGTGATTCAGCGACAACAGACAGCTGTCTTCTTATATAAAAAAATGAAAAGATCACAGCAGAATTTAGCAATCATAATGAAAAGGATCTTTGGGGCACCCGGGTGGCTGAGTTGGTTCAGTGTCCAACTCTTGATTTCAGCTAAGGTCATGATCTCATGGTTCATGGGATCGAGACCTGCGTTGGGCTGTGCACTGGCATTGTGGAGCCTGCTTGGGATTCTCTTTCTCTCCTCCCTCTCTGCCCCTCCCCTGCTCACACCCTCTGTCTCTCTCTCAAAAATAAACGTTAAAAAAAAGAAAAGGATCTTTTGGCTATCACCACCCTAGCACCTGTATCACCAATTCATTAATAGCTTTCTTGCCTTTTTCTAGGGAAAGTTTTTCTCTACTCTGGTTTTAAGGTGTTAATCTCCTGGATATATCTTTCTCTCTTCTACCTCATCCTACCCTCCCCAATACTGCGGAGTTTTGAGGTTCACTGTCTTGATGGGCTGATCACTAGTGAAGCTCCTAAGCAGCAGGACCAGGAAAAGCTGTGGTGTCTTGAGACAGGGAAGATGGTGAGGGTAACAGAGGAAAAGAAGCTGACTCAACACTGACCTTATCATGTAAGGTCCAGCCAATATATTTCAAATAGCTGTCAGTGAGGAAAGATGTGCTGTAGCTTTGCATCCAAGACCCAATCTCTTCAATGCAGATAGCACGGATCTCAGGAAGGATGTCCCTAGGCACAGAGAGATAAACTGACCCCTCTCACCGTCTTTCTCTAAATTCACTTTCCATCCACCCAGACATCTCCCTGCCATAGAAGAATCTACTTTCTTGACTGAACAACATGCTCCAAGCCTTTCATTTCTCCCTCCCAATGTAAATATATAAACAATAAATATTTTCTAGGGGCACCTGGGTGGCTTGCTTGGTTGAGCATCTGACTCTTGATTTTGGTTCAGATTATGATCTCATGGTTCGTGAGTTTGAGCACCATGATGGGCTCTGTGCTGACAGCACAGAGCCTGCTTGGGATTCTCTCTCTCTCTCTCTCTCTCTCTCTCTCAAATAAATATTTAAAAATAAAAAATTAACATTTTTTTGGTAATACTGCATAAAATAATTGAGCTTATTTTCCATGTCCCTTTTAAAACTGACTTCGGAAGTCAGTTTAACTGTTGGCCAAATGTCCACTTGAAGAAAATATTAAATCAGCTGAAGAGTTCTGGAAAGGCAGAGGTTGAAATCTAGGTAACAGTGAGAAAAAAATATGGATGCTATTTTTAACTTAATTCCACCAGTTCTTTTAAACAGTGTAAAACTCCCCTGCCTTTAGCCCAGTGAAACAGCAGGCTGCGCTAGGAAAAGGCCTGCCAAGTTGCAAATGCTCAGAAAAGCCCTGCCTTTTGTCTCTCTGCTGCGGTCTTCTCAGGTCTCCAGCTCCAGGAAGATGGGGAAGGGAAGATCTTAGGCAAAGCTGGAGCAGAATAATACTCAACAGTGCCTTATTCTCTTATTTTCTCTCCCAAAAGAGCTACAAGAGCCCCTGGAGTTGGGGGTGAACTAAACCTTACTAACTTAAAACATCTGTTGTCAAAGTTTTTGCTCCAGCTGCATTTGCACTAGGACTAACCAAATTACCAGGGTTATAATGGAGGGACACCTTGCTACGTTTACAGATTCCATAACCAAGGACCAGCTGTTTCAACGAGAGGAGCGCATTCACTCACCTGTACCGATGCACAAAGACCCCCCTGAAGAGCGCATTCATCATCCCTTCAATCTCCTCTTGATGTTCTTGGAGCTGGAAGACAGGGAGTAACAGGTCAATCTTTCTTGTGCCCCAAAAGTATACAGAAAAGTATGACTTCCACTTACTTCCTTTTATTATAGGACATAATCTGAACCCCTGATATCTTAGGTTTCTTTTCAACCTTCTAATTCTGGAAGAAGCCGTAGAGTCAACCACCGACTCAGAGGATTCTTTGTGTTTGGAAAAAATAATATCACCTCTGGGTCTGGTTATTTTTGGCTATTCAGAGGCACTAGCTGGTAGTTACACAGGTTTTTTGACTTACAGCTGAGAACATGAATTTTTAAATAAATGCAGTTTATTTGATAGAAACAGAAAACCTAGCAGAAGAAAAGGAAGAGATTAGACCAATGGTCCTCAACCAGGGCCCCTCAAGGGACATTTAGCAACTTCTGAAAACATTTTTGGTGGTCACTAATGGGAGGGGGTACTACTGCCATCTAGTGGATGGAGTCCAGGGATGCTGTTAAACATTCTGCAATGCCAAGACAGGCCCCAGGTCAACAGTGCCATTGTTGAGAAACCCTGGATTAGATTAATAGATATCAAGGAAGCAGAATTATAAGGGAACACAACTGACCCTACCTTTTCAATAAATCAATATATTGGGGGGGGAATGGGAGAGGCAGAGGTTAAAAGAGGCTTAAGAAATACAACAAATACAATGCATCATAATCCTTAATTAGATCCTGGTTGGAATTAATCAGATATAAAAGCCATTTTGGGGATACACAGGGAAATTTAAATATGAATTGGAATTACAAAATATTAAGGAATAATTAATATTTTTGAATGTGAAAATGGTATTGAGTTAATGCAGGAATAATTTTCTTGGATGATAAGTTTTAAAATAATTTTCAGACAACATATTTAAGTCTTTAGGTAGAAATACCAGTATATATATAATTTACTATAAAATAACAAAATAATTGGGGCACCTGGGTGGCTCAGTCAGTTAAGTGTCTGACTTCAGCTCAGGTCATGAACTTGCGGTTCATGGGTTTGAGCTCTGCTTCAGGCTATGTGCTGACAGCTCAGAGCCTGGAGCCTGCTTCGGATTCTGTGTCTCGCTCTCTCTCTGCCCCTCCCCCACTCATTCTCACTCTCTCTCTCTCTCAAAAATAAACATTTAAAAAATTTAAATAACAAAAAATTAGAAGAAACAAATATAATGAAATATTAGTTGTTAAATCCAGATAATTTGTATATGATGTTCACTCTGCCAATGTCTCTCTCAGAATGTTTGGGAAATTTCATATTGAAAAGAAAAGGAAAGAGAGAGAGGGACAGAAGGAGGAAAAGTTGTCATCAGTACCAATTTCTATAGAAGTTTGGAAAAAGGAAATTAAGAAAAGACCACTGACTATAGGGATTAAAAAGTCACTGGTTGGGGCACCTGGGTGGCTCAGTCGGTTAAGCGTCCAACTTCAGCTCAGGTCACGATCTCCCGGTCCATGAGTTTGAGCCCTGCGTCGGGCTCTGGGCTAATGACTCAGAGCCTGGAGCCTGCTTCTGATTCTGTGTCTCCCTCTCTCTCTGTCCCTCCCCCATTCATGCTCTGTCTCTCTCTGTCTCAAAAATAAATAAACGTTAAAAAAAATTTAAAAAAAAAGTCACTGGTTTGGAAAGAATAATTTCAAAGAAAAATGGGGATAGAAGCTAGGTAGTAAAAAATGGATTCAGTTGGATATTAAGGAAGTAAGAAAATACTAAAAAGGAAGGATAGAAATGGAGTAGTTCATAGAGAGGAAGAGTAAAGGGAAGATTCAAAGGCCTACAGACATTTCTAAGTGAAGAGAACAGTGGGGAGAGAGGGATTAAAAACAAAAAGAGAAATAATGACTGATAACGCAAGAGCCTAGACAAGTAAAAAAAAAAAAAAGATTCACGGTATTATACATAGGATATGAGACAGACCTAATACACATAAGGTTTAAGATCATACTGACATTGAAAATAGTAAGAGAGAGTAAGGAAAGAAGGTTTACCATGGAAGAAATCTTGGTGAGGGGTGAGAAGACAGTCAATTGTTGTGGTTAGGCATGGGGAGTCCTGCCAACCTCATGCTGGAGGAGTCTCAGATACTAAGAGATATTACTAAGAGAGAGTAGGGGGAAAATCAGTGTCTCATGACAGGCACAGCTGTTTGAGGGTTTAATCAGTGTAAAAGATTTTGTTAGGGCTTATGTCCTCCAGTTGTCTTTAAGTATAAAAGGAAATAAAGCAAGTGTCCACTATGTGCCAGACTATTCACTCACCATCTATTTAATCTTCATAAAAAGGTAGAATTGTCCCCCTTTTTAAAGAAAAGGAAATGGAAGCTTGGAAGTTATATAAGGCCATGGAACTGGTAGCTAATTGGAACAGACCGTCCAGGAGTGATTGAAAGGCCAGTCACTTTCCAGTCCTCAAACAGTTGGCCTCCCTCATCAGTGGTTGGCCTTTAATACTCCTCTGGTGATCTGCAGACTATATAGTTGACCAGAAAGTCAAAAATTAACTCCTTGCATGAGATGCAAGCACAGCACTTAAAAACATTCCTGGTAATGAATGTAGATAATGGAAACTAAGCAAAAGTTGGATTATAAAGAACTCTAAAATTTACTCTGAGTTAGAACTAATTCATTGAGATCACATCCCAGAAACAAGATAAGCATGCAGTGACCTCTGACAGGATGGGTCTATTAGACTACTGTCAGACTCCACTGTTCATGACCCAAAAGGTTGCTTAGGGGCCTGTGCCTTACAAGAGAGAAGTGTGTGGGCAGGGGTAAAACGGGCTTCAGCAACAGTGGATGAAGCTGAGAGAGAGAGAGAGAGAGGGAGAGAGACAGAGAGAGAGGGAAGAGGCAGGGAACACTTTTTACCTCTTTGCGTTTCTCCAACAGGCTCTCCAGTCGCTCAGGAGCTCTATGTCCTGGTCCCTTATTTCTTTCAGCCTCATACTGCCGCTGATTATTGTCTTTGTGCAGACTCAGTTGGAGGGCAACTCTTACCAGGGAGGTCATTAGCTTCATGGCTTTGAGCCAGGAAAAACAAGAAAAGGGAATTTTTACTTAGGTCAGAGGAGGGAGGATAGATTTTAAAAAGGAAGAAAAAAAAGCATCTTGTGGTTCCAGTGGGAAGAAGAGGAGGAAGCAGGGAGTGGGACACTTGGGGGTAACCCACCATGGCTGCTGCCACCTCTGCCACAGAAAGAAAGAAAAGAAGGAAAGAAAAAGGAAGGGGACTCAAAATGAAAAGCTATAGCAGGGTGACCCTAAAATCCTAAGACTGTTCTGGACATTTTTTTCTCCCCCTTTTGGGCTTCTTTTAATCCTCAGCATGTTCCCAGCTGTTGAGCTATGAGAAACAAGTTAAGACTGGAAACTGTCACTGTAATCTACCCTTTTTTGCAATGCTACTAGTGAGAAACTTGGTTGAAGTTCAGGGTAAAAGAAGCCAGGGCTTGAAAGGCTAAGAAGAATTCAGAGACCAGAGAACACAGGAAATCCCCAAAAGAACATTTATAGACTAAAAATGAATGCTCACCAGCCAGGGTGCTAGTGTGACGGAAGGCACGGACTTGGGAGTCTGAGAGGCCAGTGAGCAGGGAGATGAGGTTGTCCATAGGGAAGCCATCATAGAGGAGGCTATACTGGCACTGATAGACCAATGTTTTCACAAATTCACAGAAACTGCCCTGGAACTTCTTCCAGGATGGACCCGGTGCTGTCAGGGGATACTCTCCTGAATCCTATAGAAGGGTTTATGAACTGAATGAGAAAAAGTACTACCAAGTCTATGAAACCATAGGGACTTTGGATGTCAAAACCCAATAGTATAGTAAAAATCTTTCTCTGTTATACCTCATTTCCTGCTATTCTCAACTTCAGAGGCATATTCAGATAACATCTATGGGTCCCTTTTGCCCCCAAGAGATTGAACTCCTTCTTCCAAATGCTATCCTATTTCCCACAGTCAGAAAGAAGGGGATAATGGGCCTTGTGTTTTGAAATAAGAGTGGCAAGAGAATTCTGATTGTCTTCCTCCACCTCATTAAACTGTTCTGTTAGGTGCCGGATGATCTCTGAGTTGGACATCTTCTTGAACATCTCGGAGGTCACATTGCCTGAGGAATGGAGGAGGTGAAGTAGTTACAAGAAAAATAACAGGACACTGTGACCATTTGCACATACACCTGAAGATGAGCTAGGAAATATATTGAAAAGAGCATAAGTGGGGAATCAGAAAACCTAAATCCCAGTCCTAAACCTGCTGCCATCAAACTGTGTATCTGCTGTTAAAGCAACCTCTCTAGAAAACCCAAAGGAATCAAGCAATGGAAAAGAATAGTTTAAAAAAAAAATCCTGGGGCACCTGGGTGGCTCAGTCAGTTGGGTGTCTAACTTTGGTTCAGGTCATGATCTCATGGCTCGTGAGTTTGGGCCCCATGTCGGGCTCTGTGCTCACAACTCAGAGCCTGGAGCCTGCTTGGGATTCTGTGTCTCTGGCTCTCTTTGCCTCTCCCCTGCTCACACTCTGTTTCTCTCTCTCTCTCAAAAACAAACATTACAATTTTTTTCTTTAAACCCAAATAAAAAATAAATAAAGCAAAAAAACCACACCAATTCTGGATTCTTATAACACAACCTGCCTGGGATTATCTTACCCCAATAAGTTAGGTCATGACCTGTGGGGATCTGGGGAATCCACAGCTTCAGTGGAGAAATATGGAAGGAAGTATCTGAGAAATAGGGAATAATGAAGGATGATTTCATCTAAAGATAGGAAGACTAAAAGATGTCTAATGGTCTATTTTCAAATTTGTGAGTATCACTGGCCTCACATTAGTGTGATTAGTTACTTTTCCCCAAAGGGTCTTATCTCCAAACCAAACCAACATAGTTCCCTAACTGGACCACTTTCCTACTTACCAATCTACAATGTGGTCAAATCAGTGAAACTTTTCATATGCTTAACCTTCTCTCTTTATTTAGGCGATTCCTAGTCCTACTCATCTAAATGTAGCAAAAGTTCTATAACATAGGAGCAAAGGGCTAGGGATTAGAAAGGGGTAGGAGTTTCCTTACCTTTACATCCACAAGATCGGATGAAAAAGTTAATGAGTTCCAGGAATCCTGCATCCTGGTCTTGCTTGTAGCTATCCAGCCACTCATCCACCAAAGACTAGGAAAAAAAAGGTGGATGATTTCTATTTCTGGCAATATGACAGAATGGAAATCCTGTACGATTGTACCAACTGAAACAGCTAAACTTCTGATTAAAATGTTAAAAACATCTTTTAAAACGTATTGCTGAACTGGAATGAAAGGTAGAATTCTGTATAGGCCCAAAATGAAGTGAGGGTAGCAATCCTGGGAGATAAGCAAGCTGATTCTTGCCCTGAGGGTTCTATGGAACCCCAGGAACCATGCCTTTCTGTCCAGATAGCTGCATGGAATGCAGAGCATAGGAGATCGAGCTTTTGGGCTTTCCAAGAAGAGAGGTCCAAAAGGAGGCTCCTGCGATAAAGCGAGGTGCTGCAAAAAGTCATGTTAGCATGGGGGTGCCTGGGTGGCTCGGTCGGTTAAGCGTCCGACTTCGGCTCAGGTCATGATCTCACGGTCCGTGAGTTCGAGCCCCGCGTCGGGCTCTGTGCTGACCGCTCAGAGCCTGGAGCCTGTTTCAGATTCTGTGTCTCCCTCTCTCTCTGCCCCTCCCCTGTTCATGCTCTGTCTCTCTCTGTCTCAAAAATAAATAAACGTTAAAAAAAAAAAATTAAAAAAAAAAAGTCATGTTAGCATGAAAACAGGAATGAAAAATAAACCCACAGGTCAGAAGGGGACAGCATGAACACCAGCTTGTTAGGAAGTTAACGTGGGGTAGAGGGAAAAAAAAGAACTCGCCCTTGAAAATTCATAACCGTAAGTCAGCTCTCAGGTCTAGATTTGCAGTCTAGATCCACACTCCCTATACGATCAGAATACTCTCAATTAGAGAATTTAATTCAAAGTGATTCTGGAGGGTCCCCAGTCAACTACAGCCAAGCCAAGCAGGTTCCTCTCTTAAAAACACACCTTTAAAAACCAACCAACCAACCAACCAACCAACCAACCAACCACACCTTTAATTCAGGACCCAAAGAATTCCAAAATATAGAACTCCAAAATATAGAGTCCAAAGTATAGAACTCCAAGAGAAAATGAGCAGCTCAAAGTGAAACTTAGTAAAGAAATAAGGCACTGAAAGTAAGAATTAGCAGAAAAAACAGCAGAATCATATTCATAGATTTCAAACATTAAAGTTATCACAGATTATAAATTATGCTATGAATAAAAAAATAAAAGTGAAGCTTTAAACCAGAAGCAAAGAACAATCAATTTTGAAAAAAGACCCCCCAAAAAATCTATAAAAATGAAAAAAAAAATTTAAAACCCATTTTAATGAATGGGTTAATGAATGGGTTAAAAGCAGACTGGACACAGAAAAACAAAAGATGAGTGAACTAGAAGATTAAATCAAAGAAAGTATCCAAAATGCAGCCTGGACAGACTAACAGAAGCAGTGACAGAGCTATTAAGAGACATGGAGAATAGAGTGAGAAGTTCTAATTAATATCTAATTGAATTTCAGAACAAGATAATGGAATGACGAAGAGGCAGTATTTGAAAAGAATTTTCCATAGTTGTTGAAAGACCCCAATCTTTGGAGCCTGGAAGCCAATAGATTTCAAACATAACAGATGAAAAGAAAATTTACACCTATAAACATTATATAAAACATCAGAACACAAAAGCAAAATAAATCTCAAAAACAGGGCAAAAAGAGATCACTTACAAAGTATCTGCATATAACACTTACAAACAAAACCACTTATAAATTAGACTTGAACTAATCCATAAGCCCCTAGCCATATGTGGCTATTAAAATTAAATCAAATGAAAATTAAAATCCAGTTCCACAGTCACACCAGTCACATTTCAAGTACTCAACAGCCACATGTGGCTAGTGAATACTATACTAAATGACGATATGCAACATTTCCATCATTACAAATTGTTGTAGTAGATAGTGCTAACTTAAACTGACAGCTGACTTTCACCAGCAATAAGTGAAGTTAGAAGGCAGTGGAATAATCTTTTTAATGTGCTGAAACAGAAAAATGTCCTCTTAGACTTCTATACCCAGAAAATAACCTTTCAAGAACAAGGGTAAAAGACATTTCATACAAGCAACAACAACAACAACAAAGAGTTAATAAACTCTACCTAACAGAAATTTTAAAGGAGAGAAACTTTGAACAGCAAGAGAATGAATTTTTACAGAAGATTTGAGAAGGAATGATAAATAAAATGATAGAAATGCAAGTAAATACAAACAAACATTTTATAAAACAGCAATGTCTAATTTGTTGGAAAGGGAAATAGATACAAGTAAAACACTACAAGACAGCATGTAAATTGGAAGGGGCAATTAGAATTAAAATGTGCATAGGTCCTTATAGAAGACAGAATCCAAAAGCAAGGAAGTAAAGGAGAAAAAGAAACAGAAAAGCTAAGACAAAATGGAAGCACATAAAATGGGAGAAACAAATTCAAATGTATCAATAGTGCCAATAAATATAAACGAATCAAACTCTCTTGTTAAAGGAAAGATTGGCAGAATGGATTGAATAACATAATCTAGATATACGCTATATGCAGGAGACACACTCCAAACATACATAGATTGAAGGGAAAAGGATAAAAAAGGTATCAGACAAATAGTAACTAAAAATAAAGCTAGTACAGATTATGTTAATAAAAAAACAGAACAATTGTTTATCTTAAAATATAAAAAATGACAGTAAATATCAATAAAAGGTTCAATTTACTAGGCAACAAATGCTCAAAATACTTAAGGCAAAGATAGGCATGAATACAAAAGTAGTAACTAAAGAGAACATCTTTGTGGGTTTTAATACATCTCTCTGTAACTGACATACCAGACCAAAAACAAGGAAACCCTAACACCTAGTAGAAAGATCAAAACAGTATCACATTTGTACCATTTGGGAGTTTTGATCTCACCCTACAAAACACTCTACCCAACAACTGGAGAATACACATCTTCTGTGAGCACAGGTGAAATAGTTTTGGAAATGGGTTAAAGGCTAAGTCATAAAGCTAGTCTCCGTAAGTTTCAAAGACCACATTTTCTGACTATAATGCAATAAAGTTAGAAATCAGTAACAAAAATATAAATAGAAAAACTTCCTATATTTGAAAATCTAAAACTGTTCTAGAAACTATAAAAACCTATACTACACATCAATATGACTAAATCTCAAACAATCGAAATAAGTCACAGAAGACTATACATATAAAGAACTGCTCACTTATTTAAAAAAAACACATTCATTGGTGACAAAAGTATAATGAAAGGCAAGGGAATGATTAACATAAAATTTACTCTAGTGGTTATCTCTGGGTGGTGAGGGGACTGTAGGGGCCAGTCAGGTGGAGAGAAGATCTACTGTGGCCCTATTAATGTTTCATTTCTTGAGGTGGGACTAGAGATCTGGGTGATCATTCAAAATTTTAAAATTATACATGAGCCTTCTACACTTTTAGATGATAATAGAATTACAATAAAATTATGGAAAAAGAAATGTGGAGAGAGAAAAAAGGATTAGGTGTAACTGTTAAAGTGGAGCTAAAAAGTCACAAGGGTGAACAAGTTGCCACCCATACCATTTCCTCTCTAGACTATCCAATGCCTCTGCCTGCCTCCTCCGTCAGTCAATAAAAGCAAAATCCACCTTGTTCTGTGACACTTTTAGGAAAGGCGCATTCTCTCTCATCCAAGGTCTCCCTTACATCATTCCAAGGATTCACTCCATGGTCTTATCTCTCTTTCCTGATATAGGTTATATTCCCTAACATGTCCACATTAAATCAATTTTGTAAACATTTGTCCTTATCTTTTTATCCTACAAAGAGTGAGATAGTATCACGAAACAGAGGGTGAGACACCGTTTTACCTGCATGTCACTTTTGGCAGCTTTCACAGCATCAAAAAGATCACTGGTTGGTGGTTCTGAGTCTCTCTGGCCATGACCACGTACCATTCGGGACCCCTTCTTTGGATGTTTGGCCACCTAGTAAGTATAAAGAGATCATGAATATCCTTAAAAAGTAGAAGTGATATTAACACTTAGTCTCATCATTGTCACACAAGTAGGCTTAAGCTGCCAATTTCACAGCAGAGTATGAGTTACTGAGATCTGAAATAACTAATTCTTATATTGTGAACTTTATTATTTTCTTCTCTTTTAAAAAAGTCCCTTAGGCCCATTTCTATTTCTTTATGCCCTTACTACCCTTTTCTCTTATCTTTTCTCTTCAAAATTTGCCCTCTTCTTATTTCTGTCCCTTAATGCTGTTTAAATTTTATCCTTTCATCAAACATATCATCTGAGGCTTTTTCTAGGTTTTCTTTTGCTGCTTCCCAGACCAAATTCAAAAGCAAAACAAAATGGACTGACTCACTGGGGTTGTCCTGAGTGGTCGTTTTGCTGCTCTCTTCTTCACACTGTGTCTCAGGCTGTCTTCAAAGTCACTGCCTTCATCAGCTGACAAAGAATCACTATCCCTATGAGGGAATGTGGTTCTCCTTAGATACAACACCCCAGTCTTTATATACAAGGGTAAATGAATTAGTATTTCTTTGTCTCTGACTGTAGCCCTTTCTCTGTGAGAAAAATATATTCACATTTTCTTAAGATGTGTTGGGGTGTCTGGCTGGCTCAGTTAGTGGAGTGTGTGGCTCTGGATCTTGAGGTTGTGGGTTCAAGCCCTGTTGGGTGTAGAGATTACTTAAAAATAAAATCTTTAGCCGGCATCTGGGTAGCTCAGTCGGTTAAGTGACTGACTCTTCATTTCAGCTCAGGTCACGATCTCACAGTTGTGAGATCGATCCCTGCATCAGGCTCCATGCTGGGTGTGGAGCCTGCTAAGATTCTCTCTCTCCCTCTCCCTCTGCCCCTCCTCTGCTCATGCACATGTGTACTTTCTCTCAAAGTGAAATAAAGTCTTTTTAAAAAAAAAATAAGAGATGTGTTTACTGTTACAAGGAGTAGAGACAAAAATCTTAAAAGAAAGCTTTCACTTGAAGAGAGCAGTGAAGACGAAAAATGAGAAACTGAGATGGGTGAAGGACAACCTTTTCCTAATATTCTCTCTGAATAAGAAAATCAAGTGATATTCACTTAAACAGGCAGAGGGATCACTGCTGTGGCGAAAAATCAGCCTGGCCTGGTAAGTCGCATATTACTCATATATAACTTGGATGTTAATATGTGCCTAGAGTTAAATTTCATCCCTTGAAAAAAGTTTGTAAGTTGTATTGACTAGAGTTAAGTTTATTACATAGATATAATCTTCTCTCCAACAGTGGCACTGATAGTAATGAGTCAGAGGAAGCCAATTAAAAAATAACCAGGAGATAAATCAGATCTTGTATGAGGTTATTTTATTCCTGGAAAGATGAAAAAGATGTATTATTATAACCTTCACAAAACAAGCTGGTAAATGATAATAGAGAAGGATGGACAAACCTGTTTATAAAATCCCCAAATAAAGGATCACACACCAACCAACAAGTATATACTATTTGTCAGGAGCAAACAAAGAACTCTTCTCCCTCCCCCACCTCCCCTCTCCCAATAGAGGCTGTACATGCTGAGCATACAAATATATGCAAGAAAAGTTTGGACAAATGGATGATAGATTTGGAAGTGGATATATTATTTTTGATGTCTACAACATGTACGGCAGGGGGGAGAAAAACCCAATTAGCTAGCAAAGCAGGACAGAGTCACTGCTCTGAGAGTGCATCTCTTAATGTTTACACAGAGGGGCAGAAAGAGCTGAAAGCTGCCCCCACTGTGGGAGAAGGCCAGGCAATGCAACAAGTTCTCATCGACTCCACTCACCCCTCTGCAGTCTGGTCCGAGTCCCTGTCACCACAGGGCATATTGACAGACGAACTAGAAGACGCAGACAAGACCCTCTGTCCGCCTCCCGACGCTCTCCGCAGTGGGGAGGACACACTGCTTGGGGAGGAGGAGGACCGCAGCGTAGGCATGATGGTCGAGCTGCGGAAGTAAGGAGGAGAGGAAAGGGCCTCTAGCCCACCACATCTCCAGTCTCAGCTCTGACCATCCCCTTCCTTTCCAAGGGAAGTGCTCTGCAACTCGGGGGTGGGGTGTGGATGCGCACAAAAAAATGACCGTCTTGACCTAAGGCATCTGGGGATTAGAGACATCACGGCCGCGCGTTTGGAATCCTCTCCAAGGCCGCCACGATGCGCACACCAGAGCCGCTTAAAGCAGACCCCTCTCTGCACGCGTCGGAAACGTAGATTGCCTGGTGCAAAGGAGACGAGCTCAAGCGGTACAAATTGAAAACAAACAAACAAACAAACAAAACCCCAGTCTTTCATTTTCAGGCTGGAACCTGATTCCACATAGAATGGAATGGGAAGCACTTAACGATTTACGGGTGCAGTCACCATTAGAACTGGAGCAGAAACACTGAGGGAGTAAAGGAAAACTCTCGTTCTCCACTTTTCAGCAGATGGTATCTCTGACTGACCCTGGGGCATGTGGGCTGAGGAGCTTCCTAATCGATGACGGGAGTGACTGTCAGTCTCTTGGGGCCTGGGGCTTGGGGTTCCTAGCTTCTGTGGAGGAAGCCACTGAGGCTTGGGGGAGGGTGGGTTCCTCTCTCAGGGCCGGGAGTGCGGGGAGAGGGCGTATTCTTGGGTCAAAGAGGAGCCTCACTGTCTGAGCCTGGAATAGCGACGTCTGGCTGATCAGGGATGAGGAAAGATCACAGCCTTGGCTCCCTCGGGGTTCTGCGTTCTTCACCCCGCGACCAGAACAGGCGCCGGCTGCTTCTCTTCCGGTGGTGGAAGAATCCAGAAAAACGCGGGAAGGCGCGAGACACGTTGTGCGCAGACGCGAGCTCAACGGCACGTCCCAGGACTGGAAATTGTCGCGAGGCTTGGGCGTGTGCGAGCTCGTGTTCACCACGTTACAGTCACGCTGCTCCAGCAGCCTCGTGCAGCCCGAGCTTTTCGAGCTCTTTGGCGTGCCGCCCCGTCACGTGGACTCAGGCGCGCAGATCCTTGGCTTTAGCCCTGCTCCACCTCGGTCCCGCCCCCGCTGCCCCCAATTTCCCCCTCCATTGGTCGGGCTTCGCACTAGACTTCTTGTAGCCCCTTCACTCTGGCTTCTCAACTGCCATAGGCTGGGTTCCACCCAGGCCCCGCCTTTCGAACAGGATAGCCACGCCCCCAAGAAAGGCCACGCCCCTCCCCCACCAGCCTCTTTAGTTCGCCGAGTCCCGCCCCCCCCGACGAGCTTCCCCACTACATTGGCTTAACTTCTCCCTCGACCCCGCCCCTGAGGCCCGCTCCTTACCATCATTGGCGGGACCCCGCCTCGGACCCCGCCCCCTGTCCGGCTCCCAGCTCCCATTGTCTCCGCAGATGCCGCTTGGTCCTGCTATCGTGCGCGGTGTTCAGTTTTCTGAGGTCGCGCTCTTTTTCTGGCCGGGGGAGCGGTCGCGCGGCAGAGAACCGGATTCCCGAGTTCGGGCTGTTCTTCTTTCCTTCTTAGGACACACTTTGCAGAACCAGGGCTGCAGCAGCTATGTTCGCTCTGCCATCTCTTCTGCTTTTGCTGCTGTCTCTGTGTCCCGGTCCTGGTCCTGGACCCGGGAGTGAGGCAAAGGTCACCCGGAGTTGCACTGAGACCCGGCAGGTGCTGGGGGCTCGGGGATATAGCTTAAGCCTACTCCCTCCCGCAGTGATCTCAGGTGAGGAGAATGAGGAAGACTAAAGAATTGGGGGCGAGGGAGGGGGCGGGGGCGGCTCCCCCCCGCTTCACAATAACTCTTCCTTTTCAGAATGACCGTTATAATAATCTTTTCATGCCATTGTCATGCCAATAATGTCTCTTCTCCTGAACTTACTAGGATCACAGTTATCCTCTTGTTCACATAATAGCTTTCTTACTCCACCCTCACACTAGGAATACCTTTCTAATAATTGGCACCCCCCCCCCCCCCCGTGTTTGTTTCTTCACATCTCAATTTGTTCCCTTCGGTGTTTCTAAGAGCGCCTTCTATGATAATACTTTCTTGCTTACCTAGTAACCCCACCCCTCCAAATCCCATTCTTCCATCGATGCTGTCCCTGTAGGTCCTTAGAGGCCTGAAGTGTGCAGTGTTGGGGAGGGTCACCTGAGGACACTCTGATCATTCATTTCGCCCATCACTATTTGATCCCATGACTAATGGCAGTCGACTTGGGATGGGTGATGGGACAATAAGGAGGGGATAGGTGGGATTGAGGGATAGACAATAGAAAACAGACCAGACAAGTAGAAGAGAAAGGAAAATCTCCCAGACAGAGGAAGAAGGAAGGAAATTCTTGCTAGCGCTCTCCCCCACCCCATTCTTCTATGTCTCCTCTGTCCAGGTGAGCACCTTCGGATCTGTCCCCAGGAGTACACCTGCTGTTCCAGTGAGATAGAGCAGAGGCTGACTTGGGAGACTGAGGCCACCTTCAGAGGCCTGGTGGAGGAGAGCGGCTCATTCCTGGTTCACACACTGGCTGCCCGGCACAGAAAATTTGATGGTGAGGAATTGGTGGTCCCCACACCTGGCCTCACCCCTCCTCTCTGTGCTCATGACCCCAGCAAACATCATGTCTTCACTCCCTAATTCATCCCTAAGGCATCCGAACCCTGGCTTAGCCTCTCTTCAGCCTCCTCTCCAGGATCTGTCCCCCACCCCTTTCCCAGCCTGCCCAGGTCTCTTGAGAGTTCCTGAGACTCTAACGCACTCATCTTTTTTCTTCCAATCCCCATCTCTTCCTGCCTCTGCCCTTCCAATTTTCCATCCTTCTCTGGCCTCACCCCAACTCACACCCCTTTCTCTGCATTTGCCACAGAGGTTTTTCGGGAGATGCTCTCGTCATCTGAGCACTCTCTGGCCCTGCTCTTCCACCGCTCCTACGGCCACCTGTATTCCCAGCACGCCCCTGTATTCACTGGCTTGTTCTCTCGGCTGCGGGACTACTATGAGAGGTCCGGTGAGGGGTTAGAGGACGCTTTGGTGGATTTCTGGGCACAGCTCCTGGAGAAAATGTTCCCCCTGCTGCATCCACACTACATCTTCTCCCCCGACTACCTGTTTTGCCTCACTCGCCTCGCCTCCTCTCCTGATGACTCTCTGAAGCCTTTTGGGGAGGCACCCCGCCGCCTCCGCCTGCAGGTGAGAGGCCCCGAGGCTTGAGCTTCAGCCACCTCTGACCTGGTGACCTCTGAGCTGTGCACCACTCACCTCTGGCCCAGTGACCACCCCCCTCATGCTCCAGTCACCCCTGACCTGGTGATCTCCTCATCCTGCATGGCAGACGTCTCTGACCTGGTGACCCCTAGCTTGAGCCCCAGTCCCCTCTGCCTGACCCAATGCTCTCTGGTCTCCTTTGACTGGGTACTCCCTCACTCTCATCCGGTGCCCTAATTTCACACAAATCCCTGACCCTTTCACCTGCTCTTGGCCCCTAGCCACCTTTCTGCCAACTGCTTCAGTCCTAATATCTTGACTTTCTCTGGTTCAACTAAACATGAATTAGGCACTTAATAGTTGAGACAGACTTTCATCTGTAGTATCTCATTTAATTGTCATAACCCTTGGAGGTAGAAAGTATTATCCCTATTTTATGGGTAAGAAAACTGAGCCTCCCAGAAGTTAAGGTCTCAGAGCCAGTGGTAGAGCTCTGGCTCTACCAGACACGATCTCTCTGTCTTTTCCTAAGACCAGTTCCCCTTTATCCTTCTAGACTGCAATTCCTTTGAACCTGCTTCCCTGTACCACCTGACACTCCTAACTACCCCAACGTAACTCCACAAACCTGGCCCCCCAGTGCTTGTGCCCTTGGTTCAGTCTCTTGGTCCCTGTCTTGCCTGAATCATGACTGACCCTGTGGTTTCTCTCACCTTCTTTCCCCTACCCCAGATAACCCGGGCCCTGGTGGCTGCCCGGGCCTTTATCCAGGGCCTGGAAACCGGAAGAGATGTGGTCAGCGAAACACTTAAGGTTAGAGGGGACCTGAGTGTGGGCAGGGCCTAGAGAGGGAGAGGCAGAAGTAAGAGAAGCCCTATGAGAAAGAGTCAAGTGACAGCTTGACTGGAGAGGTATGGGGCCTTCCCATATCAGCCCCAAGGCTCTGGGATCCAGGGTAAATCGGGGGGGGGGGGGGGGAGGCCGGAGTGAAGTCTCCCTTGTGTCATGATCCATGATCTCCTTCCATTCTCTGACTCTCTTCTGCTCTCTGATGACTCCCCCCACCCCACCCCTGCCAGCTTCTGGTGGTCTGTTTATCTCCATAGCAGCCTGAGATTGAAGTAGTGCCTCTACCACTTCCCCCCACCCCCCCCACCCAGTGTCTCCCCATTCCCCTGCTACTGAAGGCCAGATTCCTGCCTTGGCCTTTAAAGCCCTCTCTTCACCACCCATTCTCTCCCTGACCTCCCAGCCTTACCTCCTGCATCCCCAGTCTCCTCTCTTCCCAGCCACAATGTGCTTACTCTTTTCTTTGAACCTTTTCTCAGACCCCTCTTCCCATTGTCTCTCTAATTCCATACCCTTCAAGAAGCGGTATCTATAGCCTGGGCCCCTAGGAACCTCTCTCATCAGACCTTTGGCAGTTTTGAGGTCTTACCTGCTGCCACATGGGGTCAGCAACCCTAGACATTCACATCTAGCTCTCCACAGAGAGCCTAGGGAAGGTGGGGTGGAGTATGTATTTGATTTCGCTCTGTCCAACACCAAACTTGTGTAAGTGCAGCTACTGTGTTTGTGAATGACATAGTCCTGCTGTCTGCCCTCAGATGCCGTTGTCCGAAGGCTGTAGGCAGGCTGTGATGCGTCTGACCGGCTGTCCTCTTTGTCGGGGTGTCCCCTCGCTGCCACCCTGCCGGGGCTTCTGCCTCAACGTGGCCCATGGCTGTCTCAGCAGCCAGGGACTGGATCCTGACTGGGGGGCCTATCTGGGTGAGGGGATTCAGGAGGGTCTGGGAGGGCTGTTTGTGTTCTGGATGCTTTCCGGGTGGACTGGGGAGGGAGTTTTAAACCCTATTGAGTGAAGAAACTTTCATGTAAGTTTGCCCTCTCCAACACCTTGCTGCTTCCCTCCAAGACCCAGGTCGGGAGGATTTGTGGGGACATCTAGTCCCTCATAGCACCCTTTCTCTGTCTTCCCCTCCTTCAAGATGGTCTCCTGTTCCTGGCCGAGAAGCTCCAGGGCCCTTTTTCTTTTGAACTGGCAGCCCAGTCCATTGGGGTGAAGATCTCAGAGGGTTTGGTGTATCTGCAGGAAAACAGTGCAGTGGTGTCAGCCCAGGTACAGGGGCTGTGAGAAAGGTGGGAGTGTCAAACTGAGGACAGGGGGAAGACAGTGTGGGTGTGTCAGCTAGAATACAGGAGGTGAGGGCCTGGAGTGGGGGGACAGTGTGGGGTATCAGGGATACTGGGGGTGTTGGGAGTGGGGACACTGTGTGGCTTTCACCGCAGGATGACTGGGAGAGGGTCTCTTCCCTGGGCGGTAGGTGTTTCGGGAATGCGGGAATCCCCAAAGGGCACCGTCCCGCGCCCGCCGAGCCCCAGCCCCCCGGGAGGAGGTGAGCCGCCTCTGGACCCCGGCGGCGGCGGGGGCGGCGGGGACGGAGGAGGAGAGGCCCACGACGGCCGCAGGCACCAGCCTGAACCGCCTGGTGAGTGGGGCGCCGGGGAGGGGCGGGGGAGGGACGGGGCAGCCAGGCTGGGTGGGTAGTGGGGGGGGGTGCGCTCCAGCCCAGCCTCTCTCTCTGCTGGCCCAGGTGTGGGAACTCCGCGATCGGCTGGGCCGGGTGAGGGGCTTCTGGGCCGGGCTGGCCCTGACGGTGTGCGCGAACCCCCGCATGGCGGCGGACATCTCGCAGGAGGCGGCGCCCTGCTGGACAGGAGCTGGGCGGGGCCGGTGAGACCGGGCGGCAGCTGGCGGGTGGGACGCGACTCCGGGGCGGGGCGGGCTTGGCGGGAGCCTGGGAGCCTTCGGGGCTGCTCTGCCGGCAGGTATTTGTCGCCTGTGGTCGCAAGTTCCCTGGAGCAGCTCGAAAACCCAGAGCTGGACCGTGAATCCTTGAGATCTGACGTCCAGACACGCAGGCGGCGGCTGCAGCTCCGGTTAGCCACGACCAGGATGAGGGCGGCCGCCCTGGGACGTGACATGGAACTGGAGGACTGGGGTGAGAGCCCCGGGTTCCCCGAGAGCCTCTCGAAGCTCCACTTTCAGCGCTCGGGTCTGGGCCCGCCCACTGCTTTCTGAACCCCCCCCTCCCCCCGGTCTCTACTCAGTTACTCATTCTCTCACTCCTTTGAACACGCGTGTACTGAACGCTTACCTCAAAGGTGAGGGATTAGAAGACTGATGACAGGCTCTCCATCCTTAAGTTCACGGTCCAGTGGGGAGACACCAAAGCATTCCTACAGAATAGCGGGAAACCTCTTAGAGTAAGCAAAAGGCTGTGGATCGTTGGGGAGGGCAGGGAAGCCAGGTGGGAAGCCACTGAGCAGACTCCCAAGGTAGAGTTTGCCAGAGAAGCAACGCACGGACAGACGTTCATTTTTTTCTCTACTACTGTTTGTCTCTGTCTTTCACCTTCTCTCTTCCAACACCAGTCTTTCTGTCTGCCAGCTGCTTCTGTGCATGTCTATTTTGTCTTTTCTGTTTATCTTCTCTCCATCCCTCTGTTCTGTGTCTGTCTCATTGTCTCTCATTCCCAAGTCTGTCTGATCTCTCTCCTTGCCTTCCTGTCACTAACTTTCTCTCACCTCCCAACTTCCATCTATCTGTGTCTCTCTCTTCCCTGTCTCTCCTTTCTGTGTGTGTGTGTGTGTGTGTGTGTGTGTGGTTTTTTTTTTTTTTTTTTTGGTAATGTTTATTGGTTTTTGAAAGACAGAGCATGAGCAGGGGAGGGGCAAAGAGAGAGGGAGACACAGAATCTGAAGGAGAGTCCAGGCTCTAAGCTGTCAGTGCAGAGCCCCATGCAGGGCTTGAACTCATGAACTGCAAGATCATGACCTGAACCAAAGTCAGATGCCTAACTGACTAAGCCACCCAGGCACCCCTTTTCTTTTTTTTAATCTCAAATTCTCTTCCTCCCCGTTTACATGTCTCTCTCTCTCCTCTGTCTCCCATTATGTCTTTTCCAACCCTGTTTCTGATCCTCTCCCTCCTGCAGATGAGGAGGAGGAGGACGCCAGCGGTTCTGGAGAGGGACAGCATTATGCAGATGACTGGATGGCTGGGGCAGCAGCTGTGGCCCCCCCAGCCCGGCTGCCTCGCCCTCCTCGAAGGGACACTTCTGGGGGCAAAGGAGGAGGTGTCCTTGTCCGCCACAACCAGGGCAGGAGCAGGACTGGGGGGACATCTGTTGGTTTTCACACCCAACCCATCCTCATTCTCTTCCTCTCAGCCCTGGCCCTGCTTGGACCAAGATAACAGGGGAAGGGTGCCCTAGCATCAGAAGGGTTCATGGCCCTTCCCCTCCTCCCCCTCTCCCTCAGCTGGGTCTGGGAAGGAGTCGAAGGGGGATGCAGAGAGGTAGAGAAAGGGACTTTTTGGGTGAATGGCTGGGGCCCCAAATCCAGGAGATTACCATTGGTGGGTTGGGGGTGGGTGGGTGTTCATAATATTTATTTTTTCATTTACAATCTGGGGAGGAGGGGCTGGGGGTATTTATTTAGGAAGAAGGTGTGTGCTTTCCAAGCACACCTCTATGTTGGGCAAGTTGTCAGCCCCAACAAAGAAAAGGGGAGGAGTTTTAGAGTTGCAGTTGGGGGTGGGGTTTGGAGGAAGTTGGAAGTGGGGAGGGGTGGGGCACTCTGTCTCAAAGGGACCAAGCTGGGTGCTGGTGGGGTGCAGGGCAGGGGACTGGGGTGTGTGAATAGGATGTCAGGATCTGTGGGCCTGGTTTCTATGGAGTTTTCTCAGTTATCAATTTCTTAAACTACAATACCAAAAATTTTTTGAAAAAGGGCTGTTCTCATGACCTCTGCCATCCACATCCTTCACAAGCTTCACCATTTCATGTTTCAGTGTTTGATTCAGTGTTTATTCTGCAAATAAACAGCTAATTTATTGGACCCTGTGTTTGCCTTGTACTTCTAACATCCCTCCCTGAGCCCAGGCTCCTGGCAGAGGCTTCTGGCCTCTCTTGGAACCTGCCCCCTGTCATTCACTTTGGGCAAGTTGTCTACCCTCTGGGTCTGGGCACCTTCATCTGTAAAATGGGGAGAATTGTAGGGACTGGCAAAATTCTTTCTGAACCTGAGGCATCATTAATATCACAAGACTGCCCCTTGCCTTCAGGGTGGGGGCCCCTATTCTCTGTGTCAGCCTGGGGCTACCTTGTCATGTCCTTGACAATGTCTGCTTTCAACTCGTCTGTTATTTTCTTTTTCTTTCTTTCTTTCTGTTGCCTGAATGAGTCTTTTGTTCTGAAGAAAGCAAAAAGGAAAAGGTAGAATTGATTCCTAAGCGTGAAAGGAGGGTAGAAGTGCTGTCTTCCAAGGGCGGGCTGGGTGCCCTGACGGAGAAGGAAAGATGCCGAGAGAGAGAGAGAGAGAGAGAGAGAGAGAGAGAGAGAGAGGGAGAGCCAGAGACACAATTAAAGACCGAGCAGCTGCAGGGACTGGCGGGACAAAGGGAGGGAGGGGGAGGAGCCTGGGCGCGGAGCAAGTTTGTGGGGAAAGTTGAGCACAGCGAGGAGCCGGGCGGTGGCTGGGGCGTGCGGGAGGGCCAGACCCCGATCTCCCTGCTGCTCTTCAGGTGGGCTGGTGAGTGGGCAAGTGAAGCCGAGGCCGCAGCCAGTGGAGGGACTCTCGAATTTATGGGGGGAGACCTGGGGGGGGTCACAGAGAGAACCTCGGAGGGGGCCAACAAAGGGCTGGCGACTGACTGAGCGGTCACCAAAGCTGGAGGGGACACAGGGCTGAAATGGGGGTAATGGGAGGAGACAGAGATGGATGGAAGGAATAGAAGAAATCAGGACACTGGAGGGAGTCCGGTGCGGTGCTGGATCCTGGGGGCTGTGTTGGGGGAGGGAATTAGGGGGTGATGCCAGAGGGGGCGGGTCTCTAGGTAGCAAGTGTGGGTTCTCCTTACCTGGGGTCACTCCTAGCTTGTCCCAGAAAGGGGTTGTCGGGAAGGGCTGTGGCCCTTGGTTGTGGCTGTAATCTGAAGGGGTGGGTCCAGACTCCCAGTTGATTAGGAAGCTGGGGCCTTCGGGGAGGAACTCAGAAGCTCGATGTTTGTATCTTTCAGTATCCTTCTGTCGCAGAGTTTTTTTCTCTCTCTTTCCAGCTCCACCCTCTCCATCTTCTCTAGGTGCAGAGGGGATTGGAAAGCGGGCACAGGGGTGTTGGGGGGGGTCCGGGGATCTGAGCTTCATAAGTCACCCGTCTCCCCCAGCTTTTCATACACTGGGGTCTGCCTTATGCTGAGAACGTTTCAGAAGAGAAAAGAAATGCCCGAGTTTTAACTCCTACCCGTGACAAAGTTGCTCCTATAGTTTGACCTCCCTGGGTTCAGCACCCTGTACCTGTCTGACCCTCATTCCCTCCTTATGGCTGCCTTCTTGGCCTCAGAATGGGGCTCTTCATCCCCATCTGTCACAGGCAGAGGAACTCACGAGGAAGCCGGGCGTCCGGCCGATGTCCATCTCACTGTCACATGAGCAGATTGGTCTTTCTCCCCTCCCCTCTGAATCCCTGAGGCTCAGGGAGAACTGCAGGTGGGGGTCTGGGGAAACTGGAGACTGATGGCAGAGGAGTACTTGTGGGCCACCTGGGACATCTGGGTGTAGAGAGCACATGCCCCTCCCCGCAGGCTCCCACTCCTGGTATGAGCTGTAGCAGCAGGAGAGAAGGCTTTACCCTCTCCTTAGACTCCCCTCCTTTCCCCCTCATTTCCCTTCTAGACGCTGACAGAGGCAAAAATCTGCTAACTCAGGGGGCAGACTCAACCAGGGCTGCGAGCAGGCCTGGGGAATGACCCCCCGATCTCCAACCAGCGCCTTCCACGGCTGCACGGCTGTCTCAAGCTGTCTCTGCCTCTGTGACTGGCCCTTGCCCTGTCCCTCGATAGCATCACCCTCACCTGCCACATGGGCCCTCTGTCTCCTACCAGGACCATGCGCCTCTGGGGGCCTCGGAGCCTGGGGTTGGCTCTGGGAGTCTTCATGACCATCGGATTTGCCCTCCAGCTCTGGGGGGGTCCCTTCCAGAAGAGGTGAGTTCCCATCTTGTCCCAATGCCTGATAGATGTCCCCTATTTGCTCCTCCCCATGCCACCTAGGGCTGTGACTCTTGGTGACTCAGAGGAGGTTCCATGTCCTCTGTCTTTGCTCCACAAGATGCCCACTCACCTGCTGGTGAGGGACAGGAAAATTCCCCTCCCATCTCTCCCCAGGCTACCAGGCCTGCAACTCCGACAGCCCTTGGCCCCATCCCTGGGATCAGCTGTTTCATCCTGCCCACCCCGGCAGCGACTTGTGTTCCTGAAGACGCACAAATCTGGGAGCAGCTCTGTGCTGAACCTGCTTCATCGCTACGGGGACCGACACGGGCTGCGCTTTGCCCTCCCTGCCCGCTACCAGTTCGGCTACCCAAGGCTTTTCCAGGCCTCTCGGGTCAAAGGCTACCGCCCTCAGGGTGGAGGCACCAAGTCCCCCTTCCACATCCTCTGTCATCACATGAGGTTCAACCTGAAAGAGGTGAGGGGCATAGAAGGGGGTGGGTGGGACTGGAGAGAGATGGTCTCAGGCCTGTGGTCAAGACCACCAGGGGAGGAGGCCCCAGGCAAAAGTTGGTCCTCACCCAAAAGTTGGGCATGGGGGTCACAGTGATTCCTATTCCCCTCTCCTCAGCTGTCTCTTGCCTAGTAGTTTCTGGTAGCCAAAGTCCTGCTTTCTCACACCTGGAGCTTTCTGGTCTCTTTCCTTGGCCAGTTTACCCCACTGGTATCAGTGCCCTGACAACTCTGACCCCCCAGACTCTCCCTCCAGGGGCTTCTTGCTCTTCTTGGCCCTTTCTATTAACACTACCAGGGCCCCTGCTCAGCCACTGCCTTCTGACTACCTTCCTCTGCCAGATATTGAGAATCAGCTCCATGCCAAGCCCTAGCCCGGTCCTGACCCCCTCCTCCCCAGTTCTAAAGGGGAAGGTATGTGCGTGCATTCACGAGCTCATCCATACATACACAGGAACCTGAGAGCTCTCAGACACACAAAATCAATGTGCAAATGACAACATACAGGGAAGGAACTTTTACTGAATACTTACTGAGTGCTGGATTCTTACCTCACCATCACCTCGCCAGAAAGGCATTATAAGTGTCCCCATTACACAGATGAAGAGGGCAAGTTTCAGAGAGCCAAAGTGACTGGCCTCCTTCATAGAAAGCAGCAGAGCTAGGATCTGAGCTTGGGCCCGTCTGCTCCAAAGTCAAAGCGCCTTCCCTGGCATGTGTGCATGCATATGTGTGTTTGTATTTGGAACTATGGGGAGAAGATTCAGCAAAAGAGGTGGAGCTTTCTGTTGAAGTGAGTTTTAAGGAAAGGTTTGACAGAACTTTGTAGTAAGAATATCAGGTATTTAAAAAAAATTCTTTTTAAGTTTATTCATTTTTGAGAGAGAGAGAGACAGAGTGTGAGCAGGGGAGGGGCGGAGAGAGAGAGAGGGAGACACAGAACCCAAAGCAGGTTCCAGGCTCTGAGCTTTCAGAACAGAACCCGATGCAGGGCTCAAACTCATGAACTGCGAAATCATAACCTGAGCCAAAGTCGGACGCTTAACTGACTGAGCCACCCAGGTGCCCCTTAAATATCAGGTATTTTAGAGGAAGCAGAACACCAGCAAAGCTGTGGTGGTGGTGGTGGTGGCACGTGTGTAACAGGGGAAATGTGTGTAGGTGGCAGAACCCCAGATGCTCCCATGAAGCCAGAGCTGGAGAAAGCAGCTGAGGAGTATGTGTGGGACCTAAAAGGCAGTGGGGGGGGGGGGGGTCACTGCTGGGAGTGACATGATGACAATGAGCTTTCAGGCAGGCTTCTCTGGTTTTTGACCTTCATTGTCATTACCATTCATTGAGTACCATGCGCTCCCACATTCAAGGTAAGCGTTAACCCAGATTTGAGATGCAGGAATGATGGCTCTGAGAAGCTCAATAACCTGCCTAAAGTTACACAACTGGTAAATGGCTGAATTGGGATTTATTCCAGGTTCACCTGATGCCACAGACTGTTCTTTGCACTGCTCTCCTCTGCCTTCAAAGAGACACTCAGTTCACAGGCGGTGCTCTGTGGGCATGCCCACATTAGCAGAGCAGATTGGAGGTTGTTGTGAGGGGTGTTAGTTTCAGTGATAAGCCGTATTCAGAGGCAGAAACCCTTCAGGGAGCCCAGGAGATGGGTTCTGATGTGTATGTGCCTGTAGGACCATGCTAGGGAGTGACTCAGCCCAAGTCTCACCTCCCTTCTTGCTGAGAAGTTGAGTCACATGTCCCAGGCTTCAGGGTAGCAGCCTACCAAGTGTCCATAGCTCCCCAGTGCCCAGTCCAGGGGTGTCCTTTACTTTCCTAGATGCCTAGGAGCCCCAGAAATACCCTGTCTTTCGGCCATCCTGGGGTTGGCCTGCCCACCTGATGCCTATACTTGAGACAGCATTATGGTTGGCCCCTTTCCTCCCTTTTTGCTGCCAGTGACCCACTGGTACTCTGGGAAGAGGCCTGAGGCCAGTTCCTTTCTTGGAACTGTGACCAAGAGTCCCAGGGTAGGCACTTAATAGGTTTTTGTTGGAGAAGTGAACACGAAGTTTGATTCTTAGAGATTTGGTTCTGACCAAAGCCACACAAAAAATCCCAAGGAAATTAATGTTCTCAAGGAGCTTCCCGCGTTCCAGGTTCCTTCATATCCTTATCTCCTGTACCTCCATAATCATTTGGTAAGGTATGATCATCCCCATTTTGCAGATGAGCAAATTGAGTCTTAGAAATGTTAAGTAACTTGCCCAAGATTTGTCAGTTAGTGAAGGAAGATAGGGGTTCCCAGCAGAGCTTTAAGAAGGTGGTTTGAGGAGTCTAGGGAATCAGCCAGCAATGGGCACGCTCTTAGTTTCTTCCTGGTCCACTTCTTTCTCCCTATGCCTGTTTTCTCTCCTCCACAGGTACTCCAGGTCATGCCCTCTGACAGCTTCTTCTTTTCCATTGTCCGAGACCCAGGAGCTCTGGCCCGCTCTGCTTTCTCCTACTATAAATCCACCTCATCAGCCTTCCGCAAGGCACCATCATTGGCTGCCTTCCTGGCCAATCCTCGAGCCTTCTACCGGCCTGGAGCCCGTGGGGACCACTATGCACGCAACTTACTCTGGTTTGACTTTGGCCTCCCCTTCCCCCCAGAGATGAAGACCAAGAGAGGGAATCCTCATCCCTCTAGAGACCCCAAATCCCCACAGCTGAATGTTTTGCCTTCTGGTGCTGGCCTGAGAGCCCACTATACCCTGGATCCCAGTCCTCTCCTCCATCCTGCTCCTACAGTTGCTGGTGGTCACAGCCAGACATCCAGCCATGCCTCTTTGGATTTGGGGTCTTCATCCTTCATCCAGTGGAGTCTGGCCTGGCTGGACTCTGTCTTTGACCTGGTCTTGGTGGCCGAGTACTTTGATGAGTCACTGGTTCTACTGGCAGATGCCCTGTGCTGGGGTCTAGATGATGTGGTGGGCTTCATGCACAATGCCCAGGCTGGAGGTGAGCAGGGCAGAAGTGCGGTCAGCAGTGGTGGACTGACTGCTGAGGACAGGCAGCTGACTGCACGGGCCCGAGCCTGGAACCACCTGGACTGGGCTCTCTACGTTCATTTCAACCACAGTCTGTGGGCACGGATCAATCAATACGGCCAGAGCCGGCTGGAGAGTGCTGTGGCCGAGCTCCGGGCTCGCCGAGAGGCCCTGGCTAAACATTGTCTAGTGGGGGGTGAGGCTTTAGACCCCAAATATATCACTGACCGTCGATTCCGACCTTTCCAGTTTGGGTCCGGTAAGGTTTTGGGCTATGTACTTCGGAGTGGACTGAGCCTCCCAGACCAGGAGGAGTGTGAGCGCCTGGCTACCCCTGAGCTACAGTACAAGGACAAGCTAGATGCCAAGCAATTTCCCTCAACAGTCTCTCTGCCCCTTAAGACTTCAAGGCTACTCTCCCCGTAGCCATTAGACTACTAAGTTTTAGCTTAAAAGCAGCTAAGCCACAAGGGCAAACATGATGAGTGTGGGGCAGCCAGATGCCGTTTCTGTTTCCCTCTGAAAGCATGTTTGTGCCCTAGACGATGAGTGGAACTTTGCACAGATGTGGGCACCAAGTCCTCCGGCCTGTGTGGAGGAATTCCAGCAGTACCCCTCCCCCCAACTTTGCCCCTTCCCCTTTCCAAACCCCTGGCAGGTCCCCATTGCACTGTCAAAAGTCCCCTGAAGGAGCAAATCATGGAGTAAGCCAGAAATAACTTGGAACTTGTGGGTTGGAATAATGCGTCCATTTCTCTATGAATTATTTGGTTCCAGACTATGCTCATTTAACTGTGAAATGTTTGTGAATGAATAAATAATTTGAACCTTTGACTTGCATTATGTAGGGTGGAAAGGGGGCGGTATGTTCCATCTTCCCGGGAGAAGCGGAGTTGCAGGGGGTCCTTTTAATATTTCTTCTCTAAGAAACCTGTCTTGTCTCCCCTAAAGCCTTCTTACTGCAGCCTAACCCCAGCCGGACCCCGCCTCTCTCCCCAGCGGTCGGGTCTCCCACAAATTCCGGGGCCCCGGAGGCCACGCCCCTTCCTTTCCGCTTCCGGTTTCTCTCCAGTCAATCGGCCCAGCAGCCCGGTTCCGGCCCTGCGGGGTATCGGTTCCGGGTTCGTTGCCCCGGTTCCCGGCCCCGGCCGGTCTCCCGGGCCGGCCCGGCCGCGCACAGCACCCGTTGGGTGTCGGGACTCCCCAGCCCCACCCCAACGGCCCCCTCGCCCTCCGCCGGCCCGGCCCACCTCGCCCCCGGCCCGCGCCGTCCTCGCCGCCCCATGGAGTCCCAGTGTGACTACTCCATGTACTTCCCGGCCGTGCCGCTGCCGCCGCGTGCGGAGCTGGCGGGGGACCCGGGCCGGTACCGGGCGCTGCCCCGGCGCAACCATCTCTACTTGGGGGAGACTGTCCGCTTCCTGCTGGTGCTGCGCTGCCGGGGAGGCGCAGGGTCCGGCGCCGGGGGTGGCGCGGGCTTGGGCTCTCGAGGGGCCTGGGCAGAACTGGCAACGGCCTTGGCCGCCCTGGCCTCGGTCAGCGCCGGAGGCGGGGCGCCCGGGGGCGGTGGCACCGGAGACCAGGATCCCGAACCCCCAGGGGGCGGGGATCCCGGCGGTGGGCCGTTGTTTCGAGGCTGCAGCCCCCTCCTCACCCACGGCCCGGGTCCTGCTACCTCAGGGGGAGCGACCACGGTGAGGAGCTTGGGGTGGTGACACGGCACAGGGCGGAGGGGCGGTTTGCCGGGCTCCAGAGACAGGAGGGGGATGGACGCTGGGGGCATGAAGGAGGCAGATGAAGGAAGCCAAGAAGAACCGCGTACAGCACATCTTAAAAGGGGACGCTGCAGGCTGCCTCTTTGACTCTCCCGCCCTTTTACCCCTTTCGCAAACACCAGCTGCCTGTGGAGGAACCAATTGTGTCCACAGATGAGGTCATCTTCCCACTCACCGTTTCACTGGATAGACTGCCCCCCGGGACACCTAAGGCCAAGGTAAGATTGACAAGGGGTGGAACTGTTGTCCTAATTCAGACTCCCTTTCTAAGGCAGGGCTGGCTGGCTCTCCTCTTAACTGTGGCCCCGTGTCCCTTGTTCTCAGATTGTAGTGACTGTGTGGAAACGGGAGGTTGAGGCACCAGAGGTCAGAGATCAAGGCTACTTGCGCTTGTTGCAGACCCGATCTCCTGGGGAGACGTTCCGGGGCGAGCAGAGCGCTTTCAAGGCCCAAGGTGGGGAGAATGTAGAGGGGAAATGCTCGAGTCTGAAATTTAGGGGAATAGAGTGGAGGGGTGACACTGGCAAGCTCCGGATTAGAACTGTGTTGGGGATGAGGTCTCTGCCCAGCTCATCAGTTCTTGCCTTGGCCCTCCTGCAGTGAGCACCCTGCTGACTCTGCTGCCCCCTCCGGTTCTGAAATGCCGCCAGTTCACTGTGGCTGGAAAACACTTGACCGTGCTCAAGGGTGAGCAGATCTGTGGCTTGGGTCTTGGGTAGCAGTAGGGGCATTGACTAGGTGGCAGTTACTCTGGGCACACTGGTGGGGATCAGTCCATTTGGGAGGGGTAAAGTTGGGGTTTGAGGTGTCCCGGTACTCTCAACTGAGCTGACCTGGTTACCTCCAACAGTGCTGAACAGCTCCTCCCAGGAGGAAATTTCCATCTGGGATATCCGGATTCTCCCAAACTTCAACGCTAGTTATCTACCTGTCATGCCTGATGGCTCTGTGCTGCTGGTGGATAATGTCTGGTGAGATCCTGAGGAGGGGCAGGGATGCAAAGTGGGGATGGGGGCAGGGCCAAGAGCTCTGGCAGGAAAAGATCAAGCTGTGTCGCTCTTTCTTCTGAACTAGTCACCAATCTGGGGAAGTCTCCATGGGCTCCTTCTGCCGGCTCCCTGGTACCTCTGGCTGCTTCCCCTGCCCGCTTAGTGCCCTGGAGGAACACAACTTCCTGTTTCAGCTGAGAGGGGGAGAGCAACCCCCTCAAGGGGCCAAGGAGGTGAGTATAGGGGACTGGATGCTCAAGGAAAAGGTTAACAAAAAGCAGTGGGAGGGAAAGGCCAGTAGGCCACAGAAGATGAGAGGGGAACCTCAGGTACACACGATGTTTCCCTTTGTCTCTCCCACAGGGCCTAGAAGTTCCCCTGATTGCTGTGGTTCAGTGGTCCACCCCAAAGCTGCCCTTCACCCAGAGCATCTACACCCACTACCGGTGAGTTTGTGGGACTCCCCGCTAGACACCATCCTGTTCACCTTTGTTTGGCAACACACATCCTTCTTCCCTCTCTCACTGCTTCTAGCCTGCCCAGCATCCGCCTGGACCGCCCATGCTTTGTGATGACTGCTTCTTGTGAGTCCCCCGTTCGAACTTATGAGCGGTTCACTGTCACCTACACACTGCTCAACAATCTCCAAGACTTCCTTGCTGTGAGGCTTGTGTGGACCCCGGAGCATGCACAGGCTGGTAGGTGGGCTGTCAGGCTCTGGGGACTTGACCCAGAAGAGGAGGGGAAAGGAAGTTATAGAGGTGGGGGACTTGTGGCAGGCTCCTTTGGCTCTATACCTAGGTGGTCTCCACAGTGTTACAAACGGAGAGATCAGAGAAGCAGTGGGGCAGTGATTTTAAGGACATTGACCCTGGATCTGGGCTCCCTTGTATATTTGATTTCTATCTCTCCCCTTCACTAGCTGTGTGACCTTAGGTAGGTTACTTAATCTCCGAGCCTTAGATTCCTCTTCTCTAAAATGGGGGAAATAATATCTTTTAGGATTGTTAATGGTGATCTAATAGTGTAGCATAAGTGAAGTGGTCAGAATAGACTTCAGCACACAGTAAGGATTTGCTATTGTTATTTATAAAGTTCAACAAAAGAGAATATATAAAGACTGTGCTCATGAAAAGCCCTTTGCGAACTGAGAAGTTCGCACATATGTGTTTACTGGTGGCTGTTTCTGCTCCCCCCCCCCCCCCCCCCCCAGGAAAGCAGCTGTGTGAGGAGGAGCGCCGAGCCATGCAGGCAGCCCTGGACTCCATTGTCTGCCACACGCCCCTCAACAATCTAGGCTTTTCCCGGAAGGGCAGTGCGCTCACCTTCAGTGTGGCCTTCCAGGCTCTGAGGACAGGGCTCTTTGAGGTGGGCTGGGGAGGGGCTGGGCTTATGGGTTATGGGAATGTCAGGGTGGGAGGAGTCCAGGCCTCCAGCCTCTGTGGAGGAAACACCATGGATGGCACTGAACAGCCGGGTAGAGGGAAGGGGGAACTTCCATCCAACGTTGGCCGGGCAAGTGGGGAACTTGATTTGAAAGGAGCGTCGGGGCCTGGAGGCTGAGCTGGAATGCTGACCTGTGTCTCCCCGCCCCAGCTGAGCCAGCACATGAAACTGAAGCTGCAGTTCACCGCCAGTGTGTCCCACCCTCCGCCCGAGGCCCGGCCCCTGTCTCGAAAGAGCAGCCCCAGCAGCCCTGCTGTCCGGGACCTGGTAGAGAGACACCAGGCTAGCTTAGGCCGCTCTCAGTCCTTTTCTCACCAACAGCCCTCCCGGAGCCACCTCATGAGGTATGGAAGCGGTGGGGGGGGTGGGGGGGAGGGGGGTGGGCACCGGACTGTGGAGAGGCCAGAGTTGGAGGGGGAACAGGAAAGGGTCCTGGGGCCCAACCAGAGCCCACAGCCTCTGCCTTCCCCCCCAGGTCAGGCAGCGTGATGGAGCGCAGGGCCATCACACCTCCTGTGGCCTCCCCCGTGGGCCGCCCCCTCTACCTGCCTCCGGACAAGGCTGTGCTTTCTCTGGACAAGATTGCCAAGCGCGAGTGCAAGGTCCTGGTGGTGGAGCCTGTCAAGTAGCACCCTGCCGGCTCTCCTCCCTCTTACGCTCCCAGAAACCGAAAGCTCCCTGGAGGGGGCCCTTGCTCCAGACTGTGCCTCCCCTGGGATGCCTCCCACCATGGATGAGGAGGCCCAAGAGGGCCGCCTGTCTGTGTCTGCTGATGAGGGACAGGGAAGAAGCTGTGAAATGGGCGGGTATGGCTGCAGCACTAAGCCAACAGTATTTCCCCGGCTCCCTGGGGGGGGCTGGCCCCACCCCAAGGCCAGGGGCAAGGGCTCCGAGAGCTCCCTTGCCCCCCTCCCGCCCAGTACCCTGGTTCTAAGTTTACAAAGTGTATTCCTTGTTCCTATTAAGTTGTCTCTCCTGACTCTGACACCCTCCCTCCCACCCACCTGCAGGGCTGAGATTAGAGGGTGGTGATGGCAAAGGGACCCTGACAGTGGCCCTCCTGTCTCAGGGGTGAGGGGGGATAGCCAGGTGGCCTCCTCCTGCCCCTCATGTTTACGTTTGTGGCCTGAAGCACTTTAAGTTGTGTGGGGGTTTTTTCTTTCTTTGTTTCTTTTTTTTTTTTTTTTTAATCTCTCTGTTCCTGTAACTTATTCTCCAACTACTGCTTCCAACTGAAATAAGACTATTAAATGCCTGTTCAGGAGGGAGAAGAATGACCTGCATTTGTGTGTTGGTGGCAGGAGCAGAGATCCCAGGGGCTCAGAATGGTTCCCTTCAGTAGGCACACAAATAGCTCCCTTCCTATCGTACTATTCTCCGACTGCCAGTTTTATATGCCCAGGTGCCTTGCCGCCCCCCCACCCCACCCCGTGTCAACACACGACTGTCTCCCTAGAAGATGGAAGACTGACTCAGGGTGTAACCTCCCTCACCCCCCATCGTACACACATCCCTAGGCCTGGGAGCATCAAACTCATGTTTATTAGGAGGGAGGGAGGGAAGAGGGAGATCCCCTTGCTCTCACTCTCCTTGACACAGTGCAAAGTCCCCAAGCCTCTGCCCTTCCAGGTAGGGGTGGGGCAGTGGGTGAGCAGAAAGCCTTAGTTCTAGCAGCAAGCAAAGAAAAAGGTGGAGGAGGTTTGCGTCTTCCTCATCACAGAGGCTCATGGACCCAATCCACCTCTGCCCCTTGCCCTCTGGCAGGCTCAGACGTCAACAGGCTCCCGGCCTCGGTTCTGCCTCTTCACCACAAATACCCTCTGTCCTGACACGGTCACCAGCAGCGTGTGTTCTCCAAAGACCACTGGAGAGGAGACACACCTTCCCCCACCCGGGGGAGGGAAGGGAGAACAGAGTTAGTGGGGTACAATGGCCTCTACAGGGTCACGCAAACCGGTAGGATCAAAAGCCAAAGGCATGTGATAGTTCAAGGCTCAGAGATTTGAAGATAGGAGGGCTCCATTAAATCCCCTTCCTTCTCTTGGTTTCTCCTGATTGCAGGAGTAAATCCCAAGTGGAAGAAAGTGGCCAGAACCAGGGATCTCAGAGAGAGATGGTGAGAGATTGGCAGGAGACAAATTTTTTTTTCCCCAAGAAGCCTCTGGGAGCAACCCCCACCCCCTCCCATCACCACCATTAGGGGCAGGGGCTGAGGCTCACCCGATAGGCGCTTGAAGGGTATGTTCGTGCTGTGGTGCAACCGGAAGCCACAGGCCGTGCTGACCAGCTCAGAGATAGCACTGGCTGCCTGCTCATCATTCTCTAGATCCCCAGATGACTGCATGCAGATGGAGGAAGAAGGGCAGAAATTAGGAAACAGAACCGGGAAAGAATTCCAAGAACAGTCACTTTGGCTCTCGCACTTATAATTCTACCTCTCAACTTTATGGTACTCCTAAGGATACCCCCATTTTTGGAAAAAAACAAACCTGAAATTTTCCTCTGATGTTGCTGCCCCTCTTGATGCCATCCTGTTTCTCATTCTTACAACATAGGCCTTCCCCCAGTGAGCATGGACTCTCATTCATTTCTTTACTGACCATTTTTTCCTAATCCCTGAAACTTGATTTCTCCCTGTGTCCCCACTTATTGATAAATCCACATTCTCAAACATCTGTGCCCGCCCACTACTGACGGTTCAAGGCTCTGTCTTTTCCTCAGTCTTTCCTCTGGTTGCCCTGTCTGTAGAATCTGAAACATACACATCCTCTTTGTCCCTGAGGCCTGCCCTACTACCTAGCCCTTGGGTAATGATGTGACAGCGGCCCAGGCTTCCTCTTTTCTGGTGCTTGTCTCAACTTCCTCTCCTAACGTCCTCAACATGGGCCTCCCAATTAGATTAAGTTCAGTGCCCTTTGCTCTCTGTGACATTCTGTACCTCAGTATCCTCATCTGTAAATTGGGACAAGTTCCTATTTATGGGCTCATGGTGAGGATTATGTTGCGATATCACTGGTGAGATGCTTAGAACAGCTCCTAGCAGTATATACTAACTGCTCTTACTCTGTTTCTAACCAATGTCTAAAGTCAAGTCACCAAAATTCCCCTTAGTTCACCCCCTCCCCAATCAACTTCCTTTCTTAATTTCCTATCTGCCATGGTGCCATCATTCTAGACTTGAGTTCACTGTCTTACTAGACAGAAAAGTATCTCTATTACCCGTCTCTAGTCATTACCAAGATATATTGATTCTTCCTTTAAAATTTGTTCTCTCCTTGCTCTTCACTGCCACCAGACCCATCTCAGACCTGGATTTTCAAAGCAGCCCTCACCACTTCTGAATCTCGCCCTTTCCCATCTGTCTTCACACCTAATAGAAAAATCTTGCTTAACTATTTCATCAGCTCACGTTTCTGTTCAAAGCTCCTCAAGATTAACATAAATGTGCTAATCCAGCCTTGAAAGTCCTCCACAGTCAGATCTTTCCTTACCATATTCTCTTCTTCCAAACCTTTCCAAATCTCTTCAACACGAACCTACCACTCCTACCCTGAGTACTCTCCTTTTCTGCCTGTTCACAACCATCCATCCTTTTAACACCAGCTGAATTCTCACCTCCTCCAAGAAAGTCTCCTTGTCATAATGTAAGTTATAACAGCTTTTAACCTTAAGCCTTGTCTCTCCAGCTACATTAAAAACTTCTAGAGAGCTAACACTGTATTGTACTACGGAACAAACAAAATACAAAGGATCTTGAGTAAATACCAAATAAAAACATATTCGAGAATAACGTGGGTAATATCAGTTATCAACAAACCTATAACTAGTTGTCTGGAAAGATAGTAAACTTCTACCTCAGAAGTTCCCAGACTATGATTCCAGAGATTTTATTTGATTAGTTACCAAAAGCTTACTACGTGCCAGGCATGATAGCTAACAGTGAGAGTGGAGACAAATTAGGCTAAACTGGGTGATGTTAAAAGGGATCACTGGGCCCTGTGGCCTTGGGGGACCCCCGCCCTTGCCCACAACGCACCGCCAGCACTGCGCCTTCACTCAAAACCAGGTAGCCGAGCTGGTCTGGGATTCTCTCCAGCCCCTGGGTAAGTGCAGAAGTCTAGTGGGTAAAGTTGCAATTGGTGAGAAGCATGCCAAGGATGGCCCTCGATGCCCTTCATTTGCAAACCCATGTCTCTCGTAACAGTGCCCCCCAGACCTCTCCCCAGCCAGGGTCCTTCCAGACCCTCTCCCCTCTACAGAGCCTTCAACACAGAGCCTGAGGTTCCCATCTTCCTCACCCTCTTGACCCTGGGCTCCCTTGGCCTCAGCAGCCCCATCGGCCCGCCCCATCTCCAATTCTCCCCCCGCCGACTACTCGCCAGCGTCCGTACACCCTCCCACAGATCCCTCCTCAGCCCTCTACGTCGCCTCCCCTCCCATCTCCATTCTCTCTGCGTCCCGGGGTGGACAGGAGGTAAGGGCTGAGTGCAGGCCCAAAAGGGGGCAACCAAAGAGATTGGGGAACAGGGATGCGGAACCCCTGGCGCGTACTCCCGCGCATGCGTTCTCACTCACCATCGCAGCCTTAGGTGCTGGGGGCGCTCCCTTTCAGATAGGTAGCTTCCGGCTCCAGACCCAGGTCACGTGCCTTCTCCAGGCGGTCCCCTCCAGCCTTGCGCCTCCGGACTTTAGCTCCGCCCCCAAAGCGCGGATTGGAACATGACTACATCATTAGCCTTAATCTGCCAGTGAGGAGCGCCGCTTCCGATTGGTCGCAGGTCCGCCTTAAATACCCATCTCCCAGCCCCTCAGCCGCAGAGTTCGAGGACAGGGGGGCGTGTCGGTGGGTGGGGGCGGGGCCGGAGGGAGGAGGGCGGGCTGAGGGTGTGCGCCTGCGCGCAGAGGGCTCGGCGTTTTCCATGAGCTGGGGTTGCACTTGAGAGTGTGACAGCGAGTGAGAGAATAAAGTGAAATGCAGAGTGAAGAGCTATTCAAATGCTATTTTTATACCTACTCCAGGCAGCTCTCTGTTTAAGACAGGGGTTTGTTCCCAAAGCGGCTTTTCCTCCTGGGATTCTGTGAGGAACGGTGTGATGGTGAGTCGAGTCCCCCGCCTCCTCCCCTCAGGCAAAGCAGTCGTGGTGCTGTCTTGTCTAGTATGTGCCAGGAAACATTAGCAACAGTACTTTGACGTCACTTTTTAATACATAAGTGTCACATCGAAAGTTTTTGCTTTAATATAAATAGTTTCTGGGCCCGCAATACCAATGTGACCGAGAAAGTGCTGGTGAAGTAAAATGAAGGATGATTCTAGAAATAAGTACTTTTTGGTGATAAGATGGGGGAATTGGCGCCCTCGGTGCGTCGCTGATGGGGCTGTGAAATGATGCCACTTCTATGGAAAACCCATCAACTGTTCCTGGAAAAGCCAAATACAGAGTTAGTTCCATGAGCAGTTCCACTCCTAGATGGATACCTAGGAGACTTGAAAACATGTCCACGCAAAAACTTGCACACAAATACTCTTAATAACCTAAGGATGGAAACCACGCAAATATCCATAAACTGAACAACAGAGAAATAAAATGTGGCGTATCCATGCAGTGGACTCTCATGCAGCCATAAAAAGGAATGACGTATTGGTAAATCCTACAGCAAGGATAAACTTTGGAAACATGAACCCTGAGTGAAAGCAATCAGATACACGAGGCCACATAGAGTATTTTGCTGTTTATGCGAAATGTCTAGAGGCAAATCCGTAGAAACAAGAAGATTAGAGGTTGCCAGGGGCAGAGGGGAGAGAGAAATGGGGGGGGGGCGGTGACTGCTACTTGGTGATGGAAATGTTCTGGAATGATAGAGTGATGGTGGTTCCGCAGTCTGAATGTAATAAAACCACTGAATTGTGCATTTTATTTTTTAAAATATTTATTTATTTTGAGAGAGTGAGCAAGTGGGGGAGGGACAGAGAGAGAGAGAGAATCCCAAGCAGGATCCACACTGTCAGCACGGAGCCTGATGTGGGGATCAAACTCATGAACTGTGAGATCATGATCTGAGCTGGATCGGGTGCCCCTGATTTGTACACTTTAAAATGGTGAATATTAGAGTATGTGAATTGCATCTCAATAAAATAAAACTAAGTACTGTTACTTGAGGAGAAGGTTAATTAGAGAAGATGGATGCATTTTATTTAAAACGAGGTATGTTTAGAGGAGCCTTGGTGGCTCAGTTGAATTTCCAACCCTTGATTTCAGCTCGGGTCAGGATCCCAAGGTTGTGGAATTGAGCCCTGTGCTGAATGTGGAGCCTGCTTAAGATTCTCCCTCTGCCCCTCTCCCCTACTCTCACTAAAATAAAATAAAATAAAATAAAATAAAATAAAATAAAATAAGTATAACAAAATTTAAATTGGGAGGAGGGTGTAGAGAGACAAAGTTATGTGGAGATGCTTAATTTGCAAAGGCTTCCCTTGGCCTTAGATATTGACAATACTTCGTAGTGTCATTTTCTTTAACTTACTGTTCAGGGCATTTTCATCCATACGCTTACTTCTCCCTCTCATTAACCACCCCGTAATAGTGTCTCTATTTTGCAGATGAGGAAGTGCAAATTTAAGAGAGGTTGAGCCCTGCTCACAGGCACCCAAGTGGGCAAATGGCAGAGCCAGATTCCAGTCTAAGTTTACTGACACTGAGTCTGATGCTTTTCTATTACTCCATTGGCCAACTATGTTTATTGTTATTTTTTAAAGCTACATTTAACTTTACCACAGAAATTCCCTATTTTCCTTTTTCTTGATGCAGAGAAGCCCCTCACAAAACAATGTTCATCAGCTATCATCAGAATTGTTTCATTTTCACAAATCATACTACCCATGTAGAGAGCAAAGTTTCTCGTTCTTTCATTCAACCAATGTTTATTGAGCACCTTCTGTGTACTAGACACTCTTCTTGGAACTGGAGATACGGCAGTGAATAAAAACGATTTTTTTGGGACGCCTGGGTGGCTCAGGCATCCGACTTCGGCTCAGGTCATGATCTCACAGTTTGTGGCTTCAAGCCCCACCTTGGGCTGTGTGCTGACAGCTCCAAGCCTGGATGGAGCCTGCTTCAAATTCTGTGTCTCCCTCTTTCTCTACCCCTCCTATGCTCGTACTCTCTCTCTCAAAAATGAATAAACATTAAAAAATTAAATTAAAAAGACATTTTGTATTGTTTTCAAGAAGCTGTGAGGGAGAGGGTGAGCCAGATAATGAGTAAGATGTTAAGTTATCAAGAAGTGCTATGAGGAAAAATAAAGCAGGCTTCCATTTCCATTCAGTTCAAAAAACATGAAAAACAAAATAATGTATTATTTAGGGATTTATCTATTATCTAGCCACCTATCTCAAAATGATAAAGATCAAGGGAATGATTTTTATTTTTACTTAAAAAAATGTTTTTAATGTTTTATTTATTTTTGAGAGAGAGAGAGATAGAGTATGAGCAGGGAAGGGGCAGATAGAGAGAGGGAGGGAGACAGAATCCACGAAGCAGGCTCCAGGTTCTGAGCTGTTAGCACAGAGCTTGATGTGGGGCTCAAACCCATGAACCATGAGATCATGACCTGAGCCAAAGTCGGATGCTTAATCGACTGAGCCACCCAGGCACCCCTCAAGGGAATGATTTTTAAAACTGGAATAATGGTTACTTCTGGAATAGAGAAGGGGATGGGATAGAAAGAGACACAAAAGGTTTCAAATTCATATATTGATCCCCCAATTAATATATTGACCCTGATCCCATTTTGATGATATTTGGAGGTAGGGATATTGGGAAGTGCTTATGTCATGAGAGTGGTACCCTCTTGAATGGGATTAATGCCCTTTTAAGATATACCCCAGAGACCCCTCCCCCCTTTTGCTATGTGAGCACACAGCACAGATGGCAGTCTATGAAGCAGGAAGCAGGCCTCCACCAGACTGTAGGAACTGCTAGTGCCTTGATCTTGGATTCCTAGTCTCTAGAACTGTGAGAAATAAATGTTGTTGCTTATAATTCAGCTCTATATTCAGCTCTATAGCAACCAGAATGGACTATGGCGGTAATATTCTATTTCTTAGGTTCTAAGTCTCTGTTTCTGTGTCCTCCCTGTGTGTGTGTGTGTGTGTGTGTACGTGTACATGTATACACACTTTTTAAAAAATTTTAATGTTTATTTTTGAGAGACAGAGCACAAATTGGGGACGGGCAGAGAGAGAGGAAGACACAGAATCCAAAGTGGACTCCAGGCTCTGAGCTGTTAGCACAGAGCCCGATGCCGGGCCCCGAACCTGCAAACCATAAGATCATGACCTGAGCCGGGGCACCTGGGTGGCTCAGTCGGTTAAGCATCCAACTTCAGCCCAGGTCATGATCTCACGGTCCTTGAGTTTGAGCCCCGCGTCAGGCTCTGGGCTGATGGCTCAGAGCCTGGAGCCTGCTTCTGATTCTGTGTCTCCCTCTCTCTCTGCCCGTCCCCCGTTCATGCTCTGTCTCTCTCTGTCTCAAAAAATAAACGTTAAAAAAAAAAATTAAAAAAAAAAAAGATCATGACCTGAGCCAAAGTTGGCCGCTCAACCGAGTCACCCAGGTGCCCCCATACACACTTTTTAATACATGAAAGATTTGATAGTCTTAAAAATCATAAAAAAATAAAGTAGGTCACGGCACCTGACCTGATTTGCCTCAGTCAATTAAGTGTCCAACTCTTGGTTTTGGCTCAGGTCACGATCACCATTCATGAGATCGTGCCCCACGTGAGGCTCCGTGCTGACAGCACAGAGCCTGCTTGAGATGCTCTCTTTGCCTCTCTGTTTGCCTCTCCCCGTTTGTGTTGTCTCCTTCTCTCTCAAAATAAAGATACAAACTTTAAAAAATAAAAAAAATAAATAAAATAGGTCTTATGACCCCACAATTTTACCCCAAGGTATATACCCAACAGAAAATGTGTGCATATATCTGCCCAAAGACAGAAGTAGATTGTGTCACATTCACATAATGGAGCACTATTGATCAATGAGAAGGAATGAACTAAACCATACACAACAACATAAATGAATTGCACAAACTTGATATCTAGTGAAATAAACGAATCACAAAAGAGTAAATTCTGTGTGATTTCATTTATGTAAAGTACCAAAACAGGCAAAGCAATCTATGTTGTAGAAATCAGGATGGTAGTTATCCATGGGGGAAGGGTTGAGATTGGACAAGAGGGATGCTTCCAGTAGTTGGTAATAGTATTTCTTGGTCTGGATGTTAGTGTCCTGTGTGTGTTCAGTTTGTGAAAAATTGGTGAGCTGTACACTTGCGATATGTGAACTTTTCATGTCTATATATTTGAATAAAAAGTTACAAAACCAAGTTGAGTGAGAAGATAGAGAAGGTCAGGGTGGTGATGGGTGTGCTGTTTTACACCAGGTGGGCAGGACTGGCCTCTCATGAGGAGAAAACTGAGCAGAAACCCAAGGGAGTGAACCATGTGGGTATCTACATACCTGGGGGTAGAATATTCTGGTGAGTGCTCATCTAGCTTGTCTTAGACTGAGTTCTTTGAAGATAAGCACCTGGTATACCTTTGAAATTCCAGTGTTTACCTCAGCACCTACCACATTGCTAACCTGCAAATTGAATAATTTGTTTTTGGTATATTGTCCTAGTCACTTCTAGCACTTCCTTCTGGTTTTATAATTTTTTTTCATTTTTTTTAATGTTTATTTATTTTTGAGACAGAGAGAGACAGAGCATGAGTGGGGGAGGGGTAGAGAGAGAGAGGGAGACACAGAATCTGAAGCAGGCTCCAGGCTCCAAGCTGTCAGCACAGAACCTGATGTGGGGCTTGAACTCACGAACCGTGAGATCATGACCTGAGCTGAAGTTGGATGCTTAACTGACTGAGCCACCCAGGCGCCCCACTTCCTTCTGGTTTTAGAGACTTTTTTTTTTTTTGGCCTCACGGTCTCTTAATTCTGCTCTGTACCCTTCCATGGTACTTTCTTCTTTTGGAAAGGAGGGAACAAATCCTGAGATGTAAAATGTTTATACCCAGCTGTTTCCAAATAATCTCAGACCTTCCTCTCTCTGCCTGGAAACCACATGTTCCTTTATTTACCCCCAACTGGACCCCTCCCAACACACATACTTTATCCCACCAGGATCTAAGTGGCTCCTATTTCTAGTCTAATGCTTACTACACTTCACTGCTACTCTTTGTTTACCTGCCTAGCTCACTTACAAGCTGAGCAGCATGGGGTCAGGTCTTTGATGTTTTCAACATGTTATTCCCAAAGCATATGACTATTACCCTGCAGTCTTTAAAAAGTGCTGGTTGAATGGATGTGCCAGGGTTAAGATCCAGGAAGAATAGAGTTGGGGTTTGGAAGTCTGTTGATGGTTATATGTAATACATAACATATTTTAAAATATTTTATTTCTTAAAATCCCTTCCCCTTCTCTCTGTAGAGAGAGAGATTTATTTTAAGGAATCTCAAGCAAATCACACTGGCAAGTAGGAAATCTGTAGGGTGGGCCAGCAGGAAGAGTTGATGTTGCACCTTGAGTCTGAAACCTGCAGGACACAAGGCTAGAACTCGGGGGTTTTATGTTATTACAGGAATTCTGGAGAATTCCTTCTTTTCTGAAAAAGCTTGATCTTTTCTTATAAGGTCTTCAATTGATTGGGTAAGGCCCACCCGCATGGTGGCAGTTAATCTGTTTTGTTCAAAATTAAATATTCATCATATCTTAAAAAATGCTTTCACAGTGTAGGGGAGGCAGATTTTTACCTTTGCCCTCCTAGGGTCTTTGGCTGGGTCTGATGATTAAATTGACATAAGACAGGAGAAAAGTATACACATTTATTTAATGCAAGTTTTACATGATTCGGAAGCCTTCATAAGGAAACAGAGACTGAAAGAAGTGACAAAACCTTTTATACTAGGTTGAACAAAGGAAGACAGTTGTGGAAAACTAAACTGTGTGTGGGTGGCAAAGGAAGGTAAGAAGAATTATTTTAATAATGTCTGTTTTACAGAATTCTCTAGTCACAATTTCCTGTCCTTGATAATTAAGAATGTTACTTGCCCTCTGATACAGGGAGGACATCTAAGGGTCTTACCATCTGTTTCCAAGAAGAAAAGGGGGAGAGTCAGAGTGTCTTTCTTGTACCTGCTGTTTTATGTACCTTTAGCTCATAATAATTTTTATGTCACAGAGACATATTTTGGGGTGACATACTATAATTTCCTTCAACAGCAACATCTAGACTGATGTTTGACCAAACCGATGGGTACCATAGCCTAGGCAAGTTGACACATAAAGTGAACCATCACATCCACAAAAGCCAAAGAGGGTGTGGGTGCCCCTTTGCTGTGATGGTCTCTGTGGCAGCATTCATACCTGGGACTGCAGTTGTGGGTAATCCTTTCCCACTGGCTTTCCCTTGTCTCCACCCAGGAGTCTTATGGGATAACTGAGCAAAGGGGAAGGAATGTGCTTTGTAAGTACATATCTTGAGGAAGCACTGGTGAGCCAGAAGGGGAGGAGACACTTGAATGTCTGGAGCACTACAGCCTATGAGTGCTGGGAGCCCATATAAAGTTGGAGAGTCCACTTCCTTGGCTTTCTGTGGCCAAGAGACAACAAAGCCCATCTAATAATAACAGGCTCAAGCCACTTCGTTTCTCAAATTTAGTAGTATGTGAAAAAAACAAAAAAAAGCAAAAACAGAGTTCCAAAATTGTGCTATGACTGAAACGGTTGCACTTGACAAATGAATGCTTTTAACACAGAGATATTACAAAGCTTTATGATTTTGACAGTCATGCAATTGCCAGGTTTACAAAGTTAATCTGAGAAGCAGAATGCTATAAGACACCAGTTAAGTTGTAATCTGAAAGTCTCCTTCCTTTCTTGTGGGCATGTCTCTGACTGAATATATAACCAACACCCTTTAGAAGGAATGTTCAAAACCTACATTTGAGGCTTTCATGAATGTGAAGCCCAGGCAAAAAGTCCCTCTCAGCCTGGGCTAGGCTCCCGACAGCTTTAACATGCCTCAATTTCTTGTTATTTTTATGGCCTTAAGGAGGGGGTCCCAGACAGAATTAATAATGTGGTCATGAGTCACATCCTCAGCCCTGGCTTCATACTTTTTTTCCAGTTATAGATTTACCCTCAACTGAATTTATAATTACTTTTAGGACGTAAGTTTTTCCCCTAAGGCTAGAAAGGATTAATTCATTCATTACAGAGCTACTACTAGACATTGTTCTAGAGGTTGTGGGTAGAACAAAGCTGTCTATCGTCATGGAGCTGATACTCTAGTAGATGGAGACAGAAAATAAGCAATACATATAAAAGGAAAATTAAGTAGAGTGTTAGAAGATGATAAGTGGTATAGGAAAAACATCATCAGGGTAAATGGGATCCAGAGTGTGGAGGTAAGAGGGACCTGCTGCTCTATTAAATAGGGTGGTCCTGGTAGGTTTCACTGAGGAGACATTGAGAAGACTCCGGCAAAGACTGGAAGGAGGTGAGGGAGTCAGCCTGGAGGAAATGGGAAAGAGTATCCATGGAAGAGGTACCGAATACAAAGGCTCAGTGTGTGTGCATATGAATGCGCTTATCTGATATACTTGAGAATTAGCAAAGAAGCCAATGTGGTTGAAACTAAATGATCAAGTGGAGAGTAGTAGGAGTAGTAGGAGACAAGTTCAGGGAGGTAATGGAGGCCAGAACATGTACAGCTATATAGGAATTTGGTTTTTCTTCTGAGTTGTTGTCAACTCCCCCCCCCATTATTATGCCCTGTAGGAGACTTTTTAGATTTTTATTTTCCTAATTGCTACCCTCTCATGAAATTTTAATACCATAGATATAGCTTCTATTTATCTATGTACTGTGGCCCTTTGGAGGGCTAGAAACCATTATAATATCCAAGATTTTTTCACCCCCTGCTCCCCCAAAAACAACTTTCATCCCCTTGAAGATGATATTGTTCCTGTTGAGAATGCATGCTGAGTGAAATAGGGACTCACCAGGGAGTTTAAACAGAGGAATGACATGATCTTACTATTAAAAGGATCATTCTGGATGTTCTGTTGAGAAAAGGCTATAGGAAAGTAAGTGCTGAAGCAAGAAGACCAATTAAGTAAGAGATTATGGTGACGTTGACCAGGGTAGTAGTAGTGGAGGTATTGAGAGGTAGTCAGATTATAAATATATCTTGAAGGTGAAACCAATAGGATTTCCTGAAGCATTGAGTGTAGGATGTGAGAAAAAATAAAGCAATAAGAATGATTTTAAGGTGTTTGGCCTGAGCCACTGTAAGGATGGCATTATCAACTTAGTGGGAAAAGATAAGGATAGAGTAGTTAATTTAGAGGGCAGTTGGTGGTGGAATCAGTTCATTTTTGCCCATATCTATCTGGTATGTATCCAAGTGGAGATTTTGAGTAGGCAGATAGAAGAGTCTGGAAATCAGGAAGGAGTTCTGTGCTAGAAATGTAAATTCGGGAGCTATTGGTTAATAGATGGCCATGATATTGGATAAGCTAAACAAGGGAGTGAATGTAAATAGAGAAGAGAATCAAAGTCTGATCCCTGGGGCATGCCAACATCAAGAGATTGTGAGAAGAGGAGGAATCAGTGAAGGAGTCTGATTGTGAGAAGAGGAGGAATCAGTGAAGGAGTCTGGGAAGGAACAATTTACCAATTGGCAGGTTAAAGGAAACCAGGAAAGTGAGGTGCCCTGGAAAACAAGTGAAGAGTATATATCAGGGGGGAGTGAGTGACCAGCTGGTGCAGACACTACTGATAGGTGCTGAGAACCATCAGTAGGTGATTGATTGTTGGATTATGTGCTATGAAGATCATTGATAATTTCAAGAAGGACAGTTTCAGTGGAATGGTCAGAACAGAGTCTGATATAAGATTAAGAGAATGGGAGTGGAGAAATCAATTGCATTGAGTAAAGTCATATACTTTTAAGAGTTTTACTGCAAAGGAATCAAAGAAAAGGGGCAGTAGCTGGTAGAAGGATTAATCTGTGGATTAATCACTGGATTAATCAGTGATCAGAACAGACCTTGGTGATCAACGGGGTCAAGGGAAGGTTTTGTCAAATTGAGAGAATAAAAGCAGAGTTCTATGCTGTTAGGAATAACTCAGAAGCAGTGGGGGAGGGGGACGGGTGGTGATGTAGGAGAGAGCAAAGAAAATTTCTGGGGCAATAGCCTTGTGAAATTGAGGGAGGATGGGGTCTAGTGAAGGATGGTCTTTAGATAAGAATATGGACGGTTCATTCATGGCAACTGATGGGCAGGCTGGTTATATGGACACAGATGCTGATAGTAGCTGGATAGAAATGCGGGCGGGGGAGTCTGAAATATTTTCAGAATTGGGGACTACAGCCATTGCCTAGGAGAGAGGGGGAGATGATGTATTTGGAGTTTGAGGACACAGGCCCAGGTGTGAAATGGTCATCCCAGAAAGAGTGACTAAGGAAGGTGGATGACAGCATCGTCGGTGGAGAGCAGCTCACGGAAGTGAAAGGCTGTGGTGTTGAAAGATTCACCCACATGGATTTTGAAATTGCTGAGTGTTAGGACAGGTAGGGAATTGGAGAGAGTGACACTGAGCCAGGAGCTGACATTGTTTAGAAATGAGGGAGGAGGGTTGTTGGCAGATAACAGGAGCAACTTGCAGTAGGATCTGAAAGGCCCTGAGCAGTTATGAGCTTGAGTCCCTTCCAGGTCAAGGCAGTGGAGCTGGGAATGTGGCAGGTGAGGGTGGGCAAATGTGGCCTCAGAGGTGTGGCACAGTGAGCTGGAAAGCCAAGGCCCAGGGCCAGCCAGTCAGCAGCAAGTGACCAAGCCGACTGGGAGCTAGAGTAAGGAGGGGCTCTCCTGCCTTCATTAGAGGTGAGTGTGATTGGGGCAAGCATCTGTATTTAAACGATCCTGATGGTAAGATGGAGATGTGTAAATTCTCAGAGCTCCTGGTGCACATGATCCTATAGGGCCTGAATGGATGGGAGTCCAGTTGGCACCACTGTGGACTTGTTAAACAACAATTTCTTGCATTTGTGGAGTTACAGCCCTGTATTACTTGTATTTGAAAATATCAGCTCATCCTCATTCTCTATTCAGTCCCTCAAACCTCAGCTCAGGGCTGTCATTAGAATTTAGCCCCTTGCCTTGCAAACTAAGATTATGTTCATAAACTGGGCTTTATTTTCTCAAAATTGGGCAAAACAAAATCAAATAAAATTCAGGTCCACAAATCCAGTATCATCTCTTTCCCAATTACCCCTCCCTCTCCATCATCCCCACCTCCCTTACCATAAAACCACCCATGAGAGGTAAGGAAGCCAAATTTGGTGACCCTTTCTTTTCTCTCCTCAAATAAATGACAATGGAGCCACTGCAGAAAGAATAAAGGCCTGGGCAAGTCTTGGCAGATACTCCAAAGAGAGGAAGGGTGGGAGACCAGAAAGGGGCTAAGATGGAGGTGGGATGGTAATATGAACCCAGAGGGGTGTATGCTAGATCATGCGGTTCAACCAAGTTCTAAATCATCTCAGGGACAGAGGGGGTTGGGCCCATCAAGGAGAACTTTCCTGGGTTGGACATGGGAGAGAGTCCTTTCTGATTCTGACTTTTCCCTTGAAAACTCTTCCCAAGTTGATTAGATTCTAATGAAGATATGAGTTAATATTATTTCATGATTCTTTAACGTTTTCATCACCAATGACCCCCTTTGTTATGGACTAAATGTCTCCCCTCACCCCCTTTTATATGTTGCAGTCCTAACCCCAAATGTGATGGTAGTAGGTGGGGCCTTTGGGAGGTGATGAGGTCCTGAGGGTGGAGCCCTGTGAGTGGGATTAGGGCCACAATAAGAAGAGACTGGGGAGAGCTTCCTTCTTGTCTCTTTTCTCTACCACATGAGGATAAAACTAGAAGTCAGCAGTCTCAACTCAAAAGAGGGCTTTCACCAGAACCTGACCATCCTGGCACTCCGCTCTTGGACTTCCAGGCTCCAGAACTAAATTTCTGTTGTATATGAGCCACCCAGGCTATGGTACTTTGGTACAGCAGCCAGGACTGAGACACCCTATTTTTAGTCTCTTTTTACAATATTATAATACGATGTAACCTTTCCCCCGTTTTTGTTTCAAATTTATTAAAATTTTTCATTTCTATTTCCAGTATCATTGGATACCTTCAACATCCATTTCTACTAAGTATTTTATTAAAAATTTTTTTTTAATGTTTATTTATTTTTTGAGAGAGAGAAAGAGAGACGGAGTGCAAAAGGGGAGGGCAGAGAGAGAGGTAGACACAGAATCTGAAGCAGGCTCCAGGCTCTGAGCTGTCAGCACAGCGCCCCATGCAGGGCATGAACCCACAAACCGTGAGATCATGACCTGAGCTGAAGTCAGATGCTTAACTAACTGAGCCACCCAAGTGCCCTTCTACTAAGTATTTTAAATACTTCAGATAGTTCACAGACCCCACTCTGGGACCCCGACTGCCTAATTTCCTTTGTGACTGTCATTTACTCTACTGCCTGGGTCGGTTCCTGTGTGTTGTCAGTCCTGTCCATATTACTATTGCTTTTCATCAGAGCTGACTTCATGGGTGCTCAAACTGTACAGTCATACAAGGTCCCGTGCTCAGAAGGGCCTGTGCTGGGTTTAATGCTGTGCTGTCCCCATCTTGAAATTTGTAATAATTTTTGAACAAAGGGCCCCACATTTTCATTTTGTACAGGGCCCCCACATGTTGTAGTTGGTCCTGCCAGTCACGACTGGGAGAGGTCCTGGGGCTGGTTGGGGGCATAGCCCTGAATTACTCTGACAGGCTGCTCAAGACTCTGGCAGGAGGGAGGGAGACTTCCACTTTCTCACAATCCATATCTCAGACCCGCTTTGTTTCCTTGAGTTAAAAAATTATAAACATGAAATCACTGCTTCACTATATACTAACTAATTTGGATGTAAATTTTAAAAAATAAAAAATAAAGTTAAATTATAAAAAAAAAAGCGACACGGAATGGCTTAAGGACAGATTTACATTTACAGATTTGTGGCTATATTTCTAAAAATCATAAAATGTCTAATGTCACTTTATTGTAATAAGGATTTTTTTAAGTAAAAAAAAAAATTTATAAACTGGAGGGGTGCCTGCGTGGCTCAGTCAGTTAAGCGTCCAACTCTTGATTTCAGCTCAGGTCACGATTGCAGGGTCATGGGATCTAACCCCTGTCAGACCCTGTCAGAACCGGCTTAGGATTCTCTCTCTTTCCCCCTCTCTCTGCCCCTTTCCTGCTCATGCTCAATCTCTCTCTCTTTCTCTCTCTCTCTATCTATCTCTCTCTCTCCCCCTCTCTAAATAAACTTAAAAAAAAATTGTAAACATGGACACAGATTCGCTCTTGCCTCTCTATTTGGAAAACCCTGCCACAAATTCTGTGCCTGTTGCTTTCATTTTTGTTTCCTTGTGCTTTATTTCATTTCCTCCCAACCAAGTGTGTACGTGGTGCAAACAGCCAAGAGTTGTTCTTGGTGGGGACCCCGTTCACCACCTCCCATGCCCCTTTTTGCCCCCACCAGGCAGGCAGCCATGCACTCCTGCACAATTCCTGCTGCTGTCTTTGAACTTCCTGCCTCCAAATGCACTGAGGGCCCAGAGTGGTAAAAGGTAGAAGGGAAAGGAGATCGAAGGAGAAGGAATGGAGGGGGGTGGGAGAAATGAAAGGAAGAGAGAAGCAAAGGGCGAGTAGCTGAGGGTTGGGAAGTGCTTGGGATGAGACCCCTTTAAACTTATTTTATTTTTTAGAGAGAGAGAAAGAGAACAAGTCAGGGAGAGGGGCAGAGGGAGAGAGAGAATCCAAAGCAGGCTCCACGTATATATACGTGTATAGAGAGAGAGAGAGAGAGAGAGACAGAGACAGAGAGAGAGGGAGACAGAGAGAGAGACAGAGAGAGAGAGAGAGAGAGAGACAGAGAGAGAGAGAGATTGTGCATACTATTTGATTTTTTGGCCTACCGATAATTCAACTATGTACATACATACATTCAACTACCCATTTAAAAGAGCTACCTAGGGGGTACCTGGGTGGCTTAGTTGGTTGGCTGTCTGACTCTTGATCTCAGCTCAGGTCTTGATCTCAGGGTCATGAGTTTGGGCTCCATGCTGGGCATGAAGCTTACTAAAATAATAAAATAGAGTAGAATAGAATAGAATAAAAAAATAAAACTACCTAATATTCAGTCATTTAATTTATGTAATTTAATAATTTCCTATTGTACACCTGGTTATTTAAGTTGTTTTCAATTTTCATTTTTAAACAGCATGGACTGAAAATTCTTGTGCATATCCAGGATATGCACTTTCTAGATAGGATAACTTTCTAGAAGGAGCATTTTAAAGGATGGCAGTCCACAGTGTAGAGTAGTGGCAAAAGCATGTATTAAAAACACTCATATGCTCTGTAATTTAGTTACATCATTTAGTCCCTCTGTAACTCTGTTTTCTGCATCTATAAAATGAAGGTGATAGCATACTGCTTCATGGGCAGCTGTGAGGATTGAAAGAACTAATCACACACTTAGCCTAGTGTCTGGAACATGATAAGAGCTCAATAAATGTGAGCTATTATTACTGCCAGACAGCTCTTTCAAAAAGTTTCACAAATTACACAGCACCCTATACTAGGGTATACTCTCATTTGAATTAATGTTAGATATTATCCCCCTTTTAAATTAGTGATTCTCAACTTTGACTATACATAGGAATCATGTGGGGAACCTTAAAAAATACTGATACCCTGGTCCCACTCCCAAAGATTCTGATTTAATTGGTCTGGAATGTGACCTTCGGCATTGGAATTTTTGAGGCTTCCCAGGTGATTCTGATATACCGATATGTGAGTTATCACTGCTTTATTTTCTCTTTGGTGGAAAAATATATATATTGATGGTGCTAGCAGCTGGGAGGAGGGGGGTGAGGAGTAACTGCTTAATGGGTACTAGCTTTCCTTTTGGGGTGAAGAAAATGTTTTGGAACTAGATGGATGTGGTAGTTACATAACACTGTGAAAGTACTAAATGCCACTGAATTGCTCACTTTAAAATGATTAATTTTGTGTTATGTGAATTTCACTTCAATAAAAAAACAGAAAAATATTATGTCTTTTTTTAAATATCCTTTAAAAATTTTTTAAATGTTTATTTATTTTCAGAGACAGAGACAGAGTAGGGGTAGGAGCAGAGAGAGAGAGAGGAGAGAGAATCCCAAGCAGATTCCATGCTGTCACCAAAGAGCCTGATGTGGGCCTCCATCCCATGAACTGTGAGATCGTGACCTGAACCAAAACCAGGAGTTGAACGCTTAACTGATTGAGACTCAGGTGCCCCTATTTTAATTTCTTTTACAATTATGATTGAGGGTTTAATTATATGTTTAGTAACCATTAGGATGATTTTTCTTTTACTCTTTTTCTTAAGCCTGTCTATTGCTCACTTTTCTGCTAAGATGTTCATTTTACTGTTTGTAGGAGCTGTTAGAATGTTAACCTTTGTCTGAGTCGGGTTTCAAATGTTTTTTTCAGTTTGCTTTTTGTCTTTTATTCCTGCGGGTTTTTTAAATTTTTTTAAACATTTATTTATTTTTGAGAGACAGAGTGAGACAGAGCATGAGCAAGGAAGGGGCAGAGAGAGAGGGAGACACAGAATCTGAAGCAGGTTCCAGGTTCCAGGCTATCAGCACAGAGCCTGATGTGGGGCTCGAACTCACAAACCACGAGATCATGACATGAGCCGAAGTCGGACGCTTAACCGACTGAGCCACCCAGGCGCCCCAATTCCTGTGTTTTTTGATGTACAAGTTAAGTTTTTTTTCTTGTAATTAAACTTTCAAGTTTTTTATGATTTTGCCCTTCAGTGTCAGGCTTAGAAAGTACCCCCCCAACCACCCCCCCGCCACACACACACTAGAAAAAGAGCAAACTAAACCTAAAGAGAACAGAAGGAAGGATATAATAAACATTAGAGTGGAGATAGAGAATACAAAATAAAGTAGTAGAGAATTCAAAATAATAGGGAAAATCCATTAAACCACAAGTTGGTTCCTTAAAAAGATCAACAAAATCAACAAATTTTTAGCCCAACTGACTATGAAACAAGACTCAAATAAGTAAAATCAGAAATGAGTTTCAGATAACATTACTATTGACCTTACAGGAAAAAGAAAAAGATTGTAAGAATATTCTGAATAGTTGCCAACAAATTAAATAATCTAGATGAAATGGACAAATTCTTAGAAACACACAATGTACCAAAACTGATTCAAGAGGAAATAAAAAATCTGAATAGACCTATAACAAGTTAGGAGATTGAATCAGTAATCAAAGACTTTCACAAAAGGAAAAGTCCAGGACCAGAGGGCTTTACTGGTATTATCCAGTGAAAAATTCTACCAAACATTTAAAGAAGTATGAATACCAGGGCACCTGGGTGGCTCAGTCGGTTAGGCGGCCGACTTGGGCTCAGGTCATGATCTCGCAGTCTGTGAGTTCGAGCCCTGCATCAGGCTCTGTGCTGACAGCTCGGAGCCCAGAGCCTGTTTCAGATTCTGTGTCTCCCTCTCTCTCTCTGACCCTCCCCTGTTCATGCTCTGTCTCTCTCTGTCTCAAAAATAAATAAACGTTAAAAAAAATTAAAAAAAAAAAAGAAGTATGAATACCAATTCTTCTCAACCTCCTTCAAAAAATAGGAGAGGAAGAAATACTTCCTAATTTATTCTGTTAGTCCAGCATTATCCTTATAACAAAGCTATAAGAATACATTGCAAGGAAAGAAGACTGCAAACCAATATTCTTTATGAACATAGATGCAAAAACCTTCAACAAAGTATTAGTGAACTAAATCCAGCAACATATTGAAAGGATTATATACTGTGATAAAGTGGGATTTAACCCAGGAATGCAAAGATGGTTCAACTTACAAAAATCAGTCACTGTAATACACCACAATAGGAGAAAGAAGGAAAAAAAAATTCCCACATGATCATCTCAATTGATGCAAAAAAAGCATTTGACAAAATCCAACACTTTCATGATAACAAGAAAAGGATGCCTGATTTTTACCACGTCTATTCAGCGTTGAATTAGAAGTTCTAGCCAGAGCAACTAGGCAAGAAAAATAAAACACATCTAAATTGTAAATGAAATAAAACTATATTTATTTGCAGATAACATGGTTATGTGTGTGTGTACATATATTTTTCTCTCTCTCTGTATATATATATACATATATATATATATATACACATATATATGTGTGTGTGTGTGTGTGTGTGTATGTGTGTGTGTGTGTATTTATAAAATCCCAAAGAATCCATGAAAACACTATTAGAGCTAATAAGCCAATTCAGCAAAGTTGCAGGACACAAAATCAACACACAAAAATCAGTTGTATTTATATTCATTAGCAATTAATCTAAAAAGGACATTTAAATAACAATACCATTTATAATACATAAAAAGAATAATATACTTAGAAATAAAGTTAACCAAGGAGGTGTTAGACTTGTATAAGGAAAATTACAAAAAAAAATTGCTGAAAGAAATTAAAGAAGATCTAAATAAATGGAAATACATCCATATTCATGGGTTGTTAAAAGACTTAATATGGTTAAGATGGCCATACTGTCTATCATACTGCAAAGTGATCTACAGGTTCAGTGCAATCCTTATAAAAATCCCAATGGCCTTTTTGCAGAAAGGGAAATCACTCCTAAAATCCATAAATCAAGAGAATTTAAAACATATGTCCACCACAGAAAAACGTACACAAATTGTTGTAGCAGTACTATTCACAATAGCTGAAAGGTGGAAACAACTCAAATGTCCATCAACTGATGAATGACAAACAAAAACTAATATATCTATATACAATGGAATATCATTCAGCTGTTAAAAGTGATGAAGTCCTGATTCACGCTGAAACATGAATGAGTTTGGAAATGAAAGAAGCCAAAAACAAAAGGCTACTTATCATATGTTTCTATTTATATGAAGTGTGTAGAATGGGCAAATCCATACAGACAGAAAGTTAGTGGTTGCCAGAAGGAAGGAGGGGGGAATGGGGAGTGAATGCTTAATGGATATGGGGTTTTCTTTGGGGTGATTAAAAGATCTGGAAGTAGTGGGAATGGTTGCACAATATTGTGAATGTACTTAATGTCACTGAATTGTACACTTTAAAATGTTAAAATGATGAACTTCATGTTATGTATTTTGTACGACAATAAAAAGTCCTTTCCAATGCAAGATCAAGTAAATTTTTACTTCCAAAAATAATAGGTTTTTTGTTTTACTATCAAAATTTTAACTCTTTAATTAAAATTTTTTACCCAAGTTATCACAATACCATTTATTGAATAATGTCTTTATTCTGCGCTGGTTTGAAATGCTGCCTTTATCATATGGTCTGAGGCCAGGCTTTCTCTCCAGCATGTGGTTGGATTTTGCAGTATTATTAGCCTCTCTAGTCTGTTTTCAGTATAACATGTTTTTTTATCTATTGTAGTTTAGAGCACAGTTTAGTACACATTTTAATATCAGAGTACCTCATTATTTAAGCATTTTCTTGGTGATTTTTTAACATTTTTCTCCCAGATGAACCCAATGATTATTTTGTTAGATTAAAACTACCCCTTTGGGGGCACCTGGCTGGCTCAGTTGGTGGAGTGTGCGACTCTTGATCTTGGGGTTGTGAGTTTGAGCCCCATGTTGGGTGTAGATATTACTTAAAAATAAAATCTTAAAAAAAATACCCCTTTGGAATTTTAATCATAATTGCATTTAAGTTGAACATATTTACAATACTGTGTATTCCTGTCCAAGAACATATGTCTATTCATTTAACTCTTCTTCCATGTCATTTAGTAAAGTTTTGAAGTTGAATTTATATATATATTATACTTTTATCACTTCATTTCTAGAAAATTAAAAGTTGTTTCTGTTGAAACTTTGGTGACTGATCATTGGTAGTATGCAGGAAAGTATAAGGGAAAGCTATTAGTTTCTGTTTAAATATTTTATAACTAGCCATGTTACTGAGTTATAATTGACTCTAACAATTTTCGGGTGCTTCCTTGGGTTTTTAGGTAATGATATCATACATGAATAACAGAAATTTTGTTTATGCCTTACCGTGTAATCTTGGGCATAGTTCCATCATAGGATTTAACTACCAAATGTACCAAATGTAAAATTCTTACAATATTGGCTGGTACACAGTAAGCATTTTATAATCCTAGTATTATAATAATGATACCATATTCTCTAACAGAAAAGTTGGTGGGGGGGGAGGATGGTACCTGGCTGGCTCATCAGTTGATAGAGCATGTGACTCTTGATTTTGGGATTGTGAATTCGAGCCCCATGTTGGGTGTAGAGATTACTTAAAAACCTTAAAAAAAATGTTTGGTGTTTTATCCTTTATCTTTGATATTAGTTGTTGGTTTGAGATAGATTTAAAATATTTTTTCATGATATAGAAGTATTTGCTTCTACTTTTCTAGCGCTTTTGTTTGTTAAGATAAATGTTGTCTGTTTTAATTTCACAGAATACTGATTTGCATCTATTTGAATTGTCCTTTCTCCTTTTTATACAAGAAACTATATTAATAGATTTTCTAATGTTTAGCTAGTCTTATGCTATAATAAATCCAAATTGGTCGCAGTATCATTAAAATGTTGAATCTGATTTGCTTATTTTTTTATAATCATTATATCTATACTTTTAAATGAGATTAATGTAAGGTTTTGTATTTTTTTCTATGTTGTGTGTGTTAGCCAGGAGTTGGTGTCCAGGTTTCTGTTAGCTTCATAAAATGACTTGGGAAATACTCCACTTTCCCCAATGTTCTGCAGCAGTTTTTACAGTATAGAAATGATTTATTTCTAGAACATTTGAAAGAATTTACCCTCAAAGCCAATTAGATCTGATATCTTTCTTGGAAGTATATTGTTGTAAACCTTAAAAAAATCTCGTTTGTGATTTGTGATAAGTTCAGGATTTTAACTTCTTATATCAATTTTGAAAATTTCCTAGAAAATCACCCATTTCATCAATATTTTAAAATGTTTTAGCCTAGAGTTGTATAAGCAGTCAATTCTGCAATAAGACAACATAAGCATTCCTAAAAATTACTAAAATCACACAGTGAAAACTACAGGGTTTAGGGGGGAAATGGGATTAGGGGTATAATCTTCAAAAACTTTGTCAATGACACATTAAAAAAAGATACGAACCTAATAAAACCGTAGCACACTACAATAAACATGGCCCTATATATTGAAAAAGACCTGAAATTTGCTTGTGGAAGTGGGCACTGGAAAAGTTGCAGCTTGAGAATATTTTGAAGTGGCCAAGGAGGAAATCTAAAATTGGTCCAAGGTGTAACACTAGATCTGGGTGGGTGTAGCTCCTAACACATCCAGGTTGCTGAGGTAACTGGCAAATGCTTTAGATGAGTGCTCTGTGGGTTTCCTACAGAGCTGGGTGCAGTTTTTTGCATTCACGTGGGGTTCCCCCTGAAGGTCTCTCAGTAGCACCCTAAAGTACTGATTTATTTCCAGCAGGTTCCAGAAGGTAGATTTACAGCAAGTTCTGCTGCTGTAACTCCACAGTGACTTCTCTGCCATTGAGTGGGCCGTGACTTGAGTCATCTCCAAAAGATCTGGATCTCAGCCCTAGGAGAAGTAGCTGCCTCTTATCTCTGCTATTCTTATGAATCGTTGTTCTTGGGAAGAATCCACTCTGACTCTCTCAGGTAGATACCCTCTTCCTATAGTGGGAATTTGTCATGCCAAAGTCCTCCCATTATGGAGTCACAATATATCAATAAAACAACTACAATGAACACCAAATACATTTTGTGAAAATTTACAAATGAATGACAAAATGTAAATTCTCTCACGGATGGTGAGATTGTTTCGGATATGATAAATTATTATCTAAAACCGTGGCGAAAAAGGTAATTCCTCAGATGTGTAAGCCAAGCTTTGTGCAAAGACCCAGAGTGGGAGTGGGGGATTGGTTTTTGGCACACCAGAATGAAATCTGCCTGTTTACAGGAAGTTGTATTGGTTTCAAAGGACAGAAAGTGAGACTCCAGGATTCAGGGGATGGGGGGTGGGAGTGGATGAGGAACTAGGACTTAGAAAGGTAGAAAAGAGAGACACAGGGCTTGGAAGAATTGGCAGTATCAGGCAGAACAAGCATATATGCCATATAACAATTTCCATGCCCTCTCTCAGGAAGTTACCAGAGTGAACTCACTCTTTAATGCTGCAAAGGCCTATTAAACTTTTATTGTTTTATGCTGTACCTGGGTCCATGGTTCATGCTGAGTATTTAAGAGAAACGTCTGGGCTGTCATGGATCCATTCATGGAGTGCAAGATTCTGACTGTCAGGTTGGTGTTTCTGGCTCCGGGGAGTACCTCCCTTGCCTCCACTGCCTCTCATCACTGGCTCCTGTGTTTTCTTCCTGTGCAACTGAGGGAAGCTCTCCATCTCCTTACCTGTGCCTCCTGTGACTCCAGGGGCAGCCATTACAGGGTGAAACATCATTCTTAGGAGGAGGGTGAATTGTTAAGTGTTAGGGTCTATTAGGGAATCCAAAACACAAACCCAGAAGAGATCATTTCAGGGAAATTCCTGTGGAAAACAAAAATAAGCAATTCCCCATGGTTCTTAGCTCTCCTCACCCTTCAAAAGTGTTTCCTTTCTTGGGGGCACCTGTGTGGCTCAGTCGGTTAACTGGCTGACTTCTGCTCAGGTCACGATCGTGCAGTTGGTGAGTTCAAGCCTCGTATCGGGCTTTGTGCTGACAGCTCAGAGACTGGAGCTTGCTTCAGATTCTGTGTCTCCCTCTCCCTCTCTCTGCCCCTCCCCAACTCGTGCTAAGCCTCTCTCTGTCTCTCAAAAAATAACTAAATGTTAAAAATTTTTTCAAAAAAAAGTGTTTACTTTCTATCCCACTGTAAGAGAAAGAGATGGAAACCTATGGTGTTGTCTCTGCTTTTTAGCAGAGCGGGGGCGGGTGTGGGGGGGGTGGGGAAGGCAGGAATTCTGTGGGGGTGGGAGGGGTGGGAATCCCTTTCTGAAAATAGAGTGGGTATTTGGCTGGAGTGACTTTTGCTGTGTCTTTTGGAAATATGAGTATGGTAAGAAGCTAAGAATATCTCCTAGAGAAGGCATTTCTCTGTTTGCCGGTAAGTCAAAAGTGGAGATCTGGGGCTTAATATAGCTACAGATACATTTTGTTTGGACTGTTTAAACAATGCTGAATGGGTTGTTGATAGTTAAACAGTAGGGGCTTTCAAATGAAAATACGGATTTCTGGTTTCACTTAAGTGGTTGATCTGGCAAGATTGGTCTTTATTCTAAAAGTATGAAAGAGTTTGGCAGGGAAACCCTAATTCCTTAATAATCTGTTCCAAGGAAAGTGTTGATTTCATTTCCAGAGTAACCTTTCACTGTGAGAAAGAGTGAGACTTCTTGGAGCTAAAACTTTCTACCTTTTAAAAAAGCTGAACCGTAACATACATGAAAATATATAAATCATAAGTGCTCAATGAAATAAAAGATAACACACCTGTGGAATCATCACTCAAGTCAAGTAGACATTACTAGTATCCTTAGGAACTTTCTCTCATGCCTTCATTCCCATCACTACCACCCTCTCTTCTTTCCAGGTGTAAACATTATAGTTTATTTTTGCCTTATTTTACATTTTATAGAAGTGTGATCATACACTGTGTGCTTTTTTGTGTCTTCTTTTTTTATCATTAAGAAGACGTGTCTTCATTCAATATTTTTTGGTGAGATTCATCTACATTGTAGCGTAAAGCTATTATTCATGTTCATCTCACGGTACTCCAGTATATGAAAATACAACACTTTCTTTATCATTGCAGTGGTTGATAGACAATTGGGTTGGTTTCAGTTTTTGACTATTTTAAGTATTGCTACTATAAATCTTCTTGTCCATGTCTCTTAGTGTGCACATGCATGCCTTTCTGTTGGGTATATACCAACAAGCTAAATTGCTTGGTCCCAAGGTATATGTATGTTCAACTTTGGTACTTACTGCCAGTTTTCCAAAGTGGCTTTCCCAATTTATACCCTCACCAAAACAGTATGAGGGATTCAATCGCTTCACATCCTCACGAGCATTGGTATTGTTTCTTAGTTTTAGCCTTTCTTTGAGTATGTGGATGTATTGTGGTTTTCATTTTCGTTCTTTTTTTACTTATTCTGTTGAGCATCTATTCATATATTTATTGGTCATTTGAATTTCCTGTACTGCGAAATGCCTGTTAAGGTATCTTCTGTCCATTTCTAATTGGGTCATCTGTCTTTTTCCTATGAAGTGGGAGGAATTCTTTTATAGGTTTCGGATACAGCCCCTTCATTTGTTGTGTGTGTGTTACAAATATCTTCTCCAGCCCTGTGTTATGACTGTCTTTCACACTAATTGTGTCTTTTGATGAAAATGAATAATTTTTTTTATTTCAAAATTTTATTGTGATAAGAACACAGTGTGAGATCTACCTGCTTAACAATTTTTAAAATATACAACACGGTATTATAGGTAAAATGTTGTACAGCAGATGTTTACAACTTATTTATCTTGCTTAACTAAAACTTTATGCTCATTGATTAGTAACTCTCCATTTCCCCCATCCCTAGCTCTTAGCAAACACATTTCCACTTTTCAAGTCTATAAATTTGACTATTTTTGATACTTCATGTAAGCAGAATCATGCAATATTTGTCTTTCTGTGACTGGTTTCTCACACCTAGCATAATATCTTCAAGGCTCATCCATGCTGTCTCTTGTTACAGAATTTCCTTCCATTCCATTGTATGTAACATACCATGCTTTATCTTTTCGTCTGCCAATGGATGTTTTCACATCTTGGCTATCGTGACTAGTGCTACAATGATCATGGGAATGTTAACATCTCTTCAAGATCTTGATTTCAATTCTTTTGGATAAATACTCAGAAGTAGGATTGCTAGATCCTGTTTTTAATTTGGAGGGGGGAACATACATTCTGTATTCCATAGCAGCTGCACCATTTTACATTCTCACCAACAGTGTGCAAGGGTTCCAATTGCCCCACATCCTTGACAATTTTGTTGTTGTTATTGTTGTTGTTGTTTGATAATAGTCATCCTGACAAGTGTGAGGTGATACTGTGATTTCCATTCTCCTGATGATTAGTGATGTTGAGCATCTTTTCATATACCTGTTGGCCATTTGTGTGTCTTCTTTGGAGAAAGGTCTGCTCAAGTCCTTAGCCCATTTTATAACTGGGTATTAGGTTTTTTTTGTTAATGAATTGTTGGACTTATATATTTTGGAGCTTAAGTCCATATCAATTATATGGTTTGCAGACACTCTGTAGGTTGCCTTTTCACTCTGTTGATTGTTTCCTTTGCTGTACAGAAACTTTTTAGTTTGATGCAGTCACACATATCTATTTGTGTTTTTGCCTGTGCTTTTGGTGTCATATCCAAAAAAATAATTGCAAGACCAATGTTAAAAAGTTATTTCCCTAAATTTTCTTCTAGTAGTTTCATGATTTAAGGTCTTACATTTAAGTCTTTTATCCATTTTGTATTACGTTTATATATGTATAGTACCTCAGTGTCCCTTTTGTAGTGGAGATAAGAATAGTACTTCATAGATTTTGTAAAAAGTAAATGAAGTAATATATATAAAGCACATAAAAGAGTGCCTGGCATTTTCTAAGTTATAACTGTTAGCCCTGTACTGTGTTTCATTTTCCTTATAGCCCTGTCCCCATAGCCCCCATTCTGCCCTGGGATTCCAGGCCCAAACCCCTCTGGCTTCTACCACTGAGATGTGTGGCAGTCCCTGTCCTGCTCTGGCCACTCCTCCACTGTTGACAGCATCCTGGGTTGCTGGCTGGCCATATCCACATGATGGGGTCTCCACACTTCTGCATTGGTGGGAGTACCTGAGAGACAACATGTGCTGTGAGTGTCTATGCAGGGAGAGAGCAGGACACTTGGAGCTTCATGAAGGAAAGGTGAACAAGGAGAGGGCTTTGAGAAACAAGACTCCTGTGTTTTCAGTAGAGAGGTGGGGCAGGATGCTGGGACTTTTCCAAGGGCATGTAAGTGAAAGAGTCAGAGCTACGTGAATGTAATTAGTACCATTGAGCTGCCTTTCCAGTTTAGGTAACCAGATGTTATGTAATGAGTCAAATGACAGAATTAAAAAAAAAACCTTTCAAATAATACAGTTTCTGATATACAAAAGCACCCCCCAATTAGTTAATAAATAAAATCCCCATTTATTCTCTTAAGTAAAATTAACTTGTAAATGACATAAAATTCAAACTTTTGTCCCACGTTCCACCTCAATTTCTTTTGCTTTCTTTTCTTTTCTTTTCTTTTCTTTTCTCTTCTCTTTTCTTTTCTTTTCTTTTCTTTTTTTTTCTTTCCCTTATTGAACAGCGAGTAGGCTGTGGTCCTTTTAGAACCTAAATCCTGAATGACTTCTTGCTCAATGCATGTAGTTTCCTCAGCTCCTCCAAAGTTAAATTAATCCAAACCCCATATCTTCCATGTGTGCCAGTTTCTAATAGTCAAGATTAATGGAAAACAGAAAACTGTCACAGGACCTGTGAGTTACCTTCCATTTAGAAAAGAAAAACATTTTAACATCTCTAGTGGTTATATAGAATAAAAGTATGTCCCAAGAAACAGTGCCTTGTGCAAAGATATTACAAATCTCAAAGACTTCTGGAGAGGAGGAAAGTAGAATAGAAAAGCTAGTCGTATGTTCAATGGATCACACTCTCTGTGAACTCAATTGTAAAGTTAGCAACAAGTTAATTGTAGCTCTTGCGTACCATGTTTTTGAGGAATGTTCATCTAAGCATATCCTCTCTGACCTGAAGTGGGAAGCTCAGATACATTCCTATCTTCCTGCAAAGTTTAGAAATTTGCCATATCATCACCCTCAGTCACTAGACTAATTTGAGGTTCCCCTTTATTTTAATTTTAATTTAAAAAAATTTTTTTGAGGGGAGGAAGGGCAGCAGGAAAGGGAGAGAGAATCTTAAGTAGGCTCCCAGCACAGAGCTTGACGGGGGGCTAGACTCACAACTGTGAGAGCATGACCTGAGCTGAAATCAAGAGTCAGACACTTAGCCCACTGAGCCACCAGGTTCCCCGAGGCTCCCCTTTATTTTTAAACAGTGTATTGAGGTGTAATTGACAAACCATAAACACATATTTAAAGTATGCAGTTTCATAAGTTATAACATATATGTACACCTGGAAAGCAATCTTCACAAAGAAGATAATTAACATACTCAACACCCAGGAAAGTTTCCTCATGGCCCTTCCTAATCCTTCTCATGCCCACCTCCCACTCCCTCCCCAGGAAACCACACATCTTCTTTCTGTCTTTTTATCTTAGTTTGCATTTGCTAGAACTTTACACAAATGTGGCCATACAATACATACTCTTTTTTCTGTGTGGCTTCTTTCACTCAACATAATTATTTTGACATTCATCAACATTTCTGCGTGTGACAATAACTCATTCCCCATTTACTGCTGTGTAGTTTTCCACTGTATGGATATACCATTACTTGACTATCCATTCATCTGTCAGTGGACGTTTGGGTTCTTTCCAATTTTTAGCTATCACGAATAAAGCTGCTATGGATATTTGTGCACAAGTCTTTGTATGGGGATATGCTTTCATTTCTCTTGAATAAATATCTTAAAGTGCAATGGCTAGATCATATAGTAGGTATATGCTTAACTTTTTTTTTTTAATGTTTTATTTATTTTTGAGAGAGAGAGAGAAAGCGGGAGAAAGGCAGATAGAGACAGGGACAGAGGATCTGAAGTGGGCTCCATGTTGACAGGCTGACAACAGCAAACCCGATTTGGGGCTCAGACCCATAAACCACGGGATTGTGACCTGAACTAAAGTTGGTGCTCAATTGACTGAGCGACTTAACTTTTTAAGAAACTGCCAAAATGTTCTCCAAACTAGTTGTATCATTTTGTATTCCTACCATCATTGGTTAGAAATTCCAGTTGCTCTATATCCTTGTCAACACTTGGAAGTGTCAATCTTTTAAATTGTATCTATACTAATAGATATGTAGTGTTCATATGGCCCATTCAAGCATTTTTTATGATGGCTGTTTTAAAAATCCTTATCAGATAATTCCAACATCTGAGTCCTCTTTTTTTTAAGTTTATTTATTTATTTTGAGAGAGAGAAAGAGAGAGAAAGCACAAGTGGGGGAGGGACAGAGAGGAGAGAGAGAGAGAATCTGAAGCAGGCTCCACACTGCCAATGCAGAGCCTGATGCAGGACTCGAACTCACAAACTGACAGATCATGACCTGAGCCAAAGTCAGACCCATGCACCCCAATATCTGAGTTCTCTTGATATTGGCACCTGATGATGATCTTTTCTCATTCCAGTTGTGATTATCCTGGTTGTTGGTATTGATTGATGATTTTCTATTGTTTACTGGACGCTCTGGGTGTTATGTCATGAGACTGTGCATCTTACTTGACCTTTCTTCTTTTTAGAAGGCAGTCACCTTGTTTAGGTGTAGCAAGCAGGTCCAGATGGGATGTATGTTCAGCTCTCTTGGGAGCCTGCTGATGCCAGCCTGGTGACAATGGAGCACCAACTCTCATTGTCTCATTTCCACTGGACAAAGGTGGAAGTTCAGGTCCACACTTTGCCTTACTGACACCAGGGGCAGTGGACACAGTGCAAACTAGCATTCTTCATCCCACCTTGTTCTGTCATGTTGCTTCCAGGTGGGAGTGGAAGCTCAGATCCCTCCTGGAAGTCAATTTTATCTTAATCTATGTATATGTTACTTTGAATTCTTTACATACTACAAAGAACCAAGTGGATATCTTACAAATGGAAATATTCTTTAAAAACACTCAGCAGCTGGGGTGCCTGGATGGCTCAGTCAGTTAAGCGTCTGACTTCAGCTCAGGTCGTGATCTCGCGGTTCATGGGTTCGAGCCCCGCGTCGGGCTCTGTGCCGGCAGCTCAGAGCCTGGAGCCTGCTTCGGATTCTGTGTCTCCCTCTCTCTGCCCCTCCTCTGCTCACACTCTGTCTCTCAAAAATAAATAAATGTTAAAATTTTTTGAATTTTTTTTACTTTCATCTTTTTCTTTTGCAAAATAAAAACAGCCCTGGAATTTCAATGACTTGACACCAAAGTTTATTCTGAACTCCCCTGAAGTCCAGTCAGCGATTGGGAACAGCCTTCATACTGCTGTCCTTTAAGCTCTGACTCCAGAATCAAGGTCCCTTTTATCCTAAGTCCCCAGTGTCCCTCAGGGCCTCCCCAGGGTCACTACTGGATCCTCTGCATCTGGCCCATTGATTGAGAGAGTGAGAGAATAGAGGATTATATGGGGTGTTTTATGTCCAGGCATGGAAGTGGTATACATCTTAGCTGCCCAAATTCCAACATCCACAACCCACTCGTGGCCCAAACAGGGAATTTGGGAAACAAAGTCTTCGGGAAAGAAAATAGGGTAGTGAGCAACTAGCTAGACTCCCATTTGCCCAGTGGATTGACATTAGTTTTAGATATATCAATGAACTGTGTTTATATTTTTGTAATTAGGTAAGTTTTTCCTTCTTCATATTCAAAACTAATACTATGGCTTAGTGTCTTGTGTAGTAATTTGTTTTTCCTTGTCTCGCTCTCCCCCTTCCCTTCCTCTTTCTTTCTTTCTTTCTTTCTTTCTTTCTTTCTTTCTTTCTTTCTTTCTTTCTTTCTTTCTTTCTTTCTTTCTTATTTTTCATCAATAAATATTTATTGAGCCGACCTCTGGGCCCCTCTGATGTCCAAGCACTCTTCAGGTTCTAGGAACATAGCAGTGAACAAAACAAGAAATCAAGATTACTGTTTTCTTGTGCATAAACTCTAGTGGAAAGGCTCAGAAACAAGGAGCAAAACAAATATAGGTAAAGCTCCAGACAGTGGAAAGTTCTGTGAGAGAAAACAACGTGAAAGTTTTGAGATGGTGAAGAGGAAGAAGATGGTTGGATTAAAAGGTCAATGACGGTGCTTTTGAGCATTTTCATTTGAGCCGAGTCCAGAATGACAAGAAGGAACCAGCTGTTTGATGATCTTCGTGATAATCTCTGGCTCTGGTACATTCAACCCTCTGCCTCTTTTGCAAGTACACCTGTGCCGCAGAACACATCTGGAGAGGAACGTTCAACCATGCTGACAATTCTCACTTGAAACACTGGCCCGCACACCTTAAGGGGGCCCTAATGCTGCACAATAATCACAGTGGCTCTCAAAATGTGATCCCCAGATGGGCTGACTCACCTGGGGGCTTGTTAGAAATGTAGCTTCTCAGTCCCAGCCCCAGGTCCACCCAGTCATTAACTCTGGGGAGGAGCCCGGTGTTTGTTTCAACAAGCCTTGTAGGTGCTGCTGATGTGCACGAAGCCAAAGAGCCACTGCCCTAGTCCCACTGGGTGCTCCTGGGTGACTGCTCCCCAGCATCTCCTTTCTCCTGAAGCCCTCCTCAACCTCACCCTCAGCAGATGACCTAACATACCTTCTTGAACAAACAAAGCAACCGGAAGTGAAATCGCACAGACTCCCACTACCATATTTCCTCACCTTCTGGCATCTGTACTAGAATTTTCTATCTTCTCACCTGTTTTTGTAAAGGAAACTCCGTGCTCTTATCTGTCACTGGTCCTTCTACTCAGCTCTGGTTCTCATCCCCTCTTGCCTATTCAAGGACATTTCAACTTAAATAACAGTGTTATTTCCATTACATTCTGGTGGCATATACCTGTCCCTTTTTACTTTATTTTCATATGCTTTAAGTATTTGAGGCAATTACAGAATCATGACGTTCTACTCCCAAATAATTTGGTATAAATATTTTAAAAACAATATTTGTATAGAAAACCAAAAAAGATTATTATGAACAAAATGAGCAATAATTCCTTAAATCTAATATCCAGTTCATAATCAGATTTCCTTCATTGTCCTTCAAAAATCCATGCAACTGTTTTCTCAAAGCCAAGATGCATTCCAGGACCTGGTGGTTTCTTCCTTGATTTCTTTAACTCCAGGCTAGCCCTTCCTTTCCCTTATCCTTTTTAATGGAAAAGTCAGGGCCAGTTGTCCTGTCAAATAAATGTCCCACCTTCTGGACATTTCTGATTGCTCCCTGATGGTGACATTTAGTTCGTCCTCTATTTCTTGTATTCCCTATAAAAACAAATTTAAAGACTTGATAGATTTAACTTAAGCATTTGCAGAGGGATGTTGTGATGAGCACTAGGTGATGTAAGGAATTGTTGAGTCACTATATTAAATGTATATGTATTCATGCATATATATAATGGATGTATGTAATTTTACTTAAAATTTTATTATATACCAAAACAGAAAATGCATGAAACAGTTCAACAAATTGTTATAAAATGATCACTCATATAACTCCCACCCTAAATAAGAGAAAAAGACCTTTACTCCAGAAGCCTCTGATACCATGTCCCTCCCAAGTTATATCCCTCCCTTTCTCCTATTATTCTAGATGTACTCATTATTCTAACTTTTATAATATTTTTGCCCTGGTCTTTCTTTATGGTTTTACCAACTTAGAAGGCATTCCCAAACAATATATGTGCATTTTACCCGATTTTCAACTTCATATAAATGACAACATACAGTATGACTTCTGTTTTGTCTAGCTTCTTTTGCTCAATGAAGTATTTAAGATTCATCCATATTCTTTCATATAATTGCAGTTCATCCTTTTTCACTTATATTTCATTGTATGATTATATTACCCTATATGTTTACATTCTACTGTTGATGGGCTGTTATGAAAAATGCTGCTGTGTTCTTGTGCATGTAACTCTACAGCCTGCATAAATAGGCATTTCTGCAGGGTGTCACCTGGTGGTGGTTTTGCTGATCAGAGAGTAGATTATCTTTCAACTTACTGGGTTCTGCCAGTATTTAAGAAGTGGTTTTACCTGTTTACTCTTTCACAAGCATTTCTTGTTCCACATTCTTGCCAGCATTTGATATTATCATTTAAAAATATTTGACAAAACTTGTGGGTGTGTAGTAGTGACTCATGTGGTTTTAATTTGAATTTCTCTGGATTACTTATGAAACAGCATTTTAAAAAAAAGTTTTGGGGGTGCCTCGTGGCTCAGTCGGTTAAGTGTCCCACTTCGGCTCGGGTCATGATCTCACGGTTCATGAGTTCAAGCCCCACATCAGGCTCTGTGCCGACAGCTCAGACCCTGGAGCCTGCTTCAGTTTTTGTGTCTCCCTCTCTTTCTGCCCCTCCCTTGCTCGTACTCTGTCTCTCTCTCTCTCTCCCTCAAAAATAAACATAAAAAGAAAAAAAGTTTTGGATGTTTGGATACCTGATTGACCTGACACGTTGACTGAGAAATCCATCCATCCCCCATAGCTCTGCAGTACATCTTCCATGCAAATCAGGTGTCAATGTATCGATTTGTTTGGGGCTGTCTATTCTGTACAGTGAGTCGATTTGTCTATATCTGCGCCAGTACCACCCAGTCTTCATTACTAAAGTTCCGTAATAATTCTGCATTTCTGGTAGACAAGACCTACATTTTTGTTCTTTAAAAGGGCCTTGGCATGGGGCGCCTGGGTGGCTCAGTGAGTTGAGCGTCCGACTTCGGCTTTGGTCATGATCTCGCTGTTTGTGAGTTCGAGCCCCGCGTTGGGCTCTGTGCTGGCAGCTCACAGCCTGGAGCCTGCTTCGGATTCTGTCTCCGTCTCTCTCTGCCCCTCCCCCACTCGTGCTCTGTCTCTCTCTGTCTCAGAAATAAAGAAACATTAAAAAAATTTTTAAAAATAAAAGGGCCTTGGCAGATTTTTTTTTTTTTTGGCCTTTTGAGCTTCCATAGAAATCTTTCACCAATTTGTGAAATTGAAAACAATTCCTGTTGGAATTTTTATGATTATATTGCATAATTGTGATTATACTGAATAACTGTTGTTATACCGAATTTTTAGTTCAGTGTGGTTTCAACTGAGAGATAAGAAATATCTTTCCATTAATACTATTTTTGTCATTGATTTCTCTCTTTTTTTTTAATGTTTATTTTTTTGAGAACGAGAGACAGAGCGTGAGCGGGAGAGGAGCAGAGAGAGAGGGAGCACAGAATCAGAAACAGGCTCCAAACTCCAGGCTGTCAGCGCAGAGCCCGATGCGGAGCTCAAACTCACAAACCACAAGATCATGACCCGGGCTGAAGTCAGATGCTTAACCGACTGAGCCACTTAGGTGCCCCTTTGTCATTGATTTCTAATATAATTGCATTGTGACCAGAAAACATATTTCATATGATTTAAATATTTTTAGATTTGATAAGCCTTGCTTTTTAGTCCAGGATACAATCAATTTTGTAAATATTCGCATGCATATTCTACAGTTGATACTTAATTTATTGACTAAATAGGACTGTTTTTTAAAATCATGTTGCTCAGGGGTGCCTGGGTGGCTCAGTAGGTTGAGCGTCCGGCTTCGGCTCAGGTCATGATCTCACAGCTCTTGAGTTCAAGCCCCGTGTTGGTCTCTGTGCTGGCAGCTCAGAGCCTGGAGCCTGCTTCGGATTCTGTGTCATCCTCTCTCTCTGCCCCGAACCCACTCGCATTCTGTCTCTGTCTCTCTCAAAAATAAATAAACATTAAAAAAAAATTAAAAAATAAAATCATGTTGTTCAAATCTTTTACATCATTACTAATCTTTTGTATAGTTATTTTACCAATTACTGATAGGTACATATAAAAATCTCCTTTATTTACTTGATGCCATTTTTTTAAGATTTTATTTTTAAGTAATCTCTACACCCAACATGGGGCCCGAATTCACAACCCCAAGATGAAGAGTCGCACACTGCATCAACTGAGGCAGCCAGGTGCCCTTGATGCCATATTATTAGATGCATAGCTGTTTAGAATTATTATATATTACTGGCAAATTGAGCTTTTTATCATTATGAGAAAACCTTTCCTATCTGTAGAAATGATGTTTGCCTTAATGTCTATACCAACTTTCTTTGGTTGCTATTTATATGGTGGATCTTTTTCTATTACATTTGTTTGAATCAGGATTCAGACAAGGTACACATACTGCGTTTGGTTATATGCTTACATTTTTCTTAATAGTTATAGCACTATTCAAAGTAACTGTTACATATTAGGTGAGTTTAATAGTTTGTGCTTTTTAGTGAATTGATCCATTTCATCTACAATGTCAAATTTATGTGTGTAAAGTTGTTTGCAGTATTCCCTTATACCTCTGATGTCTGCAGAGTCTTTAGTGATAGTCTTTATTTCATTCTTAGCATTGATCACTTTTTGTCTTCTCTTATTTTTCATTGGATTTTTCTGTATTTTCAGTCAAATGTTATTTAATGTGGATTTTCCAAAAAATTCTTCGACTTTGTTGGGATCTTTGAAACAGTAGATTGATGCCCTTCATTACATCTTTAATTGGGGAAATTCTCAGCCATTATCTCTTCAAATATTAACTTTTTCCATTCTTTTCTTCTTTCCTCCAGGACCGCAAATTAATTATGTTCTATTTTTCGCACTGTATTCTCCTGGCTTGTTTTGTCTTGCTTCACCATATGTCTTGTGATACTTGATTGTTTCCTGGACATTCTATTTGAAAAGATACTTTTATGTATAATGTAAGACGTTAGGCAATGTTATCATATTCTGAAGAAGACTTTTCATTCCAGCAGACATCTGAGAGTGTTTATAGTTCAGGAACAAAGTTTGAAGTTTTGTGAGCCATCTTTATAGTCTCTGAGAATATAGTACACACCAACATCCAGAGTAAAGTTCAGTTTCTAGCCCAGTACAGGGAACATAACACTAGGGCTCTCCCTTGGTAGGTGCTAAGTTCCAACCCCTATTGCTCCACCAAAAATACATCTCCACCTTTCAGGGAACTTTCATGGATTGGTAAATAATCCCAGGTGTTTTGGGGGTCTCAGCCAAAAGCAAAACGTATTTCACTAAAGTCTTCCTCCTTGATTGCCAAAGGACTTGACCTATGTTCACTTGACCTCTTAAGAATGGCAGAAGCAGAGCTTTGTATGTCTGCTTTCTCTATTCACAAATACCCCTCGTTTAGAACCAGCTTTATTTTATCTCTGAGCTCTAATCCTTTCCCTTTTCTCTCCTGATAATTTTTTAAAACTTTCTTTTAATTGCTTTTTTTCTGTTGTCTTCATCAGGGTAGTTGGACCAAATCCCACAGCACACCATTAGCAAAAGGTAACATATAGCATAGACTATTCTGTACCTTTTTTTCTTACTTAATATATTTGGGATAGATAGTACAATATCACAACTGGGATATTAACATTGATACAATCTACCAGTCTTATTCAGATCTCCCTATTTTTATTATACTCATTTGCACACATATGTATTTAGTTTTACACAACTTCATCATGTGTATTGGTGATATGTCTAATATTGGTGATAATTTTAATTCTTAGCATCTGTTTTGTAGCCTTGGAAAGGAAAGACAAGGTCTAAGTGCCCAGACTAATAGAAGAGCCCTAGACAAACTGTGATCTCAAAGGACTCTACCCTTAGGCTAAGGGTAATATAGAGATATAATTCCAGACCCAAGGAGCACAAGGAAAACTACTTTGGGCACATCTGATGAGTAGAACTGCAGGGGAAAGTGTCCACTAATACTTTATAGCCATAAGCCAGTCCTCATGCTGATTTTCAACCAAAATTGGCATCACTTGGGTGGCTTCAAAAATCTCTAGATCAACATTAATTTAAGTGCTTCTAGATTCATGTTGCCTCCGGGCATCTTACAGAAGAAAATACATATGGTTTCTGGATAAACCTACATTTATTTCAGATCTCACAGAATTTTCCACAGATAATACTACCAAGGACATACTTCCTTTGAATTGATTCTTAAATTACTCCAGATTTGGCCAGTGAGAACGCCTTCAAGCTGCAGTGCTATTATTATTGAAAGAGGGGTCTCCCCAACTTCATTTCCTCCCTTTCACATCTCACCCTGCTTTCCCTTCCAGTCAACCAAAACTGCTCTTATTAAGGTAAACCCCTTTTAGGGTATATCCAATGAACACTATCCAGTCCTTACCTTTTGATTTTTTTCTACATCATGGACCACGCCTTCCTTTATGAAACTCTCCTATTCTTGGCTTTCATAATATCACATCCTTCAATTCAGACATGAGTGACCTGAAAAATGAGGTTCACACAGAATCCATTTTGCTGGTAAGGGTGGTATCAGTGGTGCTAGTTGCAAGGTCAGGCTCCTGGCACAAAAAATGGCATCCTTGGTGTAAACAACAGCAGATATTTCTCCCAGTGATTGTCAGGCAGCAGCACTGGTGATGGGCGCCTCAGCAGGCATGTTCAGAGCATGGTGTAAGGGTTCCTTAGACCCTTAATTAAGGGCTGAGTGTTTCTTAGACCTTCTAGTTCCTAGAAGCTTACTTAGCATTCAAGCTTGCTTTTCCAGTCTCCCAGCAGTACGGGGAGTACACAGAATCCTCTTATTAATACCCCTTATTCTTTAATCAGCCAGAATTAGCTTCCATCTCTGGAAAGTAAGAATTCTGATTAATCAGGGTCCGTTATTATGCTGCCCCTGGTAACTGGCAGTTGCAATTTCATACAGTAAATGTTATAACAGAGGTGAGCTATGGAGAGTAACAGGATAGGCATGTGACCCAGCCTCTGGGGCCTAGGGAAGAATTTCACAAAGGGGAGATACCTGAGCTGAGTTCTGAAAGAGGATTGTGAATTAGCCAGACACAGAGCATTCTACGACATTCCAGATAGAAGGACATTCCAGGCTGGGAAACAGAGATGCCCAGGAAGGATATAAATCACATGGCAACATTTTTTGAGATGGGGACAGGGTGAGGGAAGAGGTGAGGTAGCAGAATTAAGCGAGAAGATCTCTGAGGATTTGTATGTCATACCCAAAGTGGTTTCCTGGACTAGTAGCAGGGCTTGAGCCCTTGCCTTGCAATGTATATCCCAGGGAAAAGGTAAATGCTTGACACTTCCTGGATATGGTTTTAGGTGATTACTTATTTTGTATTCAGCTCTCAGCCTTGCCTGAAAACTCAGGAAACAGCTAGTTGAAAGTGACAGTAGCCCATGATGGAAATTCTGACCCAGAAAGAAACCAGCATGCTGGACCCTCACATTGCAAACCCCTGAGCACGACTCCTCTCCCTTAGTCCTTGCAACTATGATCCAACTCAGCCAAACTCCATTCCCTTAGAGACCTTGTTATCTCAAGTTCTCCCCCAGACAACCCTCCTCCCTCCACTGTGTCTTCTCCAGTTTAGTTAACAGAGTGTTTTTCTCCAAAGCTGTATCTTGCTTTACTAGGAAAGAAAACATTTTATAAACCTTAGTGTTGGCCTTATTGCTAGAAAACCTATAGCTAAGTTGATTGCTTACGTGGAGCAACTTATTTTTTTTAATTATTACTACCTCTGTTTTAGAGAGAGCGTGCATGAGCAGGGGAGAGGGGCATAGGGAGAGAGGGGGAATGTTAAGCAGGCTCCACAGTCAGCCCGGACCCTGATGGGGGGCTCTATCCCATGACCCTGGGCTCATGACCTGAGCCAAAATCAAGTCAGAGGCTCAACTGACTGAGCCACCCAGGCACCTCTCACATGGAACAACTTCTAGGCAACAAGTTTAATTACTGTTTTGTCTGCCTCTGCTGTTAGGTATGCTATTGTCTCTCAGTTCCAAACTTACCCTTCTGTGCTCTACTTTGTGAGTCTGGGGCTGGGACTCCGCAAACATTGCTGCTCTACCTGCTGGTTGCCTGTTAGGCTCTTCCAATAGAGGATGCCAGAAGTAGAGGGCAAGGCTGCAGGAAAGAGAGGACTTGCAAAGAGACAGGATTTGCTATTCCTGTCTGCTTCTTATGGGATTGCTGCTTGTGTCCTTCCAGCGAGTCAGATACCCTCCTCACACTGGTGGCACCTATTGCTTCCAGGAGCAGAAGCTGATCAAGTTTGTGGTTTTTTCAACACTTTCAGAACCAATTGGGCAGCGCCACTCCGCAGAGGTCTGAGTACTATCTCCATGGACTCCTACGTTTCTAAGTGTTTACCGTTCTAACAACTTGGCTAGACTCCCTCAGTCCCAAGGGTAGTGGCTGCTTCCGGCAGTTGGAACCTACCCAACAACATAGTGTTCTCCTGCTTTTCCAGTTACCTATGCACAGCTCTTTATACCTGGTTAACGATTCTTGATATTAAATTCTCTCTGCTCAATCTAGTGGGATTTCTGTCTCCTTACTAGACTCTGGCCAGAATACTTCCCTCTCTGCTTTCTGAGTTTTCCTTTTTGTAAATCAGTCTTTCTTATTTTGTCTGATCAAATAATTTGTATTATCTATTTTGGAAATAGAATCAAAATAATGTTTTCCTGTGTAAACTCGGATTTCAAAGTTTGTCTTTTTCCCCTAACCTCTCATGCATTTCCTACAGCCATGACACTGGGAATCCTCCCGGCCCCCAACTTGGGTCCCTTTTCACTTCTTAGTGCTTGAATGCTACACAGAAGACAATGAAAATTCTGACTCAGGAAAAAAGCACTCAATCTTCAAGCAAGGACATCATCCTGCACATTCCCTGCATCTTCCTAGGTATTAGCTTCAAGTCTAGTTTCTTTTTAGAAAGGAGATGTACATGGCCCTCTCGCCAGTATTTGCTTTGTTCAACAATCAGTAGAAAAGGCTTTCTGGTGAGTGGGAAGAGGAAGTCGTTATTCTTTGGGGGTTTGGACCATAGTGTTTTACAGTGATTAAGCTCCTCTTGCCTGCAGACTTATTCCCCTGCAGGGAATAAGAAGGAATAAGGAATAAGAAGACATTTCTTCTTTGCTGTTGTGTTTTCAGCCTCTAACTTTATTCTGATGAGAAGCGTGGCTCTCTTTCCTACTACAGGTGCCTTCTCTCCACATTTGACTTCATTCTGGGTGGTGACTAGCCATGTCATCCTCACGTTTGGAGATGCCATACTTGGGCAATATTTGAGCCATTGGCAGGATGTTACCCTGTGAGTTGCTATGAAAAGAGGAAACAAGACTTTGGGGACTTTACAGAGGAAAGATAGAAAGAACAAGAAGAGCTGAGAGGTATCCTGAGATGAGGTAAGCAGGCTGAGGCTTCAGAAAGGAAATGTGAGCAGAGAAAGTGGACACATGGGCAGACTCAAGTTGGGGAACAGGGTATTTGGTCTACTTGTCAAGCAACCAGCATGAATTAAAATCATCATCTGGGCAAATTACTGTCCTTATTGTTGTGTGGAATACAAAGAAGGGCACAGGATATGGCACCTGGTTTTCGGAAAGTGGTATGTACAAACAGAACATTGGGTAATGTCCACAGAAGGGGGTATGAGGCAGTGCCCAAGTGATTAAGAAAACAGGAGACTTGGGTAAAGCTTCAGGGTGGAGAAAGTGGTCAACAGTGTCAAATATTGCTGGGAACTTGAGAAAGCTAATGGAGAAAAAGACCTCAGAGATGGCAACCTTGTTAGCACTGGCAACCTTGTGCAGAACTGGGAGCAGGTTCGTGGTTGGGAGGAGGGTGAGATGTGGAGTATCTCTAGGTTAGAATATTAGGTGTCCACCCCTGCTAGGCAGTAGCCAGCATCCAACTGTGCAGAGCCAAGGATGATGACCAAGGTATTTTAGAGTGTGGTGCTACACAAGTAAGCCCATAGCTGACCCTGTGGTTCTGTAGCCTACCTCATGGTTTCCCTGCATGCTCATTCTCACTCAAGAACTGGAGGAAAAGGAAAAGGGAGGTGACATTGGGTGGTGGCAAAGGGGTCTCCTTCGTTCCTACTTCCCTTTTTGCTCCTATTGACCATTGCCTGATGCATAGCAGTCGTTTAGGTGATCCTGAATACAGTGCTGGCTGGGGAACCTGCTGATTGCCACCCAAATTGCAACAGTATGTTCAAGTGTATATTACAGTAGTGACTTATTCATTAGCTGAATAAGCCTCTCTGACACGGTTTTGCTGTCGTCCCTCTAGTGTTTGAGTTATGATGTCAACTTGACTCTGCCCTGGGTGGCACTTCTAATTAGGTAGATTGGTTCCTCTTCTTGGTCTGCCCTAGCTGAATGTGTCTGCCTAGGTCTCAGAGCTGTGTTGGGGAGAATATGGAGCCTGCAACCTTGTCTCAGGAGTGAAAAGGAGCAATTGAGTGGTAGGATGTCTGGAATTTCTAAAGAAGGATGGTCTGGATTCCCAGGTCTTCCAACAGCCACAAGAAGTGCAGAGGAAGACATAAGCCCTCCCTCTTAAAGGAGGAGCTGGAGGGAGAGGAATTAAAGAATAGGTTGCAGCTGCTTTATGAAGTCAGGGAAGAGATCCCTGGCTCTATCCCAAGTGAAATTCTCTTATTAGTATTTGCCTTAGATTTGATAAGATGTTGAATAAACCTGATGTGGTAGTAATCTGGAAGCAGATGCCTGACAGTGTAGGATGACTGGATTTATTAGAGCAGTGCCAGTAGCTTTTATATTTTAAGGAAGTCTGTCCAATATTACAAGTACAAAGAAGCAGGGGTGGAGTTTCTAGGTGCTTGATAGAGTGAAAGAGTGACTAGGTGAGTGGAATTGGGGGCCAAGTCCTCACATTTCAAGAAAAGAGATGGAAGGGGAGTGTTTCTGGAGTTTGCTAATAGCTACTGGGGGACTGAATCTCTTTCATACACTTCTCCTGCCTTCCATCTTCATTTGGGCAGAAGCTAAAAATCTGCCCAGGTGGCTGTGTTACTGCTAATGGCTTCATGTTTTTAATGGGGCCTCATAATTTTAATTGCATTTGGATATTTTATATTCACTCAGTCTCCACATGGGCACTGTTGGAGACAATAATACAGAAAATTATAATGACATTGGTGATACCACTCACTTGGCCCAGGGCTCTTTGCTGCTCTGGGTTAGAGAACAGGCAGAAAGTAATGCAGAAGGTCAAGAGGAGTCTCAGTTTATCCTCAGCTTGATGGTCTCCCATCCTACCCAAGAACCAGGTTGCCACTGAGTCTGGCAGCATTAGCTCTTTGCCAGTCCCAGGATTCACGGTGGATAGTGGAAGGCCTGGTTTTCAAGCTCCAGGCCAGGTTTCCAGTGGATGCATCTCTCTCTCTGGCTCTAGACAACTTGAAAGAGGCCCCATGCCCATGTGCCCTTTATAAGTAGTCCTTTGGACTCTTACTTAAACATGGTCCTCTCCTACTTAAATATGTCATCGGCCACCAAGGCAGTAGTACTTAGGGATATGCCCGTCTTTGCCCCACCTAATCCTGTCCTTTATTGGAATCCAGCCTCAGTGGAGGAGGAAGAGAATTCCTCCATAAAAGTACACTTTTTATTTCCGTAATTAAAGTGTGATCATATAAATAACACATGCTTTTTATTTGAATTTGAATAACACATGGAAATATAAAGAGAAAAATAGAAGACACCTGAAATCTCATTACCTTGAGATAACAGTTTGGTGACCATCCTTTCAAGAACCCCTTTATGCATTCAGACACACATGTGTATAGTTTTACATGAATGGGATGATATTACACATACTGTGTGTGTGTGTGTGTGTGTGTGTGTGTGTGTGTGTGTATTTTAAAATCATGAATTTTTTCTTTCTTCCTATCTCTTCTTCCTAAATGAACACTTATCTCCCTATTTCTGTCCTACATATGTTACTATCTCCTGTGTACCCTTCTATATTTTTCTCCATACTCAATTACTGTCATACAGAGATATGTGTATGTCTGTGTATCTATGCTTACATAATATACATATACTTTATAAGCAAATAGATAGATTTTTTCTTGGTTTTGAAATGTGATATACTTCAATCCATACTTTTATCACCTTGCTTTTCTTATTTAGTAATACCTTATGTTCACACTTCCAAGTTACCTAGTATAATTCTATCCCATATCAACATTTCATTGCATAACATGGTAGAATTCCCCTATTAATATACATATGCTTGGTTTCCAGTCTGGACCACAGTGAGCAGTGCTGCAATAAATATCCCATTCCTTTCAAATAGGTTCTTTTATTTCTCTAGGATAGCTATCTAAGAGCCAGAATTGCTGGTTTAAAGAGTATTTGCATTGTAAATATTCATATATGTGGCCAGATTGCCTTCCAAAAAGGCTTGAACAGGGATGCCTGGGCGACTCAGTCAGTTAAGCATTGACTCTGAATTTTGGCTCAGGTCATAATCTCACAGTTCGTGAGTTCAAGCCCTGCAGTGGGTTCCACGCTGTGAATGTGGGGCCTGTTTGAGATTCTCTGTCTCCCTCTCTCTGCCCCTCCCCAGCTCTCTTTCTCTCTCATAGTAAATAAATAAGCTTAAAACAACAACAACAAAAAGCTTTAAACACTTCAAAGTTTCACGAGCATAATTTATTTTCCTCCTTTCTTTTCTTCCACGTTTTAGGCAGAAATAGGGAATTATATCTCATTGTTGTTTTCATTTATAGTTTTCTGGCTTTTAGTGAATTTGAGCACCTATTCCTAAGGCTGGCTATTTGACAAACCTAACTATTTGTGACATTTGCCATTTGTCCATGATATTATCTTTTTCTAATCAATTGGTAAGAGTTCTTTGTATATTACAGAGGTCGTGGTAGAGAAAACACTTATCCCTCACTTCTGATGTTTCCATCTAGCAGGGGCAGCCATTAATGTAATGTTTCTGTCAGCTCTTGAACTCTTCATTCACTTCCTTTCTGTGGTAGAGAGATTGAATCTGGTGAGTTTGGGAGGAGAGGTTGGAATGTAGTTAAGCCTATATCCTTTTTTTGTGTTTTCTTGTGGTGAGAGGTCTACTAAGAGCATATGTTCTTGATTGCACTCCACTGTCTTTTAATTGGTGAGTTTAACCTATTTACATTTATTTCAATGACTGTATAAATTATGACTTGTTTCTTCTAATGTATTTCAAATTTCCCATTTATTGTACTTTCTTTTTTTCTCCTTCCCTACTTTCCTTGTTTTTGTTTTTTTAAAGAAATAGCCTTTTAAAAAAATATTTATTTTTGAGAGAAAGAGAGAGAGCATGAGTGGGGAGGGGCAGAGAGAGAGGGGGACACAGAATCCAAAGCAGGTTCCAGGCTCTGAACTGTCAGCACAGAGCCCTATGCGGGGCTCAAACTCAAAAACCACAAGATTGTGACATGAACTGAAGTCAGCCGCTAAACTGACTGAGCCACCCAGGTGCCGCTGTCCTTCCCTGCTTTTCAATGGATAAATCAAATATTTTTCCTGATGGTTTAAACATTGTACATTCTATTTTTAGTCTTATATTTGTTACTTGTGCTTATGTTTACTTACCTCTATTGATTACTTTTTTTATTTTTTAAATTTTTAATGTTTTTATTTATTTTTGAGAGACAGAGAGAGACAAGATATGAGTGGGGTAGGGACACACACAGAGAGAGAGACACAGAATCTGAAACAGGCTCCAGACTCTGAGCTGTCAGCACAGAGCCCAACGTGGGGCTTGAACTCATGAACTGCAAGATCATGACCTGAGCCAAAGCCCCACACTTAAGCAACTGAGCCACCCAGGCACCCCACCTCTATTGATTTCTTATTTTACTTACCCCTTATTGATTTTAATATTGTACCAGAGGTAGTGAGAGAAACCAAGTATGAAAATGAAATAAAAAGCATATAGATTTGGGGGCGCCTGGGTGGCTCAGTGGGTTAAGCATCTGACTTCAGCTCAGGTCATGATCTCACAGTCTGTGAGTTCAAGCCCCGCGTTGGGCTCTGTGCTGACTGCTCAGAGCCTGGAGCCTGCTTTGGATTCTGTGTCTCCTCTCTCTGCCCCTCCCCTGCTCATGCTCTGTCTCTCTCTGTCTCAAAAATAAATAAAAACATTAAAAAAGTGTTTAAAAAAAAGCATATAGATTTGAAAGGAAGAAGTGAAATTCCCTCTATTTTCCAGATGACATGATCTTGTATAAATAAAATTCTACGGAATGCGCTGAAAACTTTTAGAGCTAACAAACAAGTTCAGCAAGGTTGCAAGGATTAATATGCCAAAAAAAAATTCTATTCCTAAACACTATGAGTGAACAATCCAAAAATAAAAAAATTTCATTTGGGGTACCTAAGTGGCTCAGTTGGTTAAGCATCTGACTCTTGATTTTGGTCAGGTCATGCTGTCACAGTTCCTGAGTTCAAGCCCTGCACTGAGCTTTGCACTGACAGTGTGGAGCCTGCTTGGGTCTCTTTCCCCCCCCCGCCCCCCGTCTCTGTCTCTCTCTGTCTCTCTCAAAATAAATAAACTTAAAAAAAATACAAACAGTTTCATTCATAATAGTATCAAAAAGAAGTATATCATCATCTGTATATTCCCCCTTGAATGATACAAATACTTAGTGTACTCTCATATCCCTTAATCTTACCCCATGCACCATCTCCACCATGCTGATAGTGTGCAAAATTTAGTTATGAATTATATAAGTATACATGCTTATCTTTTCTTCTCTTTATTGAGATATAGTTTTCATATAGTCAAATGCACAGATCTGTCTATAACTAATTTGGACAAATGTATATAATATATAAAAAACATCACCCAATTCAAGATAAAGGACATTTCCAGAACCCCATAAGGTTCCTTCATGCCCCCTTTTAGTCAACCCCTTCTGCCAGAGCCAACTGTTATTCTGAGTTCTATCACCATAGATTAGTTTGCCTCTTCTAGAACTTCTTATTAAAAGAACCATGTAATATATACCTTTTGGGTTTTGCTTTTTTCACTCAACCTGATATTTTTTGAAAGTCATTCATGTTATTGCATTTATTTGTAGTTGTTTTCTTTTTATTGCTAGTTGTTATTCAATTGTATGAACATACCAAAACTTGCTTATCTATTCTTCCATTGGTGGATATTTGTGTTTTCTTTTTCAATTTGGGTATACTATGAATAAAACATTCTCATATAAGTTTTTTGTGTACATGAATAGAATTGCTGGATCATAATTGCTCCAAGGGTGTGTTGAAACTTCTCCACTGGACACTTGAACTTCTACAAAAGTCATCTCATCCATGGTGATTGTCATTATCCATCTTCTTTATGGGGGAGACAGTAGAAAACTCATATTGCACCATGTTTATAATGACACTGCTTCTGATTTGACACTTTTATCTATTTAGGGTCTTGATCACACACCAGATGTCTAGTAAACAACTCCAGGCTTCCACAGACCTATTCATCAGACCGTTCAGGTGGCACATGATTGTGATTGTGGGATCAGTCATTGCAATCTGTGTAAGTATATTTCTTTCCACTTGTCTCTCTCTATCCATAGAGCTTGAACCAATTGCTTCCATCCAGGAGAAGGAGGCTGAAGGAGGCTCTCCATTTCATCATTCCATTTTCCTGTTTCTAATCCAGAAACAGAAGTGTCCAAGAGGGACAAGCTCTTAGAAAAAGAATGAGCAAATTATAGCAGGTAGGGGTAACTGTAAGGGAGTCCAAAACACTAGCCTGAAAAACTGAGGGGAAGAAGGAAACCTGAGCTCTCCATGCTTTCTTTCCCCCAAGGTGCTATATTTCTGCTCCAGCCCACCTGGCTCCTTTCTAGATCTTAAAATTGAGATAGCCCCCATACCTGTCTCTAAGGATGCCCTGCTGTCCCTCTCTACCTCTGCATATATGTAAGAGTTTCCTTTTCCCCTTGGTTCCACTAAGAAAAAAAAAAAAAGTTGAACTATTCAAAAAGAAGCTCTATCAGGAATAGGGGCGCCTGGGTAGCTCAGTTGGTTAAGCGTCCAACTCAGCTCAGGTCATGATCTCATGGTTTGTGAGTTCAAACCCCACGTTGGGCTCTGTGCTGACAGCTCAGAGCCTGGAGCCTGCTTCGGATTCTATGTCTCTCCCTTTCTCTTTCTCTCTCTGCCCCTCCCTGCTGTGTGTTCTGTCTCTCTCTCTCAAAAATAAGTAAACATTAAAAAATTTTAACAAAAGAAAACATTTAAAAAATTTAAGGGAAAAAATAAAAGAAACCTTAAAGATAGAAATCTATGTATGTACAAAGGACAAATCATTTATGTTAAGCTAAATAGCAGTTGTCTTCAAACTGAGTTGCTTCTATAGCTCCGTTTTCTGGGCGTTAGTTCAAACTTTTTGCCATTTAGCCTGAGATAAGTTTATTTTTGTTGTTGCTCTGACTAGTTCTGGTGAAACTGAGAATCTTTTCTTGAACATATTTTCTTGTTTTGAGTTCTTTATCAGAGAACAGGAAATGAGAATTTAGTAGAAAAGTGCTGTCTCAAGATAGAGTATGTATCTTAGGGATATGATCCTAGCAGAGGAAAAGATTACTTCAAGAGATGGCATTTCCTGATACCACTATAGAGTGATAAGCCCTTGGGAATTATGGAGGAAGGCAGTCAAGAAAGGTGGCAGCTGGACAAGAGCAGGGAGATGTTGGGAAATTGGTTTCATACAGGGAAATCAGGCAAGTAAGTAAATGCATTCAGGATAATGAGAAACCAGTTTCCATTATTGAAGGACTTACAAATACGGAAAGGGAAGACTGGAATAGACCCTGAGGTGTTGGACTGGAATTGAAGCTATAAAGGGAAATATTTCATAACATTAAAAGGATCGATTCAGCAATCCGTCAAGAGGACATAACAGACCTGTTTATGCATCTAATAACAGAGTTTCAAAATATGTGAAGCAAAAACTTACAGGACTTCAAATAAAAAATGACAATTCACAATTAGAGATTTCAATATCCCTTCATCTACAATTGACAGTATAAATTGACAGAAAATAGGTTAACATACAGAAGATGTGAACAACGGTACCAACTGACTTGACCCAATTATGTCATTTATAGAACACTCCGCACAACACAGAAGAATACACATTCTTTTCAAGTGCTTATGGAATGTTTACCAAAATAGATTGTATTCTGAATCATAAAACAAGTCTAAATAAATTTAAAATGTTTCAAATCATACAAAATTGTGTTCTCAGATCACATTGAAAATACATTAGAAATCAATAATGGAAAGATTTCGAGAAGACTCCCAAATATTTGGAAACTAGGCAACATCTAAATAGTTCATGGGTCAAAGGAAAATCTTAAAGGAAATTGTAAAGTATTTTGAACAAATGGAAAATGAAAACAGACCTATTAATTTTTGTAGGATACTCACAGGGAAATTTATAGCACTAAATGCCTTTGTCAGAAAAGAAGTAAGATCTCAGACAAATTCTTAGAAATATACAAACTACCAAAACTGAAACAGGAAGAAATAGATCATCTGAACAGACCCATAACCAGCAAAGAAATTGAATTAGTAATCAAAAATCTCCCAACAGGGGTGCCTGTGGCTCAGATGATTGAGCGTCTAACTTCAGCTGAGGTCCTGATCTCAGGATTTTTGAGTTGGAGCCCTGCCTCAGGCTGTCTGCTGTCAGCACAGAGCCTGCTTTGAATCCTCTGTCTCCCTCTGTCTCTGCTCCTCCCGCTCTTAAAAATGAATAAACATTAAAAAAAAAAAAAAACTCCCAACAAACAAAAGTCCAAGGCCAGATGGCTTCCCAAGGGAATTCTACCAGACATTTAAAGAATTAATACTTCTTCTCAAACTGTTCCAAAAATAGAAATGGAAGGAAAACTTCCAAACTCATTTTATGAGGCCAGCATTACCTTGATTCCAAAACCAGACAAAGACCCTACTAAAAGAAAAATTACTAAAAGGTCAATATCCCTGATGACCTAGATGCAAAAATCCTCAACAAGAAACTAGCAAATCAAATCAAGAGTACATTAAAAGAATTATTCACCATGATCAAGTGGGAATTTATTCCTGGGCTGCAGGGGTGGTTCAATATTCGCAAGTCAATCAATGTGATACACAACATTAATAAAAGGAAAGATATATATGTTAACTAGCTTGGATTTAAATAAAATTTGAAAATAAATAAATAAATAAATAAATAAAAAAGAAGGATAAGAACCATATGATCCTCTCAATAGATGCAGAAAAAGCATTTGACAAAATACAGCAACCATTCTTGATAAAAACCCTCCAGAAAGTAGGGATAGATATACATACCTCAACATCATAAAGGCCATATACGAAAGACCCACAGCTAATATTATCCTCAATGGGGAAAAACTGAGAGCTTTGACTCTGCAATCAGACAACAAAAAGAAATAAAAGGCATCCAGATCAGCAAGGAAGAAATCAAACTTTTGCTATTTGCAGACAACATGATACTCTATGTAGAAAACTTAAAAGACTCCACCAAAATATTGCTAGAACTAATATACAAATTAAGCAATGTTTCAGGACATAAAATCAATGTACAAAAATCTGTTGCATTTCTGTTTACCGATAATGAAGCAGCAGAAAAAGAAATCAAGGAATCAGTCTCATTTACAACTGCACCAAAAACCATAAGGTAAAAAGGAATAAACCTAACCAAAGAGGTAAAAATATCTGTACTCTGAAAACTATAGAACACTTATGAAAGAAATTGAAGAAGACACAAAAAAATGGAAAAACATTCCATGATCATGGATTGGAAGAACAAACATTGTTGAAATGTCTATACTACCCAAAGCAATCTACACATTTAATTCAACCCAATCAAAATACTGCCAGCATTTTTCACAGAACTAGAATAAACAATCCTAAAATTTTTATGGAACCACAAAAGATCCCGAATAGTCAAAGCGATCCTGAAAAAGAAAAGCAAAGCTGGAGGCATCATGATTCTGGACTACAAAGCAAGTCATCAAGACTACTGGCACAAAAACAGACACAGGGATCAATAGAACAAAATAGAAAACCCAGAATGGACCTACAACTATATGGTCAACTAATCTTTGACAAAGTAGGAAAGGATATCCAACAGAAAAAAGAAAGTCTCTTCAACAAATGGTGTTGGGAAAACTGGACAGCAACATGCAAAAGAATGAAACTGGACCACTTTCTTATATCATCCCCCAAAATAAATTCAAAGTGGATGAAAGACCTACATGTGAGACAGGAAACTATCAAAATCCTAGAGAACACAAGCAGCCACCTCTTTGACATGGGCCATAGCAACTTCTTACTAGACACATTGCCGGAGGTAAGGGAAACAAAAGCAAAATTTGTGACGTCATCAAGATAAAATCTTCTGCACAATGAAGGAAACAATCAACAAAACTAAAAGGCAGCCTACAGAATGAGAAAAGATATTTGCAAATGACATATCTGATAAAGGATTAGTATACAAAATCTATAAAGGATTTATCAAACAACACCCCCCAAAAAACAAATAATCTAGTTAAGAACTGGGCAGAAGACATGAGTAGACATTTTTCCAAAGAAGAAATCCAGATGGCTGACAGATACATGAAAAGATGCTCAACGCCACTCATCATCAGGGAAACACAAATCAAAACCATGATGAGATACCACCTCATACCTGTCAGAATGGCTAAAATTAACAACACAAGAAACAAGTGTTGGCAAGGATGCAGAGAAAGGGGAACGCTCTTGCACTGTTGGTGGGGATGCAAACTGGTGCAGCCACTCTGGAAAACAGTATGGAGGTTCCTCAAAAAACTAAAAAGAGAACTACCCTACAATTCAGCAATTGCACTACTAGATATTTACCCTAAGGATACAGAAATACAGATTCGATGGGTTACATCACCCTGATGTTTATAGCAGCATTATCAACGATAGCCAAACTATGAAGAGAGCCAAATGTCCACTGACCAATGAATGGATAAAGATGTGGTGTGTGTGTGTGTGTGTGTGTGTGTGTGTGTGTGTGTGTGTGTATATATATATAATGGAATGTTACTCAGCCATCAAAAGGAATGAAATCTTCCATTTGCAATGATGCAGATGGAGCTAGAGTGTGTTATGCTAAAATGAAATAATTCAGGCAGAGAAAGATAAATATACGATTTCACTCATGTTGAATTTAAGAAACAAAACAGATGAACACATGGGAAGGGGGGAAAAAAGAAAGAGGGGGAAATGAACCATAAGAGACTCTTAAAGATAGAGAACAAACTGAGGGTTGATGAAGGGAGGTGGGTGGGGGGTTGGGCTAAATGGATTGTGGGTGTTAAGGAAGGCACTTGTGTTGAACACTGGGTGTTATATGTAAGTGATGAATCACTAAATTCTACTCTTCTACTCCTGAAAACAATATTACACTACATGTTAACTAACTAGAGTTTAAATAAAAATTTGGAAAAAGAAAGAAAAAAAAGATCTCAAATCAATGAACTCAGTATCCACCTGAGTTCTGAGAAACTGATAAAGAAGAACCAATTAAGTCCTATGTAAGCAGAAAAAAATATATATCAAAGCAGAAATAAATAAAATAGAAAACAGAAAAATAATATAGAAAATAAATTGAGGGGCACCTGGTTGGCTCAGTTGGTTGAGTGTCCAACTCTTGATTTTGGCTCAGGTCATGATCTCATGGTTCATGGGATCATGCGCACGTTGGGCTCTGGGCTGACAGCAAGGAGCCTTCTTGGAATTCTCTCTCTCCCTCTCTCTCTGCCCTTCCCCCCCCCCCCTCTCTCTCTCTCTCTCTCTCTCTTTCTCTCAATTTCTTTCTCAGAAGAAAAAAAGAAAAAATTGAAAGCTGGTTCTATGAGAACATCAATAAAACTTAAGCCTGAAGTGCAACTAATCAGGAAAAAAGAGTAAAGACAAAAATTTTCAATATTAGGAATGCAAGAGGTATGTCAGTAAATACTCTGCAGATACTAAATAGATGAATAGATTTAAGCAAGTAAATTTGATAACTTTGATGGTGACAAACTCCTTAAAAGTTTGTCAAATTCCTTAAAAGATACAAACAACAAAAGATGACTCAGAAAGAAATATATAACCTGAATAGCCTCATATCAATTATAGAAATTGAATTTGCAGTTAAAAAAAACCTTCCTAGGAGAACCATCATTGTCAAGTGGATTTTATCCCAAGTGTACGAAGCTGACTCAATATTCAAACATCACTAGGGGCGCCTGGGTGGCGCAGTCGGTTAAGCGTCCGACTTCAGCCAGGTCACGATCTCGCGGTCCGGGAGTTCGAGCCCCGCGTCAGGCTCTGGCCTGATGGCTCAGAGCCTGGAGCCTGTTTCCGATTCTGTGTCTCCCTCTCTCTCTGCCGCTCCCCTGTTCATGCTCTGTCTCTCTCTGTCTCAAAAATAAATAAACGTTGAAAAAAAAATTTTTAAAAAATATTCAAACATCACTAAATATAATTTACCATGTTAATGGCCTAAGGGAAAAATACATGAGCATCTCAATAGATGCAGAAAAAGTATTTGATGAAATTCAACATCTATTCATGATTAAAAGTTTTAGCAAAACAGGAATAAAAGAGAATTTACTTAACCTGAGAAAGGGAATCTACTTAATCATACGTAATGGTTAAAGACTGAATGCTTTTCAGAAAGATCAGGAATATGGCATGGATATCTACTTCCAGCACTCCTCTTTAACGTTGTACTGGAAATCTGAGCCAGTGCAATAAGGCAGTGGGAGAAAATGGTATGCAGATTGGAAAGGAAGTCTCTGTCTAAAAAGTTTTTTTTGGGAGGCTGGTGACTCAGTTGGTTAAGCGTCCAACTTCGGCTCAGGTCATAATCCCATGGTCTGTGAGTTCAGGCCCCATGTAGGGCTCTGTGCTGACAGCTCAGAGCCTAGAGCTTGCTTCAGATTCTGTGTCTCCCTTTCTGTCTGTGCCCCTCCCCCGCTTGTGCTCTGTCTCTCAAAAATGAATAAACATTAAAAAAATTTTTTTGAAAAACCAAATCAATTATATTTCTGTAGATGAACAATTGGAATCAAAAAATTTAAAAATACCATTTCCAATAGCACCACTCAAAAAAGAGAAAAATACTTAGGTATAAATGTAATAAAATATGTGCAAGATCTGTTCACAGAAAACTACAAAACACTGATGAAATAAATCAAAGAAGACCTTAATAAATTAAGAGATATACCATGTTAATGGAATAGAGAATCAATATCATTGATATGTCACTTACATGGGCAGGGGCAGGGGGATGTCATTTAAGAAGAAAACCTTAAGAAGAAAATAGTAAATCAAAAGGTGAATTTAGGACAGTTAAATGATATAAAACCAAAATATAAAAATCAACTGTATTTCTATATACTAGCAATAAACAAATGGAAAGCTTTATGGGTGGTGGCTTTTCAATGTAGGGTGATTGGAGAACCTGTATGTTAGTACCATTAGGTCTTTCCTCTCAGGTCAGATTCCTCAGAGAAATTTTCCAGGATTCTGCTTTGAGGTTGGTGGCCTGTGCTTAGCTGTCAGTCTTCTAGGAGGTGAGTCTGGGAAGAAGGCTGGGGGTGAGGTTTGGGAAGGGAGGAGAAGAGCTAAGCATTCAGCATATAATCATTCTACTCCCTGGGAAGGGCTCCCCACACATTGGTCCTTGGCTTCATCATCTGGGAAGTTCCTCCTTATCCATTATCCACCTTGGTCACATCTGAAGTGGACACTGAAGGGGTAATATTGAGTGTAGCAAAGGACTGTCAATTATCTGTTAAACACCTTTCTCTAAAAACAGAACCTCTAAACCAGGACTTTTTTGTCTTTCTGGAGAGTTGGTTTACTAGCATGCTACTTCAGAAATCCCTGAATTTCAGGGAAGATGAATCCTTACCCAAGCCTAAGCCCTCCAGGCTGAATTGTAATTGGTCTCAACCAATCATGATAATGTCATTTTCCTAGCTCTGGTGGTCAACTGACACTTGACAATGAAATATAAAGCCAAAGTCTTCTGGGTGGGGCTTTTGGAAAATGTTTTCTTTCCTAATTTAAAGGGGAAAATCCAAGCACAGTTTGCTATTTCCCATTTTACTTGCTGACACATGGACATACGCACTGGATATACAGCCATCTTGCACCATGGAACAGCAAGTCAACATAATAAGGACAGCATATGGAGGCTGGATCCTTGATGACATTGTTGGAGCCACTAACCAGGCTTTCATGCCCTATTCCTGGACATCTCATTTTGTGAGAAAAATAAGACCATCATTCTTAAGCCACTGTGCTTTGGCTTTTCTGTAACCATTCCTAGCTCATATAACCAGTGTAGTTGAGCATCTTTTTCTGATGTTTATTTTCTTTTACAGTTCCCCTTTTGTAATATGCCTGTTCATGTATTTTCCCCATTTTCCCACTGTACTATTTATTGTATTCATTTTGACTGTGGTCATTCTTCCTATATTCTGGGTATTAGTCCTTTATCTTTTATACATATTGTAAATATCATATTTCATCAATTCCAAGATGTGCATTTTTTCACATTTGAATATCTCTGAAATTGAGATGTCATATAAATTATGGTGTTTCATATTGCAGTCAGCAGGGGGCAGAGTTGGCATTGCTGTTGCCATAACCTGAGGCATATTTGCCAAGACGCCAATGAGGCTCAAAGTTCAGATTGTAGGGGTGTCTGGCTGGCTCAGTCAGTAGAGCATACAATTCTTGATCCCAGGGTCCTGAGTTCAAGCTGAACATTGAGCATGGAGCCTAGTTAAAAAAAAAAAAAAAAAAAAAAGTTCAGACTCTAACTAGCTTGGATCTCTACCAACGCCATGGGAGGGGCACTAGCAGTGTCATGTGGTTCTGTAAACTTTATAGTAGTAAAATATTTAACCTCAATCTGTTAAGGTCATGTATCTTTCTATTACAACTTCCTCTATGTCAGGTGATGTGAGTGTGGTCACAGGCATTTTTTTTTTTTTTTAAGCCTATTAAGAGAAATTGGAGTTGAGGAACATTTAGTTTTGATGTGATGTGGTTTCCAGACATTCTTGTGTATAGCTAAGTTGTAGTTAGTTGTCTCAGTATAGGAATGGCTTCCAGGAATACTCCTCCCCCACCCTGTGCCAACCCAGCATCACCACACAAAGAAACAGCCAGAGGCCCTACCATGATACCAGTGCTTCCTATGACACCCAGCACCAGAAAGAAGTATGTGGGTAGTGGAGAAGAAACAAAATTTGAAACGGCCTTTTCTTTCTTATTGCAAGATGGCTGACACACCTCCAGACACTGAATCCACATCTTAGGTGGAAATAAAATAGGGGCAGTCCCAGCTTTATTGGTCCTTTTTGTTTGGTGAGTGACAGCTGTCTCAGGTATCTGTTATCAGACCTCTCCTTGTATCTTAATAGCCAGAGCTGAGAGACTCTCAAAAAGATTGAGAAGGTGTAGAATGTGATGTCATGACTGGCTCAGACCAATAATAATATTCTACATGATAATATTGTATCACATTTGGCTATACAAAAATGGAATATGGATGGACAACCAACGGTGTCTGTCACAAACACCCTCCCCAAGTCTAGACCTAGGGAAACCTGCCTGCAGGACAGCCCAGATCTGCACAAGAGACACACTTATACAGGATCACTGTCTCACATACACAGGCCCTGAGAGTTTAGAATGAAGGAAGAAAGAGAACAAGGAAGAATGGCCTCCAAAGCCAACAGGACTCCCAGACTATCACAGCACTAGACCCATACCCACCAAAGTTAGAAAATGGTAGCAAATTCCCACCCCTCTGAGCAGTTAATCCAGGAAACAATGTTCCCAGAACCCAATATAATCCAGTCTCTGGTTTTGCCAAAGAAACAAGCTGAGCTTCAGAGGTAGCCAAAGGCAAGTCAATAGGCAAGGAAGAGAAAAGCTTCTTGGTTTCAGGATCACCATTTGGTCTACAGTGGTTGTCTGAAGTCCACAGCCTATGAACTTAAATTTTATTGGGACATTTCCCCCACTAAGGGTGATTGTGTCCTGTGCATACTATAGCAGTAGGAAAAATCCACCTCTGTGTGCTTCCTCCTCTTCCAGAGAATGGGGTGTGGGACATCCCCTTCTTTTTGAAAATTGTGGAAGTGTGCAGTAGGGAAAACTTCATCAGATCTTACTTAAAGGGCCCATCTTCCCCACATCATGTATGTTTGAAACATCTCAATTTCCTGTTCCCTTTTAGGTTCCATGGTCCTGATATCCAATTGCTGTATAAAGTGTGGGTTCTGTAAATGACACAACCTTGAGAAATATATCTGTCTATCAGTGTGTTGGCATCTTCCATGCTTTGCCCAAAGGCTGTGACCACAGCTTCTTGCACAGCCATTGCTTTGCCCCAAGAAACATGCCTCCCGAGGGCAGTTTCCCTGTTAGCCCCATGTTGGTTTCCCTCTCAACAGGTTCCTGAACAAAATCTGGTGACTCCAAGGCTTTTGCCTCATTTTAGAAATATTCTCCCATTCTTCTCTACTAACTCAAAGCTGGGTAATGAGCCCAGCAGGGAAAGGGGAGAAGACTTTATGTCCAGATTCCATCATAGGCAGGAGTAGTCAATGAAATATAAAAAAAAGTTGTTGGGTGGTACTTCTAAAGCTATCTTGATGCCCTGATTTTCCTCCTTTGTGTTGTCCAAAAATGAATGTGATGACTGGAGCTCCAGTAGCCTTATTGGGACCATGAGAGAAATGCAAAGAGAGACCTTGGTCTGGCATCCTTAAGACCAAAGCTACCAATTGTCTACTTTCAGATACTCATTGAGAGAAAATTAAATTTTCTTGGCTTATGCCAATGAAATTAATGTCTGTTACTACCAGCCAAAAGCAATTCCTTACTAACACATTTGCCTTATTTCTGCTTTTGAATTTTCCAGTATGTGAATAACTTGTTATTTTAATGTCAGCAAAAATATTTGTGTGTCACATCTTTCTTTGTAGAGGAGGGTTTGTTTCTGGTAATATACTTCTTTCCTTCATTCTCTAGTCATTTTGGAAAGCTTCAACTATGCTTTTAATATTTTTTTTTAATTTAATGCTTATTTTTGAGAGAGAGAGAGAGAGAAGGAGCAGGGGAGGAGCAGAAAGAGAAAGAAACAGAGAATCCGAAGCAGGCTCTGCGCTGTCCAGGCTGTCAGCCAAAAGCCCAATGTGAGCTCAAACCCACAAACCATGAGATCATGACCCGGGCCAAAGTTGGATGCTCAACCAACTGAGCCATCCAGCTGCCCCGATATTTTAACATGCTTTAAAAATTAGTCAATTTTCCTCTCCTTCATTATGGCCTTTATGTATCATCTTTTTCTTTGCATTCCTTTTTTTTTTAAATGTTTATTTATTTAGTTTGAGAGAGAGAGAAAGAGCAGGGGAGATACAGAGAGAGGGAGAGAGAGAGAATCCCAAGCAGCCTCTGAGCTGTTAGTGCAGAGCCCAATGTGGGGCTCAAACCCATGAACTGTAAGATCATGACCTGAGCCAAAATGAAGAGTTGGACAATTAATTGACTGAGCAACCCAGACCCCCCTTTTGCAATCCTTTTAAACAAATCCTAATCCCCCCTAGGCAGATGAACCCCCTGACTTGGGTGAAGATGATATACTCCAAAACACAAAACAAACAAAACTAGGGGCACCTAGCTAGCTCAGTCAGTAGAGCATGTGATTCTTTAAAAAAAAGGTTTTTTTTAATGTTTATTTATTTTTGAGAGCAAGAGAGAGAGAGAGCACAAGTTGGGAAGGGGCAGAAAGAGGGAGACACAGAACCTGAAGCAAGCTCCAAGCTCTGAGCTGTCAGCACAGAGCCCAATGCAGAGCTTGAACCCACGAACTCCAAGATCATGAACTGAGCCAAAGTCGGTCGCTTGACCAACTGAGCCACCCAGGCACCCTGAGCATGTGATTCTTAATCTCAAGGTCGTGAGTTCAAGCCTTACGTTGTGTGTGGAGCCTACTTAAAATTAAAAAACAAACAAACAAACAAACAAAACCCACAACTATATGCTCTCTCTCCTTGATAATCTAACCCGCTTTTTAGGAGCAGATTCTTAGATCAAAGTCAACAGCAGATACCCAGTTTTTGCCTACTGAAGTCCATGCAGTTAAAATCCAGGGGCAAGCTGCGCTTGGATGCCTCAGTTGGTTTAGCCTCCGACCTTGGCTCAAGTCATGATCTCACAGTTCATGAGCTCGAGCCCAACATCGGGCCCTGAGCTGACAGTGCAGAGCCTGCTTCTAATCTTCTGTCCCCCTCTCTCTGCTCCTTCCATGCTCATGCTCTCTCAAAAAATAAACACTAAAAAAATAAATAAAAATAAAAAAATAAAATCCGGGGGCAAGACTACAGCCATCAACTGCAATGTGGGTCATCACGGCCTGCAGAGACCAAAGGCCCATGCTTACTAGAGAGTTTACAACCAGTTTAGGGAGAACCTCGTTGGAATATAAATTTGAAACAATTTTAATTCTTCCAGTTGTTGCTATGCAATGTGTCTGTTCAGTGCTATCCTTCCCCTTAACCACATCTCTGTCTTATTCCATAACTTAAAAAAAATTGTTTTTATTGTTTATTTATTTTTGAGAGAGACAGAGTGTGAGTGGGGGAGGGGCAGAGAGAGAGGGAGACAGAATCTGAAGCAGGCTCCAGGCACCAAGCTGTGAGCACACAGCCCGATGCGGGGCTCCAATCCATGAACCGTGAGATCATGATCTGAGCTGAAGTCGGACGTTTAACCGACTGAGCCACCCAGGCACCCCTAATTCCATAACTTTTAAGTCAATTTCAGTTGTGAAATTCAGTCGAGACTCAGCTCTATTCATTTTAAACTTCACCTTCATATCCAGTTCAAAATTCTCCTCTGCTCCATTCTTTCTCCCTCTGTCCCCTCTTGCCAGGTTCGGCCAAGGTTCTGGCTGATACAAGTCTGTGGGAGGCATGCTCTGCTCACACATATCTCCCTCATTCCTCCGCCCTCTATTTCTCCTCTGATATGGGAAGGGAAACCAAGAGAAGGAGAAGTAGCCTCCATCCTGTCACTAACCTGACAAAGTGGCCATCCCTTCTTGTTGACTGATCAAAGTTGCTGACCAGCTCATTAACTATTGGCTTGATGACAGGGTGGTGGCTCCAACAGGCCCTGAAGATAAAGGACTCACTGTCAAGCCACTCCCAGAGCCACTGGCAGACTCTGGTCTCATTCCCCAGTTGCATGGGTGCCTGATAAGACTGTGGCCTCCCCAGTTCTCAGTCCCAAACTATGCCAACAACTCATACTATACAGAAAAATTGGAATTCCAGCGGCTTAAGTAAGTGCCTCTGGGGCAGGTCCCAGTGATCTGCATGAAGGAAATAGCTCCTCCTTTCTCTCCCCGTGTGCTGCAGTCCTTTCTTCCTGATGTAGGCCCCAAATCTTTCTTCCCGCTCATGTTGATTTTATCCAGGAGATACATAAGGAGGGGCCTTGGGCATCCCCTGTGCCCTGGCCCTGTTGAAACATGGGAATATCACATGGCCAGAGTGTGTATGTGTCACTTAATGTCTGTGCTGAGGAAAGGCTGAGCGAAGGGGTCCAGATCCCTGACACTAAAGTGTAGTCAGAGAACAAATCAGAAGCAGGGTAAATAAATGCTAGAGACTACCAAATACTGATGGGCCGTCAAACTGGATTTACTTCCTTCCCTGGGAGGAATTGCTGAGCATTCGTACTGTGATTTTGAGCCATGTGGATGTCCCCCTGAGGCAAGGCCAATTTAGGCTTGTGGTTACCTGAGACTTGGATTTTGGTTGGGGGCTAGAGATAGCTGGAGCCACAGCCCACTCCCTCCCCACTGCTCCCTTCTATCTGCACATCTCTCCTTTTTGCCTCCTATGCAGGGAAACCCCACGACCCCATGAGTCTGATTCCATTGACTACTCCCCAAGGTGGACCTCTAGCTCATTCCTCTGTGTGTGAAGGAAACCCTCCTTCTCAAATCCAGGATGGAGATTATAAAAGTTGGGTTGTAGAAAGAGGAAATACAAAGGGGAAGGAGAATTTATCCTGGGTTTTGGAGTCCAGAGAGAGAAGGACGTGTAATGGGTGAGGAGAGCTGGAAAGTGGGGGGGGGGGGCGGGGCCAGGTCCAAGCCTGGACCCCCCTCAGCTGGCAGTTAGAGTGTATGCATCCCAAGTGAGCAGGTGATGGGGCAGAAGCCAGTGGGGACTGGGAGATAGAGATGGTGTTTATTCTCCGAGAGATTTAGCAAAACCCACAGACATATGGTTGTTTTTTTTTTAAGTTTATTTATTTAGAGAGTGAGTGTGTGTATGTATGCACATGAGCGGGGGTGGGGCAGAGAGAGAGGGAGAGAGAATCCCAAGCAGACTCTGTGCTGTCAGTACAGAGCCTGACTTGGGGATCAATCCCATGAATGGTGAGATCATGACCTGAGTTGAAATCAAAAGTCAGACACTTAACAACTGAGTCACCCAAGGCTCCCCGAGACATAGGGTTTTAAACATGAGATGATATCTGCACGTGTGTGGGGTGGTAGCTCACACACCAGCTTTGGATCAGAAGTGGCATGACATAGGGCTGGTAGGATTCCTGCCTGAGACCCACCAGGCAGAGGAGGACTACGTCTGTTGAACTGATACCTTCCCAGAAGAAAGGTGAAGAGACACAAACCATTGACAGTTTCTTCTTTCTCTGTCCACAGATCTTGTACATCAGAGTTTCCTGGCCTAACAGCATGGTCCCTCTGCCCCCACAGCCCCGCCCTGCCTGCAAGTCCTCTGGCTCTCTCCCCAAGGAGCTCTCGGACCTGACCCATCTTCTGCACTGGCCTCCCACCCCAGGAGATGTGGGGGACCTTTTGGCCTCCACCAATCCCCAGACTTCCACCTACCACCTGAGGGATCGTTCCCAGGCCAGCTACACCCTGGGAGGCTCCCTAGAGGCCATCCTTGTCGCCAGAGACCACCAGGGCAGGCCCAAGACCTGTGGTGGAGATCTGTTTCGGGCACAGCTGCTGGGTCCCCACCTGAAGGCAGGAGTCCCTGGGGATATCCAGGATCTGGAGAATGGCACCTACCTGTTGTCCTTCCCTCTGCTGTGGGCTGGGCAGGCCCAGGTGCGAGTGCAGCTGATCCACTCCAGCGAGGCACTTAGGGTCCTGCGGGGAATCTGGAGAGACCAATGGGCCACAGTTGATTTCATGGGCTATTTCCGAGGACCCACAGGATATGAAGAAATTGTGACTTGCAATGTTAACCCCCTGCTAACTGGGGAGGAAGAGTCTACCTGTCACTACAAGGATGAAGATTCTGGTGAGCTCTGGTTCTGTGCTCGACCCCCAACCCTGCCCTGCAACTCACTGGTAGGGCATTCAAGTGGACATTACTGGAGTATGACCACACCACACGAGGAGGCCCTGCTGGCATGGTAAGAAACCCAGCATTATCTGGGATGTCTGCCCTAACCCTTGAACCCCAGTCCCTGTGATATTCTGCCTGAACAACTACCCTTGTTCATCTATTCCCTTCTATTAGATGTGTTTCCTACTGCGTGCCAGGTCTCATACTAAGTGCTGACTACTTCTGTGTAATGGTCAGCATACCTGCCCTCTACAAGTTTTCAATGAGGAGATTCCTGACTTTTGTTTGGGTTTGTTTGTTTGCTTATATTTTTGTTTGTTTGTTTGTTTGTTTGTTTGTTTTGGGGGGAGAGAGAGAGAGAGAGAGAATCTTAGGCTCCACACTCAGTGTCGATTCTGACACAGGGCTCAATCCCACGACCCTGGGATCATGACCTGAGCCAAAATCAAGAGTCAGACACTCAACTGACTGAGCCACCCAGGCGCCCCTATGGAGATCCATGACTTTGGAAAACACAGTGTGATGAGTGCCTAAGCGCAGTATACATTGAGTGGTTTGGGGACATGAAGAAAAGGCAACCCACCTGCCTGTGATGATCGGGCAGGTGACAATTTAGCTAAGGCTTGAAGGAGAAACATGGACCTCTGGCAGAAGAGAAGCATTGCAGGCATCTTTGCTCTTCTGACTGCCCCTGTAAGGAGAGACGTAGGGTAGAAATTACCAGCATATGTGGTCGGAGAGTATGGAGGGTGGATGTGACCCCCGAGTGAGAGGGGAGCAGAGCCTGCAGCCCGGAAGCTGAGAAAGGCTGAGAACTGTCCTCAGTCTCAGGGTGGGGGTGGGGGCAAGCCTCCCTGGGTGGACACAAGATGGGAGTCATGGAAGGGAGATGGGCAAACAGCCTACTGTCCCTGAGATCTGTGGCAGGGTGGGGGTTAGAGAGACCCAAGGGAGAAGGGAGGCATTTTTTAAGGTGGGAGACCTGCGCATCTGGTCTCCAGCAGGGAGAGTAGGGGATGGAGGTAAAAATGGGGTCCCAAAAGGTGGCAAGGTGGAGGCAGAGTAGGGGTGGAGGGACACCCCCACTGAGTGGGGGAAGAGAAGAGCCAGAGGTGTTTACAGAGCAGGCTGGCTGCTGCTGCACCACCCCAAGGAGCACAGAAGTTCTCACTGGCTGCCATGAGGACTGGAGGAGGTGAGCCGAGCCAGAGGCCCTGGCGGTGCTGAGGTGCCTGCTGGCCTCACCAGGTACCCATCTCTGGAGGCTCTCGGTAGTTCGTGTCTGGGGAATTCCCACTAACATTTCCTTCCTGGCATGAGAATTTAGCACCAGGTAACCTTGGTCTTTCCAGACCAATTCTTATGCTCCCTTTGGTCAGAAAAGGAGAATCACATATCCTTTTTGCATTGGTCGATTAAAAATACATCTAAGGTTATGGGGTGCCTGGATGGCTCAGTCAGTTAGGCATCCGACTCTGATTTCGGCTCAGGTCAGGGTCTCGCAGTCATGAGATCAAGCCCCATGTCAGGCTCCATGCTGAGCGTGGAGCCTGCTTGGGATTCTCTCTTTCTGCCCCTCCCCCACTTGCACTCTCTCTTGCTCTAGCTCCGTCTCTCAAAATAAATAAATAAACATTAAAAAATAAATCTAAGGGTAAAAACAGGAGCCATATCAGGATGTCACTTGGGGTACATCCCAGAAGTCTCTGGAGTGAGAGTACGTGGGTTCTGATCCTGGCTCCACCTGCTCGACTTGCCAGCTTCTATCCATGTGATCTCTGGCAAGTCACTTAACCTGTCTGAACCTCTGTTCTCTCATTCATAGAGGGGGATAATAATAGTACTTCCCTCATAGACTTGGGGTGAAGAGCAAATATATTAATGTGTATAAAGTGCTTAGAACAGGGACAGCATATCCCAGCTCTCTTGGCTGTTACAATCTTGGCCCAAGTGTTTTGCTGCTGTCGAGTGGCCCCTGCTCTGTCAGACATGGTCCAAAGTCATAGAGGTCCTGGGGATGGGAGAGCAGGGCAGACGTGGCCCCATCCTGTGGGAGCTAACAGTGTATTGGTAGAAGTTTGGTGTTAAACAGATAACCACACATGTGAGGAATGTATAACGGACATGAATTTGCAGCCCCAAGGTCAGGTGTTTTCTGTATATCAACTTTAATCCCATCTGAGGACCTCTGCAGCCAGGCTGGTGGGAAGAGCTCCCTTCACCGAGGGTCCTGCAAAGATACTGACGCCTTGGCCATCTGGGATCCTCCCGTAGTCCTCCCCAAAGTGCCCGCTGTTCAAGCTTGTGTAATCTTGGGCTCTGCTGGGAGGGCAGGCGTCTTCCACCTGGGTCGAGAGTCCTTAAGATCATCCTTTACCTGCTTCTTGAAGCTGTCACCTCTAGGGGGCACTAGGGCCCTGACAGTCTCAGGGCAGGCCATACTCCTGCATTTTTCTAGCTTGTAGGAATATTCTCATCCCTTCTCCCTTCCAGAAGCAAGTTCCCCTCTCCTCCTCAGACACAGCCCCTTCAATAAGTCCATTCCTTCATTCAGCAAATGCATGCTGACCACACTCTACATGCATGGCCCTGCTGGAACTGGGAATGCAGCAGTGAAGATACAGCAAGGATCTTGCCTTGGGAAAGCTTATTTACAACAGGAGAGAGGATGATAAACAATAAACATAACAATAAGTAAATAGTATAGAATGCTAGAGGAGATGGGGCACCTGGGTGGCTCAGATGGTTAGACGTCCGACTCATGATTTCAGCTCAGGTCATGATCTCAAGGTTTGTGGGTTCGAGGCCCGCGTCGGGCTCTGATGCTGACAGCTCAGGGCCTCCTTGGGATTCTCTCTCTCTCCTTCTCCCTCTCTTTCCCTCCCTCACTTTCCCTCTCTCTCTCCCCCTCTCTCCCAAAAATAAATAAACTTTTAAAAATTAAAAAAAAAAAAAAGAACGCTAGAAGGAGATTCGTGCTAGGGGAAATTGAAAACATACACGAGGTAAGGATTAGAAGTCCGATGGGGCAGGTTGCGGTGTTAAATAGGGGGTCAGGATAGACCTCATTAAGAATTTGGCATTCCAAGCTCCATGCTGAGTGTGGAGCCTGCTTGGAATTCTCTCTCCCCCTTTCCCTCTTGCCCCTCCCCCACTCGTGTGCATTCACTCTCGTGCTGTCTTGCTCTCTTTTTCTCTCTCAAAATAAATAAACTTACAAAAAAAGAAGAAGAAGCAGCTGACATTCATGCAAAGACTTAAAGGGAATGAGAGAGTTGGCCCAGGATGTACCGGAGACTAGAGAGTTCCAGGCAGAGGAAATGCCATAGTGTGCCTGGAACAGCAAAGGAAGCCAAATAGCTGGGATGGGGTGAGGGACGGAGAGGTGGGCAGGTGAAGACCAGCGGTGTTAAGCAAAGGATGCAGCACGACAGGAAAGGCTCTGTGAGTACACTGATTTTTTGCTGTAAGTGTAAAGGGAGTCATTGCAGGATTTTGAGCAGAAGATGGACATGATATGATTCATATCATTTACAGGGTCTCAGACCTTTGCATTGAGAATGGACTGCAGGTTAAGGGAAAATCAGGGAGACTGAAAGGTAGGAGGCCTCTGCTGCAGGTTGCAGTAGTAGAGGTGTCCACAGTGATTCATTTCTGGGTATATCCTGAAGGCAGTGCCCATAAAATGTCCTGAGAGAACACGGAATGTGCTAAAAAGCGAGAACTCACATGTGGCTGTGGGGCTTGGGGCCCGCTTCCCTGGAAGGACAGTTGCAGGTGGGGGGAAGGGTGGGGGTAGAGATCAGGAGTTTGGTCACATGCGTTAGACACCAAGTGGAGATGTTGAGCACATGGCTAGACTCACAAACCTGGAATCTGGCAGAGACGTCTAGGCTGGAGATCTTGGCCGAGTGAGACCACCAAGGGAGGGAGTGTGATCCTGATAGAGGAGTGAAGGCTGAGCCTGGAGCATGGGAAGAAGGGGGCTCACCCAAGGGGCTACCAGGGGAGCCCTGGTAGGGGAGTCCTGGCAACCAGGAGAAGAGCGAGTCCCAGGGATCAGGGAACAACTGCTGGTCTAATCGTGATCGGGGAGAATCCAGCAGGAGTGGGCCCAGTAGGACCAAGAAGAGAGTTAGCGCTTCTTACAAAAGGCTCCAAGCCCCTTCCTGTATAAATCATGTTTATAATTCCCTGTATTTTTGTGATGCTTTGATGCCTTGGGGCCATGTGGACCCAGGGAGGGCCAGCCCCTCCCAGGGTTAGCTAGCTCTTAGAGAGGCCTTGAGCATACCACCCAATTTTAGTGCACCCCACCACCCTGCCTCCCTCTATCAGGCTCCTACAGTCTGGGCCAATGTCCTGGGCCTGAAATCACCCCAGAGCAAGTTACTGACAACCAGAATCTGCCTCTATAGCCCAGAGCCCACTGAAATCATTCAAATGCTCCAATCCCAAGCCTCCTCAGCTGCTTACCCTTCCTTGCCTATTCCTTCCTGTGAAAATCACTACAAAGGTTTGTGCCCTCTGTTTGCTCTTACTCCCTCTGCCCCCAACTGACCCTGGTGCATCCCCCTGTGGCCCCATGTGGTGCACTGTGCCCCTGCCTCTCAGGGACTCTGAGTAACCCCCTGTCTTTCTCATGGCCATCATCTCCTGATGTGTTGGCCTCCCCAAAAAGCCTGGATACATAAAAAAAAATTTTTTAATGTTTATTCATTTTTGAGAGACACAGAGTGAATGGGGGAAGGGCAGAGAGAGAGGGAGACACAGAACCTAAAGCAGGATCCAGGCTCTGAGCTGTTAGCACAGAGCCCGACGTGAGGCTTGAACTCACAAACCATGAGATCATGGCCTAAGCCGAAGTCGGACGCTTAACCAACTGGGCCACCCAGGCACCGCATGCCTGGGTACATTTTAAAACAGCTCTGCTTCCTGCACTGATGGAATCCCCGAGGCAAAGAACCTGGATCCCTGAACTCCAGCTTGCAATCCCTCTCCTGACCCCAAGCCTTCAGTATCTCCCAGGAGCCCTGACACTAGACAGATGCCCTTGATTTTGAGAACTTCCTTTCCTCCAAGAACCCCAGTCTCACCTCAGCCCAGGGTGCCTTCCCATCACTCATTTCCACTAAGGGCTTCCCTCTTGCAAATTGGTTTCTCTTCAGGAACGTGACAGACAAGGTCCTCCCTCAGGGTATTTCTCCAATCTGGGTGGCCAAGGAGAGCAACAAGAGTCTGGGTAAGTGACACTGGGGCTTGCAGAAAAGGCAGCACGTGTTCCATGCCTGTGGCTTTAGACTCTTCTGTACCCACGGATTGTTCTGCTCACAAATAATTGTTTACAGTTCTGTCCCCTCGACAACCATGCCACCCTGGGATCCCAGGCCCAAAGCCCTCTGGCTTCTACCACCAAGATGTGTGGCACTCACTGTCCTGCTCCAGACGCTCCTTCTCCACTGTTGACAGCATCCTGGGCTGCCTGGCTGGTCACGTCGTCCACATGATGGGGGACTCCACACTTGGCAGTGGTGGGAGTACCTGCGTGACACTGTGCCCTGTGAGTGGCCGTGAGGGGAGAGGGCAGGGCTCCTAAGGCAAAAAGAGAAGATCCAGGGCTTTGAGAAGGCAGAAAACATTTCAGGAGAGTGCTGTGGAAGGACCAGATACTGGGTTTGGGGCAGAGGCAGGGATGGGGAACAGGTTGCCCAGATTGCGCATAATGCCAACAATTAGGTGGATGATCAGAGGCTCTAACAGTAGGGTGGATGTGTTTGAAGAACGATGAATAGATAACCTTACCTGGAAGTGAGGATTTGCCAAGGGATATTGCAGGAATAGAGTTGGAATTTAAGAAAAGTGCTGTAGGGAAATCAGGGGTTTCTCTTGTGACTTTGGGAAGACACTGAATGTTTTCATTTTGTTTGACTGATTGGTTGAAAAAGCACATTACAAATACCAGTTATAAGACACTGGTAGGTCAGCATGCAGGCTGGTGAGAGACTAAATTGGGGTCAGCAGTAAAGGAAGCATTATACTGGGGGAACTGACAGCTTGTTGACTGATTGCTTCTAGAAAGAAGGGAGATGACCAGGTAACTACAGATAACAGAAAACGGACTCAAAATGGAAATCACTGGGGTGCCTGACTGCGTGTGGGAGCAAGGGACAGCAGTGGTAGAAGATGGTGTACTTATTTTATATTCTTCATATCGGGTTGTGTGGGCGGGTCTTCTGGGGAGTCTGTGCGTGAGGCATTTGAACACAGGGGACTGAAGTGAATTGAGATGTCCAAGCTTCAGACAGAGTTTCATATTTATTTATTCCCTGGAGGATAAAAGTTAAAAGAGGTGAGAGCATCATGAAGGGTGAGTACCATCTGAGCGTCCAACTTTTGTTGCACAGATTCCACAATATAATGTAACATGGGTTAAGGAATATGCTTTATCAGGGAGCGGGGGCAACGTGAGGGCCAAGGAAAGAAGGAACGTCAGCACTGAGCTGCCTCCCCTACCTGTCTCCTATGATCCCAAAGAGAAGTGTGCAGGGTGGGTCTGTGCTCTCCTGGAAGAGAACCCCCTCAGGCTCTCCCTTGTCACCTACAAGTGTGAGAGCAGCCATGTTGGGCTTCCCGGCACCAGAGGGATGTGGGCCGCCATTTGTTTACAGAAGTTCTAAAAGTACCAGCTCCCCCCACCTAGAGATCTTGAGGTCTGGGCTGTTGTGTACGCTCCTGCTTGAGGTATCAAAGCCCGCTGCCTTCCAGGAGGGTTAGTCTCGGTGCAGCCCCTTCCTTCAGGGAAAAAGAGAGCTCCAGTTCTAATTTGGTGTTTAGGCAATCTGAGGTGACCTCCCAGGGTCACTGCCTGTGGCAGTGGAGTAGGTGACTTTCCTACGCAAGAGGTGTATCTAGAGATGAATAGAAGTTCATGACAGAATGTTGGGAAAACCAGATCCTCTGCTAGCTGATTTGGCACCTTTCTGTGAAATAGAAAAAGGCGCGCCCTGTGCCCACAGAGCCCTGAAGCACAAGGTAGGGCAAGCAGGCAGAGACATCGTGCAAAGGAGGGGCCTTTTATTGCAGATGCGTCTAGCTCTCTATCAGGGCATACAGCTGAGTGACCAGACCTGATTCCAGAAACCTCTGGCTCCCTCGGTTGGCCACCATTGTGCAAAGACACACTGGACAGCCTTCACTCTCTAGCCTGGGGCAAGTCTCCATTCAGGGGTGGCCAGAGGGGGCCAATGGATCAATCCAAGTTGAATCCTTTCTGCTAAGAAAGGAAGGAGCATCCAAAGGAACGTCAATGAGACAAAATGCCCCAGGGGCCAGGGAGGCTGAGGACTGAGAATAGGTTTTGGGGCTTGGTAACTACTGGCGATATCACAGATTAGGGAGAACATAACCAGGTGCCTGGGCCAGAGGATGCTTGTGTCCTAAGGGGAAACTGATGCTAGATCTTCTATGTAATTAAATGAGGAAGTACAGTCCCATATTAGCCTCTAAGCTTCCTCTTGTCCTCCCCACAGCCCTGAAGCCTATGGATCTACACACCACATATCAGACGGGGCCCCTGATGGCGGTGGAGACCGCTCGGGGCATAGTGGTGCACTGGCGGGCCCACAGCTGGCCCCTGCGCTCCCTGCACACACCAGTGGCCTCCCTGCACTCTGTGGTCTGGGAACTGGAGGGCCTGGCCGGAGGCCCCCACACAGTGGTGGTGCTGGGCCTGGGCGCCCACTTCACCACCTTTCCCCATCTGTCTTTGTGCAACGACTCGCAGGGATCAGGGCAGCCGTGGCTGCGCTGCTGGCCCGCGAGCCCCGCACTGTCGTGGTCATCAAGCTGGCCAATACCGGCTACAAGTCTGTGTATGGCAGTGACTGGTTCATCCCTCCAGGTGAACCGGCTTCTCCGAGCCGCCTTTGCTGACCTCCGTGTGGCCTTTGTGGACGCCTGGGAAATGACCTCCAGTCTGGCTCTGCCCGACAGGATCCACCCAGGGCGGCTTATTGTCCGCAATGAGGTCAACTTCCTCCTGTCCTTCATTTGCCCCATTTGAGCGCTTCTGCGGGTCCTGGGCTGTGTGGATGGAGGCGCTGGTGTGAGGATCAAGCCTGGAAGCCCTTCCCCTCAGCTATCTGTACCTCTTCTCTTAACTTTTTGTTTGTTTGTTTCTTTGTTTTGGATGAGGGAAAAAAAGATTTTTTATTGTATTTTAATTCAAACTTATTGGGTTCCTGGTGAGTTTTAAATTTAAAATACTTTATTAGCCAATTCTCAGCGTTGGTTCTATGAATTGTTCATCTCATTTAACTATTTTTCTCCTAGTTCTTTAGTGTTTTGGGTTTTTTTTATAATTTAACTTTATTTTTTATTTTTAAAAATTTATATCCAAATTAGTTAGCATATAGTGCAACAATGATTTCAGGAGTAGATTCCTTAATGCCCCTTACCCATTTAGCCCATCCCCCCTCCCACAACCCCTCCAGTAACTCTCAGTTTGTTCTCCATATTTATGAGTCTCTTCTGTTTTGTCCCCCTCCCTGTTTTTATATTATTTTTATTTCCCTTCCCTTATGTTCATCTGTTTTGTCTCTTAAAGTCCTCATATGAGTGAAGTCCTATGATTTTTGTCTTTCTCTGGTTGACTAATTTCACTTAGCATAATACCCTCCAGTTCTATCCACGTAGTTGCAGATGGCAAGATTTCATTCTTTTTGATTGCCGAGTAATACTCCATTGTGTATATAGACCACATCTTCTTTATCCATTCATCTGTCAATGGACATTTGGGGTCTTTCCATCCTTTGGCTATTGTCGATAGTGCTGCTATAAACATGGGGGTGCATGTGTCCCTTCGAAACAACACACCAGTATCCTTTAGATAAATGCCTAGTAGTGCAATTGCTGGGTCGTGGGGTAGTTCTATTTTTAGTTTTTTGAGGAACCTCCATACTGTTTTCCAGAGTGGCTGCACCAGCTTGCATTCCCACCAACAATGCAAGAGAGATCCTCTTTCTCCGCATCCTCGCCAACATCTGTTGTCTCCTGAGTTGTTAATGTTAGCCATTCTGACAGGTGTAAGGTGGTATCTCATTGTGGTTTTGATTTGTATTTCCCTGATGATGAGTGATGTGGAGCATTTTTACATGTGTCGGTTGTCCATTTGGATGTCTTCTTTGGAGAAGTGTCTATTCATGTCTTTTGCCCGTTTCTTCACTGGATTATTTGTTCTTTGGGTGTTGAGTTTGATAAGTTCTTTGTAGATTTTAGATACTAACCCTTTATCTGATATGTCATTTGCAAATATTTTCTCCCATTCTGTCGGTTGCCTTTTAGTTTTGCTGATTGTTTCCTTCGCTGTGCAGAAGCTGTTTATTTTGATGAGGTCCTAGTAGTTCATTTTTGCTTTTGTTTCCCTTGCCTCCGGAGATGTGTTGAGTAAGAAATTGCTGCAGGCGAGATCAAAGAGGTTTTTGCCTGCTTTCTCCTCAAGGATATTGATGGCTTTCTGTCTTACATTGAGGTCTTTCATCCATTTTGAGTTTATTTTTGTGTCTGGTGTAAGAAAGTGGTCCAGGTTCATTCTTCTTCATGTCGCTGTCCAGTTTTCCCAGGACCACTTGCTGAAGAGACTGTCTTTATTCCATTGGATATTCTTTCCTGCTTTGTCAAAGATTAGTTGCCCCTATGTTTGTGGGTCCACTTCTGGGTTCTCTATTCTATTCCATTGATCTGAGTGTCCGTTCTTGTGCCAGTACCATACTGTCTTGATGATTACAGCTTTGTAGTGTAGCTTGAAGTCTGGGATTGTGATGCCTCCTGCTTTGGTTTTCTTTTTCAAGATTGCTTTGGCTATTTGGGGTCTTTTCTGGTTCCATACAAATTTTAGGATTATTTGTTCTAGCTCTGTGAAGAATGCTGGTGTTACTTTGATAGAGATTGTGTTGAATATGTAGATTGCTTTGGGTAGTATCGACATTTTAACAATATTTGTTCTTCCTTGGTAAGAACATGGAATCTTTTTCCATTTCTCTGTCTTCTTCAATTTCTTTCACAAGCTTTCTATAGCTTTCAGTGTATAGATTTTTCACCTCTTTGGTTAGATTTATTCCTAGGTATTTTATGGTTTTTCTTCTCTTAACTTTTCTAATGCACAGGCAATAAATCCACCAGTGAGAATTGGGATGTGGGCAGCGGGGGTGGCAGGTGAGGGAAACCTGGCAGTGCTGAAGGGATGAGGCAGAGCCACAGCCAGAAACATCTATCACATCTGTGCATATAAGGATTGTCATTTTATGTGCTGGAGTCTCCATGTAGAATGCCAGCGAGCCTTGAAAAGATAAAAGAGAGGGATGCCATTTCAGTTCATCAGAGCCACCCTCGTGGAGAGCCCGACTATATATATAAAGACTTTTCGGGGTTGATTTGTAAAATAAAATATTTCTCCTCATTGTAAAAGTAATGCAGTGCTTTTTGTAGAAAACTTGAAAAGGTACCAAAAAAATAACAATGAAAATAAAAATCACCTAGAATCCCATGGCTGGGAGAAAATCACTGTTGAAATACATATATTCCCAACAATTTCTCAATGCATAAAAACAAAATTCTATACCTCTTCCTTTTATTATTATTTTTATTTACTCAAGATATATCTGATGGGTTTATTCTGAGATTCTAATGGACATTAATTTGGTGTGTGTGCCCCTTGGTCAGTTCAGGTCCTACAAGAAGCAGGTGTCAAGATAGGATTAGAAGTGCAAATATGTTTAGTGGAAACACCTATGAGAGATAATGCAGAGGAAGCCAGGTAAGGCTGGGAGAGCCCTCAGACCTGATGCAAGGTTGACCTGGAGTAAAGGATGGAGGGAAGGAAGGTTGGGTAGAAGCATGCTAGACCATCGTGCAGTCTAAGGAAATTTTGGCAAGACCAGTGAGAAGTTCTTGAATCACAGTTGACCATCAGAGGAGTCCTGTATCTCCCAGGAAGGGGCCAGCCTCAGTGTCCCTGCCGTGCTCAGCTGTTGGCTGGCAGCAGCCCCATGGGAAGAGTGGCCTCACTGTGAGGGATGTCAGAGGATAACAGCTGGGGCCCTTGGTCAAGTACAAGCCCTGCAGTCCACTAGGAAGACAACAAACATTTCAAATAACTCGGGAAATACAGTTGATTTTCTAAAAGAATGACAAAAGTCAAACTTCAGTCAAAGAAGACATTACTGATATGATCCAGCAATTCTACTTCTGGATATTTATCTGAAGGAAAGGAAAACACTAACTCAAAAATGTATCTGTACCCCCCCGTTCACTGACTACAGCATTATTTATAATAGCCAAGATATGGAAGCAACCTAAGTGTCCACCAATGGATGGATGGATAAAGAAAATGCGGTATTTATGAAACAGTCAAGGATTGGAACAAGCCCCTGGACACCCAGGGCACTCCCTCTGGGCTCATATCCCTTTCCCTGAAGGGCAGAGCAAGAATCAAGGAGGAAACCCAGACTGGTTCCAACTGATCCCAGATGGGATGGTAACCAAAATTGACCTTTCACCAACTTTTCTCATCTTAATGCTAAAAAACATGCCCAGAGGTAGAGACTTAACATGCAAATGAAACGTCCTGTGCATGAAGAAGCATGTTCTGTCAAATGTACCTGTGCCCCCACTTTCCTGGGTTTCCCCACCGCTACTTGCTTAAGCAACATTCCTTTTTCCCACCTCGGCCCCTTTAAAACTCCCTGGCTATTGTCTGGAGAGCCAGTATGACACCTTAGTCATGACTTTGTCTCCCTTCTCCTGCAGCTATTGCCCCAATAAAGCCTTGTCTGTACCTTTAAATTTGGGGTCCATCCTCATTTCTACCATACCTGGGTCCAAGGACCCAAGTGTGGCACCATATACACAATGGAATATTAGCCAAAAAAAGAAAGAAATCCTGCCATTTCTTTGGGTGGATCCAACAATATGGTTGGATTTTGAAGGCATCATGCTTAATGAAATATGTCAGATAGAGAAAGATAAATGCCAAATGATCTTCCTTATATATGGAATCTGAAATAAACAAAGAAACTCCTAGGTAAGGAGAACAGAGTGGTGGTTGCCAGAGGTGAGCAGGGGGGCAAAATGGGTGAAGGGGGTCAAAAGGCACAAACTTCCAGCTAGAAAATAAATAAGTCCTGGGATATAATGTACAGCATGGTGACTACAGTTAATAATACTGTATTGTATATATGAACGCTGCTAAGAGTAGCTCTTAAAACTTCTTATGGCAAGAAACAAAATTTTGTAGCTATGTTGGTGATGGGTGTCAACTAGACCTATTGCGGTAATCATTTCAATAATACAAATATCAAATCATTATGTTGTATACCTGAAGCTAATACAATGCTAACATCAGTTATATTTCAATTAAAAAATTAAAAAGGGTGTTTCTTGGTTTAGTCGTCTAATAGACTTTCCCAATGACATTTCTGTTCGTAGACAAAGATATGTTGTCTAATTTGGCATCGCTGCTGATAGAAAATAAATTATCTGGAAATATTGATTATAACGTATTTAGCGATTTTACTGAAAAAAGAATAAATTTCAATAAATTTCAATAAATATACAATACAAATATATATAATACAGAATTCCACGTGTCTTTAAAAGTTCTGCAAATATCGCCAAGCCAAAATAGAACATGCAGGCTCCTGTAATAACGATCAATTCAGTTGTCTTTGTTTTGCTAACTTTCATCTGTATAAAAACACATTTCTCAGTTTTGTATTATGAAGGTATACTTCTCAGGGCAGAGAGACAATAATTTGGCAGATTATGATAACTTAAATATTTGGACATGAGGAACAGTGCTCTGGCTGTGCTCTGGCCGGGGTCTCACAAGTGATAGAAGCAAACCCACCATCCAAAAGTAAGGAAGCCAGCCCACAGTGAATCTGGCCACAGCCCTGTGGGGTGCACCCTTGATGCCCCCCAGGACTGGAGACGCACCCACGTGACCTCACTCTCCTCCCTCCCCAGATCAGGATCCTGCCCCTGCTCCCATGTCAATCCATCACTCCGGGAAGAGCAGGGAGTGACCAGTGCTCTGTCCAGGGGGGGCGGGGGGCAGGGGGGACGGGCCCCTCGGTCCTACAGGAGGGCTTGTGCCCGGCTTTGCTACAGGAAGCCTAACTCTAAGTAACACCGCCTGATTTTGGTGTCTTCCCCGCCCAAAATTGGCTTTATGAAGCAAGTCATGAATCAGACAGCATCTTATCCAGCAAGTAGAGAGATGCTCCCCCTTCTCTGCCTTTGGAAACAAAATTCACCAGTTTGTATGGAGAAATATTGCCTCTTGCTGGCCCTGAATAATTATGTTTCTACAGAGACCACAGGTTAATAAAGGCCAGTGGCAGGCTGTGTGCCTGGAAACCCAGATTGCAGTTATCACCCCTGGACTCTGAAGAAGCCTTTTCCACCTGGAGTCCTTATGGGGGTCACCACCCACACTCACTCTTCTCAGATGCAAACTCCCTCTCTCGGGTCTCCCGGGTCTCACCCTCATCCCAGCTTGTGTTGTCCAAGATGCACTGGTAACCACTTTATCACAGTAATTATGCTCCAGTGAAAGACCAGGGCCACCAGGGCCAGCAGCCACTCTGCATCTGAACAGGGAATATAGGGAAGCCAATCGTCACGCTGGAAGGCAGACATGGGAGGGAGAGACTGTGTGGTGCCTCAACGGGCCCAGGACCCCGAAGCCTGCTTTGAGCTCCAGAAACTGGGAGAGGCGGGAAGGATCCTTCCCTAGAGCCTTCAGAGGGGGCACAACCCGTCCACACCTTGACTTTGGACTTCTGGCCTCCAGAGTTGTGAGGGAATAAATGTCTGCTCTTTCAAACCAAAAACACATCAGTACCAGGGGCCAGTGACACGCAGTGAATGACATGAAGTTTGAGGCCGACATGAACCAAAGTGTCGCCTCAGCTGAGATCCGTTGGCCAGTTCAGGCCTTGTAAGAATGTGCTCAGCTCAGGCCACTGAAAACATATTTCAAATAAAGGAAGGAAAAAAAAGAGGAGGACTATGTGTCCATCATAATTCATCTTAAATTTGAATTCTGTGAAATGCACATCAACAAAAGTATTTCCTGGCTTTTTCTTCTGAATTTGCTAAGCCGCCTGATGACCATGGATAAAGGGGATCCCACAGAGGGAAACGTACTGGAGCTGATTGTTAATTTGGGGGAATGTTGTGAGCCCTTTCTCAACACAGCCACTATTAAATATTAAATATGTGTACAACAATATAAATGTACCTAATGCCACTGAACTGTATACTTAAAAATGGCTAAAATGGTAAGTTTTTGTTAAGTATGCATTAACACAATAAAACATTTTTAATCAAGGGGTGCCTGGGTGGCTCAGTCACTTAAGCCGCCAACTTTGGCCCAGGTCATGATCTCACGGTTCATGAGTTTGAGCCCTGAGTCAGGCTCTGTGCTAACAGCTCAGAGCCTGGAGCCTGCTTCGGATTCTGTGTCCCCCTCTCTCTATCTCTGCCCCTCTTCCACTCGTGCTCTCTCTCTCTCTCTCAAAAATAAACATTTAAAAATGTTTCCTTAATTTTTAATCAAGAAAAAAATATAACCTGGGGCACCTGAGTAGCTCAGTCAGTTACGCCTCCAACTCATGGTTTCCGCTCAGGTCATGATCTCAAAATTCATGAGTTTGAGCCCCGTATGGGGTTCCACACTGCTAACTGTGTGGAGCCTAATGAGATTCTCTCTCTCTCCCTCTCTCTCTGCCCCTCCCCCCCAGCACTGTAAATAAATAAATACATACATACATAAACCTAAAAAAAAAAGAAAAATACAACCTTACAATAAATTATATTAAAAAGGAAGAAAGCTCATCTCTGCCTCCATAGTTTACCACGTATTACTATTATCTATGCTCTTGACGTTATTTATGCTGTTGCATCTTCATGGTGGGAATAACGTAGAAGCACCTGCCGCTGTGCATTTCTTCTTGGCTCAAATTCAGTGACTTCACATCGGGAGTCGTATTAGTCTGCTCGGGCTGCCATGATGAAATGCCACAGACCGGGTGACTTAAATAGCAGGAATTTCTCTCAGTTCTGGAGTGCGGGAAGTCCAAGATCAAGGTTTGGCAGGGTAGGTTGTGTCCTGAGGTCACCGCCTGTAGCTTGTAGGCGGCGCCATCTTGCTATGTGTTCACAAGGCCTTCCCTCAGCAGGTGCGTGTGGAGACAGAGACAGCAGCACTCTGACGCCACTTTCTGTAAGGACACTAGTCCTATAGGATCAGCCCTCCACCCCCATGACTCATTAACCTTGGTTATTTCCTTAGGGGCCCCACCTCTGAATACAGCCCTACTGGTGCTTAGGGCTTCAACATGGGAATTTGGGGGGTCCAGTGGGGATGCAAACATTTGGTCCACACAGAGGTAGCTAACTCCATACTGTGGGAGTTCTTGCACCATGGAAACTGGCAAATGCTATGAATCGGGGCTTCTGGAGAGCTGTTTGTGACACAGAGGGGAAGGGCGACAAGGGTCACCTCTGAGAGTATCCTTCCTCCTCCCTCAAGCTGGGAGCACAGCAAGGTCAGGAGTCAGCCGGTGCCTCCCAGTCCTCAGCCCTCTGCTCTCACCTCTGAGAGGCTCTGTTGGCATTTGTCACATTGCTCAGGAGCTGGAATGCAGCCAGCGGCCATGAGGAGGAGGCTGACAGGTGAGGAAGTCTCGGTCACATGACAAATGAAACTTGTGAATGTGACAGTGGCAGACTCCACAGAAGGCAGCCCCTGGGTCAGACTGCTGGGCAAATGCCTTCCCTTCCCCGAGCCTCAGTCTTCTCATCTGTAAAGTGGGAATAACAGCTACCTCCCTTAGAGGGTCTGAGGGAGGACAGAATGGGGTAAGACAGAAAACACTGCACACTGACTGGAAAGCTACATGGATCGTCATCACCTGACACCCACCTCTGTGTTCTTTCCATTCACACCAGTCGGCACTGACTGCCCCGTGCACTATGCCAGGTGCCAGTGACCCAAAGCTCCATGCCCTGGTCAGTCCTCAAGCATGTCCCTGTGTAGCAGGAAGACAACACAGAAAAGGGAACCCTTGGGTGCTGATGTGGTCCAGAGGACTGTTGACAGTTGTCACTGCATGGGGAAGTGGGGGGAGCAGAGGCACAGACCCAACACCACAGCAGGTATTCAGTGGCAATGTGACCTTAAGTGATGTTCACAACCTTACTCAGGACCTCAGTTTCCTCTTGTAAAATGAGGACCATAACAGACCCTGCCTACGGGGAGAGTTAACTCCTACTTTAAAATGTAATTTTAGGGGCGTCTGGGTGGCTCAGATGGTTAAGCTGCCAACTTCAGCTCAGATCATGATCTCGCGGTTCCTGAGTTCGAGCCCTGCTTCCGGCTCTGTGCTGACAGCTCAGAGCCTGGAGCCTGCTTCAGATTCTTTGTCTCCCTCTCTCTCTCTGCCCCTCCCCTGCTGGCCCTCTCTCTCCCTCTTTCAAAAATAAATAAACATTTAACATATATGTGTATATATATATATATATGTGTGTGTGTGTATATATATAATTTTATATATATGTGTGTATATATATATATATACACATATATATATATAGAAAATTTTATTTGGATTTGTTTGAATCAGATATGGTAAGACACAAAGACACAGAAATTACTGTCATGAGGTAAGAATTTATACTCACTGATCCCTAGATCCCAGAGGCATGGAATCTCATGCAGGGCTGCATCGGGAGACACCAAGGTCGGGCAGGAAGCAGAGGAAGTGAAGGGAAAACACGGGCAGGAGCCTTTATCTAGTGTCTGTGGAAAAGACAAGGCAAAGCAGGTTAAACTGGTTTAAGATTGGCCAGTGGGAATAATTTCAGCGGATTCTGCAGATTAGGGGCTGCCCTGGGGAGAATGGGGTAGAGGAATATTGCCCTCCTGGAGCAGAAGAGCCAGATGGAAGAGGTGGTTTGGAGTATGGGCTCTGGACTGGGCTCTGGACTGGTTGGTTTGCATATGAAAGGTGTGCTCCTGGGCAAGTCTTTGCCATCTCTAGGAACTGGCCAGCACTGAGAGGGGCAGTCTCTCCCTGGTCAGTGAGGCTCCACCTGTCAAAGCATCAAGAATACAGCAAATAAGCAAAACACCCAGCACCCAGTAAGTGGGAGATGTCATCCCCACCTGTTTCAGCATTGACTTTGTGGCCTCCCTCTCCTTGCTTCACACGGGTGAGTCTTCCCTTCCCAGCTGGGTCCTAATTCCTGGAGGGCTCACTGCATGCCTGCCCCCAACCAGGGCAGGAGAAACCCTCTCTGGGCCCCGTCCTCTGGATAGAAAACAGGAGGAAGTAAATAAACACAGTGCTGTTGTCAGCAGTGACACCAGGCAGTTCATGGGGAAGGGTAGAGACTGTGCCCTGTTCTCCTTCAGAGAACTATTGTCATCTTCCTGCCTCACCTCACGCACATCCCGTTGCCTTTGTTTGCTCAGACCTTGACAAGTGGCCTGATGAATGAAGCGCTAGGAAGGGCTGTGGGAGGAAAGGAGGCAATAATTTGGGAAGCACCAAGCTTACAAGGTGCACAAACCTGAGAGTGGTCCAAACTACTCCAGACCTGCCCAGTGGAGGGAACTAGAGTGAGGTGACCCCTCTGAGCCGTAGTTTCGTCCTCTGTCGGGTAGAATACAATTCCTCTGTCTCACAGGATTGCTATGAAAAGTAAAAGTAACACACAGGGGGAGTCCTCAAAGTCAGTGTCCTTGCCCCACGGCAGCAGTTCTCAAACGTCAGCAGGTAGAGTGGGGCCTGAGAATTAGCATTTCCACAAGTTCCTAGGTGAGGCTGATGCAACTGGTCAACACTGTGATACCTATGAGGGGTATGGCTAGGATATACAGTAGGCGTATGGTTAGCATTTTAAAGAATAGCCAAAATAGTTGTACTGTTTTAAATTCCCATCAGTAGTATGAGAGTTCCAGCTGCTCCACATCCTTGCCAACCGCTAGTATGGTTGGTCTTTCAATTTTGGCCATTTTGCGGATATATGATGGTATGCCATTGTGGTTTTCATTTCCATTTCCCTAATGACTAATGATGTCACACATCTCTTCATGTGCTGCTACCTGTATATCTCCTTCAATGAAGAATCCATCTAATCCAGTCTTCAGCTCACCTTTAAAATCGAGATTTTTGGGGGCATCTGGGTGGCTCAGTCAGTTAAGCGTCCGACTTCAGCTCAGGTCATAATATTGCAGTCCGTGAGTTCGAGCCCCGCATTGGGCTCTGTGCTGACAGCTCAGACCCTGGAGCCTGTTTTAAATTCTGTGTCTCCCTCTCTCTCTGCCCCTCCCCTGCTCATGGTCTGTCTCTCTGTCTCTGAGAAATGAACAAACCTTAAAAAAAATTTTTTTAATTGAGATTTTGTTTCATCAAATTGAAGGTTTTCTGTCAGTTATGTGATTTGAAAATATTTTGTCCCAGTCCATAGCTTTTATTCATCATTTTCTTGATAGTATCTCTTGAAGAACAGAATTTTTAGTTTTGATAAACTGCAATTTATTAGTATATTCTTTTATGGATCATGCTTTTGTTGTTGCATCTAAGCAATCTTTGCCTAGCCCAAGGTCACATTTACTCCTGTGTTTTTTCTAGAGTTATATAATTTTAGGCCTTATATTTTTTAGTTTATTTATTTATTTTGAGAGAGAGCATGCATGCATGAGCAGGGGTGGGGCAGAGAGAGAGGGGGAGAGAAAGAATCCCAAGCAGGCTCCATGCTGTCAGTGCAGAGCCCAACATGGGGCTCAGTCTCACGAACTGTGAGATCATGACCTGAGCCAATATCAACAGTCTGATGCTTAACAGAATGTGCCACCCAGCCACCCCGTAGGTCTTAAATTTAAACCCATCATTCGTTTTCAGTTAATTTTTGTATTTTTTGTATTTGTATTTTTGTATATTTTGTATTTCAGTTATTTTTGTAAATTTTTTTTGTATTTATATTTTTGTATATTTTGTATTTCAGTTATTTTTGTAAATTTTTTGTATTTGTATTTTTGTATATTTTGTATTTCAGTTATTTTTGTAAATTTTGTCAGTGCAGAGCCCAACATGGGGCTCAGTCTCACGAACTGTGAGATCATGACCTGAGCCAATATCAACAGTCTGATGCTTAACAGAATGTGCCACCCAGCCACCCCGTAGGTCTTAAATTTAAACCCATCATTCGTTTTCAGTTAATTTTTGTATAATGGATCAAGGTATGGTGTTTTGTGTGTTGTTGTGGGCTTTTGTGGGTTTTTTTCTGTTTGTTTTGTTTGGTTTGTTTTTGCATATGGAGGTCTAGTAGTTTTAGTACATTTGTTTAAAAGACTATCATTTCATGGGGTGCCTGGGTGGCTCAGTCAGTTGAGTGACTGACTTCGGCTCAGGTCATGACCTTGCAGTTTGTGAGTTCGGGCCCTGCGTCGGGCTCTGTGCTGATGGCTCAGAGCCTAGAGCCTGCCTTGGATTCTGTGTCTCCCTCTCTCTGCCCCTTCCCCACTCATGCTGGGTCTCTCTCTGTCTCTCAAAAATGAATAAACGTTTAAAAAAATTTTTTTTAAAGACTATCACATTTCCACTGAATTACCTTTGCACCTTTGTGGGGAATTAATTGACCATATATGTCTACGTCTATTTCTGTATTCTGTTCTTTCCATTTATCTAGTTGTCCATCTCGATTACAATTGCTTTATAATAAGTCCTGATGTCGAATAGCAGAAATTTTCCACTTTGTTTTCATTTTCAAAGTTGTTTTGGTTGGCCTCGGTCCTTGAACTGCTTTGGGAAATTTTTTTTAATGTTTGTTTGTTTGTTTTATTTTTTAAATTTATTTTGAGAGAGAGAGAGAGAGAGAGAGATGTGGGAGGGGAAGAGAGAAGGGGGGAGAGAGAGAATCCCAAGTAGGCTCTACACCATCAGTGCAGAGCCCTGTGTGGGGCTTGAACTCGTGAACCCTGAGATCATGACCTGAGCTGAAACCAAAAGTCGGATGCTTAACCAACTGAGCCACCCAGGCACGCCTATTTATTCATTGAGGGAGAGAAAAAGAGAGAGAGAGAGAGCGTGCACACAAGCAAGGGAGAGGCAGAGAAAGGGAGAGAGAGAGAGAGAGAGAGAGAGAGAGAGAGAGAATCCTAAGTAGGCTCCACTCTGTCAGTGCAGAGCCCAACGCAGGGCTTGATTCCATGAAGCCTGGGAGCATGACCTAAGCCAAGATCAAGAGTCAGACGCTTAACTGACTGAGCCACCCAGGCGCCCCACTTTAGGAATTTCAGAATTGACTTGTTAGTTTCGGCAGACTTAAGATTGTGTTAAAGCTACAGATTAATTTGGGGAAACTTGACATCTTAATAGTATTGAGTCCTCTCATAGAAGAATTTATTAGTCTTCTTCAATTTCTCTCAGCAAATTTTGTGGTTATCAATGTACAGATCTTGCCATATTTACTCCTAAGTATTTCATACAGGTGATGTTATTATAAATGTTTTTTTTTCAATTTCCAATTCTTTGTTATTAGCATATAAAACACAATAATATTTCTGTATATTGCTCTTGTATCCTGCAAACTTGCTTAAATCACTTGTAACTCTATTAGCTCTTTTGATTTTTTTTTTAATGTTTTTATTTATTTTTGAGACAGAGAGAGACAGAGCATGAGCAGGGGAGGGGCAGAAAGAGAGGAAGACACAGAATCCAAAGCAGGCTCCAGGCTCTGAGCTGTCAGCACAGAGCCCAACACGGGGCTCGAACTCACGGACTGTGAGATCACGACCTGAGCTGAAGTCGGATACTTAACCGACTGAGCCACCCAGGTGCCCCTCTATTAGCTCTTTTGTAGATTCCACTGGATTTTCTACATAACCAGTCAAGTCGTCTATAAATAAGGACAGTTTTACTTCTTCCTTTTCAATCTGGATGCATTTTGTATTGATTGTTGTACATGCAAGATTTTAATTGTAGAGGTGACTGAGTGATGACACAGAGCTAATGCCATTGAAGGAAATTTTCTATAATTTTTATTTCCTAAGAGAAGGGAAAACGCCATGTCATTAGAGGGCCACCTGGGGAAACACTAGAGGAGGTAGAGGCAAGAACAAGCAGAAAGCATAGACCACAGACTTAATCGTGTTTTCACCAGGCAAGACATGGCAAAGAAGGGGAAACAGCTTAGGATTGGTGGGCTTTGGGCTACAACTGCTATCGCTAGTTGCCTGAAATCCAGCACAGGGTTGACTCAGGGCAGAAGAAATATTGGCCTGGTGTGTGAAAGTGAGATAAAGGAAGTGGTTTAGAGTATGGGCCCCATGGGTTAGTTTGCGTATGAGAGACATGCTCCTAGGAAAGCCCTTTGCAAGTTCTAAGAATAGGCTAGCCTTGGGAGGGGCCATCTCTCCCCAGACAGCAAGGCCACAAGTGCCAGAGCATCAAGAATGCAGACAATTAAAAAAAAAAAAAGTTAATACAATTGCCATGTGATGAATGAATGCCAAATACATAAATACAGATTCTCAGAAAACACAGAACAATTTTACCTATTTGTCTTGCCTTATTGCATGAGCTAGAATGTCCATCACAATGAATGGGGGCAGTGAGAGCAGACCTCTTTGCCTTACTCCTGATCTTGGGGGGAAAAGAGGAGCAGGGTGAGGTGCCATGGACGGGGAAGGGACTGGAACAGTGACAGATGTGGCCAATGAAGAAGGGAGAACAGAAACTTAGTAGAACTTGGAGGAAGATCTAAGGCCGTATTCTCAAATTGTGATCCACAGCTCATAGTCCTCACTCTGTCCCTGCTTCTGATCACACTCCTGACCCCTCCCCCACAGCCACCTCCTGGGCTAAAAAGCTGCATTTAGGCTCTGCCCATCCAGGACAGGGAGGATGCTACCAGGACAGGGAGGATGAACAAACACAAAGACCACACACCATCTGTGAGCAGAAATCATGTCTCCTAATTTCAAGTCTCATAGGGATCCCACTGGGGCCAGGGGCTTGAACATGGCATGGAATGTGCAGCTTGCATCTAGGGAAATCGTATATGGGAGAGGCAGGGCCTGAGGCACCCGGGCGACAGGTACTCTGCCAAAGTGACCCAGAGCCTGTTGAGTAAACATGCCACGCTGCCCAACAGAAGGGGCTGGGGCACCCCCTAGTGGGGTCCAGCCCCCTCCTTGGGTGACCTGGCAAAGAAGAGACTGTCCAGCCAGGTTCCACAGCCAGGGAGGTAAGGTGGGGATAAAATTCAGGTGTTACCCCTCAGACAGGGCAGGTCACCCTCTAGAGGAACTGCCAAAAAGGCAGCCGGTCCCTTGTCCTCTCTTCTGTCCACCTTTCCAGCTGTCACCATTCACCCAAATGTCTTTCACAGCCCAGTGGACTCCATGACATTAAGGCTGCTTCCTGATGGTGCCTCAGTTTCCTATGGCGAAAATAGAAAAACAACAAATCCACCACCCAATGTTGTAGGGCTGAAAATGAGGCAATGGATGTTTAGGGCCTGGCTCAGAGAAGGGGATTCCATGAAAATGCAGAACCTGTCTCCTGGGGCCTAGGAGGAAGTACAAGAAATGCAGACACAGGGACAGGGCAGGGGCTGCCTGGAAGGCCCTGGGAGAAGCGTGGGGGAAAATTAGGACTGAGGAAGCAACTGACAAAGGAAGCTGGTCTTCTTGCTTCGGCCTCCAGAAGATGGGGCCACTTCCTGTGATGAAATCATGTTCTCCAATCCCCACCATCTACTGAGTAAGCCAATGCCAACCTCATTCTGGGGAGGGAGGGAGCTGAGCCTCCTAAAACCAGCACAGAGAGTCACCAATGGTCTCAGCCCCAGTATCTCGTCCCCACCCACCAGCAGTCACAGGCTGGCAGTGCCCTCGATTGGAGACAGTCCAGGGACCGTCCGGAGGGTGACTCATTACTGTTCTGGGCCTTATTTCCCCCCTGCTCAAGGAAGGCTCCCAATTAGCCAGGGCTCTCACAGCTGTGGAGGGAATGACCTAAGGAGCATTATAAAAATACAGCCTCCTTGGGCTTACCCTCCAGAAGGGAGCCGAGGCCCAAGGTTGTGTGGTGCAACTTGGTGGGAGCATCCAGAAGGAGCAGAAGGCTCTGTGGACGCAGCAAGACTGGAGTTTGAGTCCTGGACCTGCCTCGAAAGTCACGTGACCTGAGGCAGGGCTTCTCTGAGCCCTTGGTCTCCTCATCTGTGGAGTGGAGGACAGAGGGGCCTGCCGATCCAGTCTTGCCTCCTGTGGGTCAAGGCATGGGCTCCAGAAGGCCCACCCTCACCTCTTAACCCCAGGGATGGTGTGAGACTGCACAAAAGGAGCTGACCAGGGGAGGGAAGGAGCCTGGTAGGCCTGGGTCCTGGGCAGGGGAACCCCTGCTGGGAGGGAGAGCGGCCAAGTGCAAGTTGGGTGTCCTTGGTGCCCGGTGCTGGGGTCGAGGCCATCTGATCACCAGTGGGTCCCTCCTCCTTCCTCTGGGGAGGCATTAGCTGGGCAGAGACTCATGGCTGCTTGTCCTCTGGCTGGAAGAGCCAAACTGGTCCTGCTGCAGCCCCTTCACCTGGATGACAGAAAGAGGCCAGGAGATGCCGAGAGCCAGTGAGAAGGAGAGCTGGAGAGACAGAGACTGACTCCTGAGGAGAGGTGGCCAGGAGCTGAGATGGAAGAGGCGAGGCCACAGATGGCCAAGGTGTGGGGTGGCCATGTGAAGAAAGGCCATGAACTATGGCCCTCCATGTGAAGAAAGAAGTTGGGGGCCTTTCTCACGGCTCCTGTGCACTGACCACAAGGGAGGCGCTTTTGCAATGTAGAAAAAGAAGAAACCAGATTGATAAAGGAAGTGCTGGGTACTCCGGGGGCCCGCGAGTTTGGGGAAGCTCACCCTCCCTTGCTCTTCCGAAGGAACCTGATCCACGCTTTCCACGTTCCTCTGGACTCCCCGAGGAGGCACCTCTGTAGGGCCTGCCCTCTGGCCTTGACAGAGCTGCTTGGCTTCTCCTCTCCTGGGAGGAGAGTGAGACCATGGGTCCGTCCCTGCTGCTGTCCCTGCTGCTGCTGCCGGCATCTCTGCAGGCTGGTGAGTGTCCAGGACACCCTGGCTCTGCCCCGAGGGCCAGGAGTCCCCAGGAAGGGCTGTGGCTGGGCAGCTGGAGAAGAGGTCTGCTGGGGTAGCCGGCCAGGCCTCCCAGCTCCAGCGGGCTGGTCCCATGGTGCCAGGTCCTCCCTACCCCAAGCCCGGCAAGGGGGACACCCAGGCCAGAGGGCCAGTCCTGCCATCTGTCACACTTGGTGTGCTCTGTGAGTGAGGATGCCAGAAGGTCTGGGGTTATCGTCCTCATCTCTCCCAGTGGCTCAAAGTCTCTCCTCTCTCTCCTCCAGGCAGCTCAAAAGAATGCAACCCAAACACTGACTTTGGGATCAACCAACCAGCGTCTCTCTCAGCCCCCGAGGGTGGTTCCACCTGCATCTCTTTCTCCTACTTCCACTGCTGGGAGTTAGCCAAGGATCCCAGACTGAGTATAGCCGTCAAACGGAGAGACTTCCATGGAGAGGTCATCTACAACAGCACCCAGCGTTTTATCCATAAGGATTACAAGAACCGGATCTCCCTGGACTTGAGAGAGGGTCAGAACTCCGGCACCCTGTGTATACGGAACCTGCGGAAAGAAGATGAGAATAGGTACTTTTGCCAGGTCCAAGTGGCAACGCTAAGAGACGGCAAACAGGTGTGGCAGTCCATCCCAGGGACCAAACTCACCATTACCGGCGGTGAGTCCAGCTGCCCGGCAGCCACCACACCCACCCTGCAGGGTGCCCTCATCCCCCAGGCCTGGCCCAGGCCCCAATCTTCCTGCTTACCCCTTCTCTCAAACTCCTCTCCCCACCCCTCTCCCCTCCCCAGGCCTCTGCCAACTTTACTCTTTCTCCTGGATCTCCCCAAACCTGGGCTGCCTTCCTTGCCCATCCCCCTCACTGCCCCCTCCGGAGCCAGTCCCCACCCCGCTCCCCCAGCCTCAGCACCTTCCAGGCTGCCCAGGAATCCTCCCTTCTTGCTTCAAGCTGGGCCTCCAGTCTTGCCTCCCTCCCCTCACCCCACGCTGTCCAGGTGGACTTGACTTCTTCAGGGCTTGGTCTGCCTTCCCTTTGTCCTGTGTCCCTGTGAGTAGCCCCTGCCAGCCCCCAGTCTTGTGTCTCCCCACAGTCGCGGGCTCAACCCAGCACACACAGCAGGTACCCAATCATGACCCAAGACCCCTGTCCCCTGGCCACGCCCCATTACCTCTTTTCCCAGTCCCCCCTGTGTCCTTCTCCTGCTCTGCTCCTCGGAACCTGGCCCACGATGCTCCCTGCCCCAGCCCCTTCCCTCCTCTCTTTTCCCACCCCCCTCTTCCCCTGCCTCCATCCTCTTTACCCTCCTTGCCTCCCCCCACCCCTGGTCCCCACCTCTGCCTGCACCATCCCCACTGTCCACTCAGATCTTGCTCCTCCATCCTGGCCTTTGAGACATGCCATCTACAGCAGAAATATGGCGGCTGCCGCTTACCATGCACTGTGTCAGGTTGAACAACTAGGTGTACGTCACCCTGGTTAACAACCTTCCCCGCGACCCCACAGTAACAGTAGGCACTGCTCTTATCTTCCTGTTACAGATAGGGAAACTGAGGCTCAAAGAGCCTAAACGCCTGCCCAGAGCCACACTCATGGCGCAGGCAGGACTTGAACCCTGTTTCACCCCCGAGCCTCCACTCTTAACCTAGTAGCTGCTCAGCTTCACAGCTGACCTGATCCTATTGTTGTCTTCACCTATTTTAACCCAGGAACGGGATGTGTTACAGCAGCAGATCTTCCCATGTTCCCCAGCAGGCCTTGGAAACTTGAACCTAGGTTTGTCGGGTCTCCAGAGCGGTTGGGGAGGGAGCCCTTCCCAGGAGCAGGCACTAGGGGATGCACTGTCTGTAGAATATTATCTGTAGAAATATTCCTTAAAAACTAAAAACCCCAGGTCTGCTCTTTATAATCACTTGCACTGACAATTCTAACAACGTATCACTGCTCCTGGGTGGAAGGACACTCTCCGTGCCCCCACCCTTGGTAAACCACTGTCCCATCTGGCCACCGTGCTGGTTTCAGAGCAAATAGAAAATGGCTCACAACCTGAATTTAGCAAGACAGCGTTGGATTTCTATTTCTGGCACCTCCTCCATATTCCCTTAAATGGCCTTTTTTGAGAGGTTTCCCTCTCCCCAGACCCCTCGTCCTCCTTCCCTGATCCTCCTAACTTTCCTCATTTCTCAGTTCGGTCACATTTACTATGAATTTTTCATCAATAAATTAATTTTTCTTTAAAAAAAATTTTCTTAATGTTTATTTCGTTTTGAGAGAGAGAGAGCGTAAGCAGGGGAGGGGCAGAGAGAGAGGGAAACACAGAATCTGAAGCAGGCTGCAGGCTGTGAGCTGTCAGCACAGAGCCCCATATGGGGCTTGAACTCATGAACCGTGAGATCATGACCTGAACCAAAGTCGGAAGGTTAACCAACTGAGCCACCCAGGCACCCCAATAAAATAATTTTTCAATTAATGCAATTAATTGGATATTCATGCTCATATTAAAAAATATAGGAAAGTAATAAAAAGAAATGTGTTTTTAATGTTTATTTATTTATTTTGAGATAAAGAGTGTGAGCCGGGAAGGGGCGGAGAGAAGGAGAAAGAGAACCCTGAGCAAGTTCCACACTCAGCATGGAGTCCGACATGGCGCTTGATCTCAGGACCGACCATGACATCCTGACCTGAGCTGAAAGTAAGAGTGTGAGGCTTAAGTGACTGAGTCACCCAATGCCCCCAGTTATGCCTTTTTAAAAAAGACTGCAGGGCGTCCCCTTGCGGTAATGTATCAAAATGTACTTATTCAGTTTCCTATTTAAAGACATTTAGGTTGGGGGCGCCTGGGTGGCTCAGTCGGTTAAGCGGCCGGCTTCGGCTCAGGTCATGATCTCGCGGTCTGTGAGTTTGAGCCCCGCGTCAGGCTCTGTGCTGACAGCTCAGAGCCTGGAGCCTGTTTCAGATTCTGTGTCTCCCTCTCTCTGCCCCTCCCCCGTTCATGCTCTGTCTCTCTCTGTCTCAAAAATAAATAAACGTTAAAAAAAAAATTTTTTTTTTAATAAAAAATAAAAAAACAAATAAAGACATTTAGGTTGGGGGTGCCTGGGTGGCTCAGCCAGGTGAGGGCCCAACTTCGGATCAGGCCATGATCTCAGGGTTCGTGGGTTTGAGCCCTGTGTCAGGCTGTGTTCTGACAGTGTGGAGCCTGTTTAGGATTCTCTTCCTCTCCCTCACTCTCTGCCCCTCACCCACTCACACCTTTTCTCTCTCTCTCTCTCTCTCTCAAAAATAAATAAAGTTTAAAAAAAAAAAAAGACATTTAGGTTGTTGACACAACACAAAGCTGCAAAGAACACCCTTAAACACAGGCCTTTGAAGACTTGTCCAGTATTTCCACAGGATAAATTCCTAGCACTGAAATTACTGGGTCAAAGGGCGTGCCTGGGCATTTTGCATTTTGATAGATATTCCCAAATGCAATGCCAACCTATCCATATTCCTGTAGTGCCAATACTGTGTGGGTCCCTCTACTTGGATCAGTAAAAACAAGCAAGTAAACAACACCCCCAATGGCTTATTTTAATCTGCATTTTTAAAAAGTATTGAGAATAACCTCAGCATTCTCATATTACAAGATTTAGATTTGCAAAGTGACATAGGATTGCAAAATTTGGGGCACCAGGGTGGCTCAGCTGGTTGAGCTTCCAAATTTTGATTTGGACTTAGGTCACGATCCCAGGGTCTTGGGATCTAGCCCTGCATTGAGCCCCATATCAGACTTCATGCTGAGTGTGGAACCTGCTTAAGAGTTTCTCTCTCTCTCTCTCTCTCTCTCCCTCTCTCTCTCTCTGTCTCTCTCTTTCTCTCTCTCTCTCTCTCTCTCTCTCCCTCTCTCTCTCTCTGTCTCTCTCTTTCTCTCTCTCTCTCTCTCTCTCTCTCTCAAATAAAAAAATTTGAGGGGGGCCAGGGTGGCTCAATGGGGTAAGCATCTGACTCTTGGTTTCGGCTCAAGTCATGATCTCACGGTTTCCTGAGTTCAAGCCCCACATCAGGCTCTGTGCTGACAGTGTGGAGCCTCCATGGGATTTTCTCTCCCTCTTCCTCTCCCTCTGCCCCTCCCCCACTCACTCTGTCTTTGTCTGCCTCAAAATAAATAAACTTAAAATATTTTTTTTAATTTAAAAAATTTTAAAAAAGAGTTTCAAAGTTTTCCATTTCTCTGTGTTCTGAAACCTTCTGTTTAGGAATTATCTGTTCCTTGACTTTTTCCAAGAGTTTACCCATAAAACTTCCTGAGCTTAGAATCTTTATAAAAGGGAATTAATAGTGTTCTTAATTTCATTTCTGACTAGTCATGAGTTAAAGTTTTTATGCTATTTCTTAAACATATCTTTTTAACATTTATTTATTTTATTTATTTATTTATTTATTTTTGAGAGACAGAGCATGAGCAGGGGAGGGCAGACAGAGAGGGAGATCTAGGATCCGAAGCAGCTCCAGGCTCTGAGCTGTCAGCACAGAGCCCGACATGGGGCTCACACTCATAAACCGCAAGATCATGACCTGAGCCAAAGTCAGACGCTTAACCAACTAAGCCACCCAGGCACCCCCCCATCTTAAACATATTTTTTAAATGTTTTGTTTGTTTTATAAAATCATCCACTTCCGAGAGGTTTTTAGATTTATCAGTGTATAGTGGAGCATACACTAACTCATAGTTTCAACACTTTTTTGTTGTTAGGTTTGGAAAAATTTCATCTGTTTGCCTGTTTGTTTTTTCCCTAAATAACCACTGCCCACATTTATTACACCTAATGCCGTCCTGTTTCCCATAAATTTACTCCTACATAGCTTCTCATTACATTCTTCCTCTGTTTCCTTCTCAGAGAAGGCCAGCTTCTCTCTGTTTTTGGTATTTTTTCTTTGGGAACTATTTCATTCATTTAAAAAATGTCTCCATATTTAAAATAATGGAAGTATTTAATGCTATAAATTTAACTTTGAGTGTAGCTTTAGCGTTTATATGCATTAATATTGTTTTTATATTATCTAGCATGGCAGTTTCTTTGATCAAGTAATTATGTTATCTTCTATATGTTTCTTTGATTAAGTAATTTTTAATTTTTTTAATGTTTATTTTTGAGAGAGAGAGAGAGAGAGAATGAGCGGGGGAGTGACAGAGGGAGAGGGAGACACAGAATCCGAAGCAGGCTCCAGGCTCTGAGCTGTCAGCACAAAGCCCAACGCCGGGCTCGAACCCACGAACCGTGAGATCATGACCTGAGCTGAAATTGGACGCTTAACCCACTGAGCCACCCAGGCGCCCCTGATTAAGAAATTTTTAAATTTTTAAATTTTCAACTGAGGAATGGTATTTTACCCTTTTACTCTTCATTTCTAATAAGAGTGAATAGTGAATTTGGTCCCCACTAACCTGAAGATTTTATTCAAATGGGATTTTTTTCCTTTGGATTTGATCAATTTTTTAATGGTCCATTAAAAGAAGGTACAATCTGTTTGTAAGTCTTAAATATTAATTTAGCCTTAAAAAATACATTCCAGGAGCGCCTGGGTGGCTCAGTCGGTTAAGTGTCTGACTTTGGCGCAGGTCATGATTTCATGGCTCGTGAGTTTGAGCCCCGTGTCGGGCTCTGTGCTGACAGCTCAGAGCCTGGAGACTTCCTTGGATTCTGTTTTTCCCTCTCTCTGACCCTCCCCTGCTCGTACTCTGTCTCTCTCTCTCTCCCTCAAAAATAAATAAAACATTAAAAAAAATTTTAATACATTCCAATATAAATTAGAGGTGCTTTACAGATGTTTTCTCATTGATTAGAACAATCCTGAAAAAGGACAAATACTGTTTGATTTCACTTGTAAGAGGTTGGTCCCTAGAGCAGTCAAAATCGTAGAGACTAAAACATGGTGTCTCTTCAATCAGATGGGGGCTCCCAAATGTGGGGGGATGATCGGTGGAAGTATGTGGCCCAGGCAGGTGAAGGATTCACCCAAGGCAGAACAAAGGTGACAGAAGTTTTATTGACTACAGTGAAAGGGAGCAGCAGGCAGGATAGAAGAAGAAAAGTTGTCTGCAGCAAGGCAACGGGTAGGAGCTGTTTTAAAAGCGGGGAAGGTGAGGAGGTGTGATGATATATGGAATTTTCCCTTTTTTTGGTCATTGTGCCTGGTTGTATGTAGCCCATTGGTCAGTTAGGGCCTATGGATATTTTGAGGTCACCTGATCGGTCTGTCTGGATTCAGCCAGGGAGTCCATGTGGGTCATTTTGCCTTGATCAGTTTCCATTTATCAAGCCTGTTGTCTAAAAGCAGCATCTACAGAACAGTGGATGCCAGTGGTGGGGCCAGGGGGTAAGGAGTGTCTAACGGATACACAGAGTTTCATTTTGGGAAAATTAAAAACTTCTGGAGAAGGATAGCAGTGATAGTTGTACAAGAACATGAAGAAATTTAATGCCACTTAACTGTACACTTACATATGGCTAAAATGGTAAGTCTTGTTATGTATATTTTACAATAAAAAGTATTTTTTGTTCCTGTGGATTTAGTGATCCCTGTTTGTCAGGGATGAAATGAGGTTCTGAGGTCACACCACTGATCAGAGGTAGAGTCAGGATTTAAACTGAGTGATGGGGATTCATCACTCCCATCCTGTGTGAGAGCTTCAGAGAGTTGCTCCCCACCCCCAATATTCCCCACATTAGGGAACAAGATTTAAGTTTCATCCAGATACCTCCAGGCCTCTGAGGGGGAATCTGCTAAATTCTCGTGTCTTCTCAGCTGCCCAGATGACCACAATCACCAAGGGCCCTACCACCACTGTCACCACCACCACAAGGGACATGAATATGGAAACCATGGTCAAGGTGGCACTGCCCATTGCTGTGTTCAAAACTGCAATTTTGGGACTGGTTGTCTACCTCTGGTGGAAGAGAAGCAAAGGTAAGTTTTTCTGGGCCATGTTCCCCACCAACCTTCCCAACTGGAGTGATTCTCAGAACCCACCCGCCTCAGAATGACCGCAGGTGCAGGTTAGAAAATGCAGATCCCTGCAGGTATCTAGGTCTGGGTTTGGGAATCTGCATTTCTCAAGGTCTTATCAAGTGGTGTCCGTGTGTGATCCAGTTTGAGAACCACTGCTCCAGACCAATCCCTCCCCACAAATCTGATCATTTTATAGTTTTTGTCTCTTAATCATTTCCCATCAATTCTTACCTTTTGGTTCGTGGGGAGGGGAGGGTCAGCCTTGGGAAGAGTAAGAAGAGAGCAGAAGGGAAAGGAAGTTGGTTCAGCTCAGCAAGCGTTGGTTGAAGGCCTATCTTCCAGAATCTGGCTTATAATTTTGTTTAATACTCATTTAATTTTGAGAGAGAAACAGCACAAGTGGGGAAGGGGCAGAGAGAGAGGGAGACACAGAATCCAAAGCAGGCTCCAGGCTCCAAGCTGTCAGCACAGAGGCCGATGCAGGGCTTGAACTCACAAACCATGAGATCATAACCTGAGCCAAAGTCAGATGCTTAACCAACTGAGCCACCCAGGCACCCCCAGGGTCTGGCTTACAATTGGAGACACAAATGTAAATAAAGGGTAGGTCCTGCTTTCAAGGAACTCAGTGGAAGAGGGAGAGGAAAGGGGGTGACTACCTCATTTGGAAAGAACTGTGGTAGTCTAGGACATTGGAGGTGAATCACAGAGAGCTTCCCATAGGAAGTGACACTACAAAAAGTCTCAAAGAGTATAAGAGAATTAGCCAGGCAAGTGGTGAGGGTGGTGAAGACATCACTGTCCACGCAGGTACGGGAAAGCAGTGGGGGAACTCTAAGCAGTTCCGTGCTGTGGAGGAGGCTGGAGATGGGAGAAGAGAACCTCGTAAATCACACCCAAGAGCCTCTGCTCCCAGAGGCAACATGAAACAGTTCATGCAGATACATAAGTATGGGGTAGAGGTGCCAGAGGTGGGCCAGGCCAATCTAATGCAGTGGCAGTGTGGGTGAAGGGATAGAGCCAGACTCTGGAAGAGTTCAAGAGAGAAAACCGGTAAGGCTTGGTGATCAGGCTGGTGTAGGGGCAAGGGAGTGGGAAGAACTTGGGTGAAACCAGCAAGCAAATTAGAGAACACAGGAGTTCAAAGACCATGTTGTGGGGAGAACAATGCTTCTTTAGCTTGAGACATGTTAGACATACCTGTGTGGCATCTGAGCAGAGATGTTCATCAGAAATTTGAGTGTATGCATTTACACCTAAAAGGACAGGGCTAGGGGTACCTGGGTGGCTCAATCAGCTGATCGTCCCACTCTTGGTTTCAGCTTAGGTCATGGTCTCGGGGTTGTGGGTTCAAGCCCTGTGTTGGGTTCTGCACTGAGCATGGAGGCTGCTTAAGATTCTCTCCCTCTCTCTCTCTCTCTCTCTCTCTTACTCTCTCTCTCTCTCTCTCTCTCTCTCTCTCTCTTTCTCTCTCTCTCTCCCTCTGCCCCTCCCACCCCTAAAATAAAAAAACTTTTAATTAAAAAAAAGAGGACAGGGCTAGAGGCATTAATTATTTACACCCCAATACCCTCCAATACTGATTTGAAATTCCTCTAGAGAAAGATTTCAGTGAGAGGAGATTAGTCCTATCAGATATTAAAGCACAGAGGTGAGCAGCATAGACTCTAGACTGCCTGCACTCAAATCCTGGCTGGGGAAACTCTAGTGCAATGGTTGTATTACTCTGTGCCTCAACTTACTCATCAGTAAAATGAGAATAATAATAGTACTCACCCTGGGGGTTGTCATGACAATTAAATGTAATTCATTGAGAACAGATCCTGGCACAGAATAAGGACTATGTGAGCACTAGCACTTGTAATTATTAAGCTGCAATAATTAAAATGATTCGATGTTGTCATATTCATACACAGATAAACCAATGTATTAAAAGAGAAAAGCCCAAATATAGGCAGGACAAAATAGGTCAAAATATATTCAGGAATTTAGTAGGTTAAAATCTGGCATTTCTAATCAATGGGGAAAGATGAGTAATTCAATACATGGTGATGGAACAATTGAGCAGCCATCTGAGAAAATGTTATCTCATAATTTGCACCAAAATAAATTCCATGGAGATCAATCAAAGAGTTAAATGGGGGGTGGACGGCATGGGGGGGGAGGGGAAGAACCCTAGCATCAGAATAAAGCACGTGAGACTATTTTATAACCATGGAGTAGAGGTGATCTCCCTAAATATAACATAAAACCTAAGAGCCATGAATAAAAATATTGATAAACTCAAATATATACAAATTGTTTTTAATTCTGCAGAGGAAAAAATCACAGTGGTTGTCTTTAGAGTGAGGATGAGGGTTGGAGATGAAGAAAAACATGACATAGTCACTGAGGATATAGAAGACAGTATTTAAGGATTCAACTCAGATGAGAAGCCATAAACTCTGTAAAGGCACCACCTCATGTTTTTCCTCATGCAGGTTAGAACCTTCTGGGACTTGTTCATTAGGAGTTACGTTCACCTGCTGGCACCAGAGACCAAAAGTAACAGGGCTTAAATAAGACTGAGTTTATTGTTTTCCCTTATATAAAAGGATGAGGAAGCAGATAGCAGAGGACACTGTCCTTAGGCACTCAGGCTTCCATCTTCCTGCTCACTGTTACGGCTACTGGCTTTTATCCTGAAGGTTGCCTCATGATCCAAGATGGCTGCTCAGACTCCAGCCACTATTTCTGAATCCAGACAGGAAACAGGAGGAAGGAAGAAAGGAAAAAAAAAAAAAAAAAGACTATGCCACAGCTGTCTGTCCTCATTTTAAAGAGTCTTCCTGAAAACCCTACCCACAACTTGCCCTTGAATTTTACTGGCTAGGATGTACTATGTCCCACATCTGTCAGTAGGGCAGCACACTGCCACCCCAAATAAAATCAAGGTTCTGTAGCTGAATAAGAAGAAATGAATGGATATTAGGTAAGCTAATAGCATTCTCTGCCATCAGCCACATCCAGAATTAGAGCTGTGTCAGCTAAGTGTGGCATAAGGACAGAGGAACACAGGCGGTCAAGGAGCTAGTGAAAGGGCAGGAGTAGAGAGTAGAGGATGAGCAGGGAGCTTGGACAGCCCAAAAGAAAGTGGATTATTAAGGGACAAGAGTTCAGGGGGTCAAAACACAGATATACCAAACAGGCTGATGATAAAAGAGAGCTGGAAGGAAAGAAAGTTGTAGCATAAAAATGATGCTGGCACTTAATATTTCAGAGTTCTCAATCCCAGGGATAAAAAGGAGTCCAGGGTATGGCTGAGTGGAGTGGAGGTCACTAGAGTTGGAGAGACATAGGAGTCCCGTGTGTTCAGAGGGCTGTCCCTGTCGATGATGGGACCTCCCAGGATAGTGTTGGGTGGTGGAGGGGATGTCTGTGAACCAGGGGCTGATCCTTGGGAAACGCTGTAGACAGACTCAGAAGGACAGGAGGGGAGATGGTGGCAGGGGGACATCAGAGGTTTCAGTGGCAGAGGATGGAGAGGAACTGGCTGCAGCACAGACACCCATTCCAGCCCTGAGGTTCGGCAGGGGGAGGGAGGGAGGGGAAACAGCCGCCACTCCCCTTCCGCTGTCTACCGCCTTTTCCTTCTTTCTCCCCCAGGATGAAGTGCAGGATGACAGCAGCATCCTCTATGCCTCCTTCACCCTCTGCAGCTCCTCCCTGCACCCCTTCCAAGGAGAGCCCGCAGGAGACCTTGTACTCTATCGGAAAGGCCCAGTGTGAGCAGGACTGAATGGGGACTCCCTGAGACTAAGCTGCACAGAGGGTCACAGCTTCTAGTAATAACCCTGGCCAGACACAGACAAAAGCCAGTGGGTGCGGAAGGCCACCAAGGACCAGAGAGAAACAGAGCCATCTGCTTCCATTCCCTCTTCAACTGCCCAGCCCTTGCCCACAAAAATAAAAGTACTAGTAGGATTTGCCTGAAGGCACCTAAGGAGAAACTGATGGCATCTTCTGTCTTTTCCTTCTCGCCAAAAATGAGCTGTAAAAGTAGCTCACACCCAAGATCCCTCCTCCAGGGCTGGTGTTCAGTGACTGCCTTCAGGCCAGGTGGGGGACACCAAACACTGGCAGCCAGCCCAGAGCCCAGACTCTGCCCCCTTATCTAACCATTGTACTTCTGCTACCATAACATGTACCACGTTAAGTGCATCACTCATGTAAGCATCACCAACAACCTTATACAGTCCTGGATGCACTCACCGGAGGCGTGAAGAGAAGACCCAGAATGGTTAGTGCTTTTCTCAAGGCCACACACCTAGTAAGTGGCTGAGCCAGGTCTGAACCCAGACCTGCCCTTCTCGACGGCCTCCTCCCAGGACTTGGGTCTCACTGCCTTCCCAGATCCCTGTACTGTGCCGGCCTCCCACCAGAAACAGGGACATGCCACAGGGACCGGGGGGGGGGGGGGGGGGGGCGGGGGCGGGGAGAGAAGCCAAGGGAAGCATGTGGTTAGAGACAAATGGAACCACTTAAGCCGGTAACCTGTTTTATTAACACATAAACTGCAGAGCCGTGACTTTAGCCAATTGGCCTGTAGCCGAGGAACAAACCCCACACTTAGTAGCTTCTCAGGGACCCTCTGAGGGGCTCTCTCTGCTGCTCCTGTGGAAGTGGGTGAGGCAGGAGCACACAGCTATTCCTCAAAGAAGGTCGTGGTGAACTCCCCAGGGTCATCTCCACACTGTGGCTCCTCCAGCTGCTCCGGCTCTTCTCCAACATCTTCCAGGAGTTGCTCCAGGTCCAGGTCACTGGAGGCTTCATTGTCATGGGGGACACTTCCAGCCTCCTGAGAACACTTTGAGCCTTCTTTCCCCACCATGGGACAGGCCCCAAGATGGGCTGGTGGGGGCAGGCCCTTTGGCTGCATCCTGGCTTATTTGTCCTCAGACAGGCTGGTTCCTGCAGCCTTGCTTTGGGGAGCTTCCCGTTATTTAGCTTGTTCTGTTTTTCTCCCTCCTACAGCTTTGATCCATCAACTCCCATACCACCCTGGGATCCCGGCCCCAAAGCCCTCTGGCAAGACACCTGGAGCTTCATATATGAAGAGGTGAACAGGAGGGCTCTGAGTGGCACCCCTTTGTTCACAGAGTGCACAGGATACTGGAACTTCTCCAGAGAATGGGCAGAGACAGACCCTGAAGTCCTGGGCAAGGAGTCAGAGCTGAGAAAAATAGCATATGTCTATTACATGGCATTTGTAGACATAACACAAGCTCTGGAGCATTCAGAGAAGTTTTTTTGGTTTTTTTGTTTTTTCCTTAGTTTCTGCTCTCAAAGGGCACAATGAGGAGAGGACATTTCCAGAAAAAATTATCAACACTGGGTATATCTAATGTTAAGTGAATAATACAGAGAATGCACTGCAAGAGTTTAAAGAAGAGCTGGAAAAATCAGGGGAGGTTTTTCTGTAGATGAGCTGAGTTGAGCCTGGATCGATGGATGGTACAGAACAGAGGGAGGCCAGCAGGAATAGAGCAGGATCAAAGGCCTGCAGGAGAGAAGGAGTAGAGGAGTCTGGAAGGAAGCAGGCAGTCCTGCCAAACTGGAGCAGGGAAAGTTTGTCTCAGAGATGACTGGACGAGAAAGTGTGCGATGTGGAGCCACTGAATATTTGCAAGTACAAGTATCTAATCATATGGGTCAAGTTTTCCTAAGAATCTACACAAGAAGGAAGCTAAAAGAAACTTCTAAGAGTACAGTCACTCTGGGCCCCACCTCGAATGCTGCTTTCCCACCATTTCCGAGGCCTCTCTGATGGGTCATTTCCACCTGTGTTTGTATCCACCCAGGACTCCTCTTGTTGTGACTGAAAACACAGTCAAAGCCTTTCAGGCAGCAAAGGGGTTGATTAGCCCTGGTGACTCAAGAGTTCAGCAGCGGATCTGGCTTGAATTCAGCACTCAGATTTCTTCCCGGGGTCTATTTCTCATAACTGCTCATTTCTGCCCCCTACAGTTCAGCTTCATTCTCAGCCTCCACTTGGCCCCAGAGCCATGGGCTCTTCCCACAGAGCGGCAAATGACCTATCCTCTCAGGTCAGTGTGGTGTTTTTGTTTTTTGTTTTTTAAGTTTTTGTTTAAATTCCAGTTAGTGAACATACAGTGTAGCATTAGCTTCAGTGTAGCATCACTTCATATAGTGATGTATGTAAATATAGTGATTCCACACTTCCATACATCTCCCATGTCAGTCTTTCAGGAAAGAACTTGACTTTTCTTTTCCACTAGCTCCAGCAAAACCCCTAAGATGACCAAGCCTGGACTAGCTTAGGTGACCTGTCCATTGTGGAGACAGTCAGTGTGGCCAAAGAGATGTGTTGGCTCTAGATGACCAGAACAGAATCATGGGCAAGAGTACCGTGTTATGGAAAGTAAGTCGGGATTGGAATTTTTATTTGTACAAGTTGAAAGTGCATAGTTCTCTATAACCCCCATCCCCTCCTTTTCATCCCCCTCATAGCCCTGAAGCTATTGGATCTACACTCCACATATCAGATGGGGCCATGGAGATCACTCAGGGCACAGTGCTGCATTGGTGAGCACACAGCTGGCCCCTACACTCCCTCCACACACCAGCGGCCTCCCCGCACTCTGTGGCCCAGAAGGTGGGGAACCTGGCCAGGGGCCCCCACACCATGATAGTTCTGAGGCTGGGTGCCCACATCGCCACCTTCACTTCATTTATCTTTATCTGATGACTGGCAGGGATCTGGGCAGCTGTGGCTGCACCGTTGGCCTGGGAACTGTGCACTCTTGTGGTCATCAAACTGGTCAACACCAACTACGAGTCTATGTATGGCAGGTACTGGTTCACCCTCTAGGTTAACCAGCTCCTCTGAGCTGCCTTTGGTGACCTCCACCTGGCCTTTGTGGATGCCTGGAAAATAACCCTCAGTCTGGCCCTGCCACCACAGCATCCACCCAGGGTGTCTCATCATCCGCAACAAGGTAGACTTGCTCCTCTCCTTCATCTGCGCCACCCCGAGTGTTTCTGTGGGTTCTGACACTGTGTGGATGGAGGGCCTGGGGCACAGCTGTAAAGAGGGCCACAGCCAGAACAGCATCTCTGGGAGAAGAGCAGGTGCCACTAACTTCTCTTGCCCTAACCAGTTTCCTAACCAGTCCAGCTGATTCTATTCTTGCCCTACGCTGACCACTTCTCCACTCAGAGTAGAACTTTAGAATTAGTAGAACAAGAGTAGTTACTTTAAAACATAAATGAGGCCAAGTCATTAGCCTGCTCAAAAGCCAAAGGCTTCTCTCTCAGTATAAATTCAAACCCTTAACCATGGTCCATGATGGCCTGGCCTAATTCTTTGTCCTCATTTGTTGCCACTCTTCCTTGGCACTCTACATTCTAACCCCATAGTCTTGCTACTCAAGCAGGTCAAGCTGTCCTGCCTCAGGACCTTTATACCTGCTGTTCCTGTGCCTGGAATGCACAACTGCCAGATCCTCCCTCACATGGTTGGCTTTCTTCTCATTTGGTTCCCTGATCAAACATCATCTCCTCAGAGGCTCTTCCTGACGACCTTAAATAAAAGAGGTCATTTTCCCATCTTGGCACTCCATCCCCTTTGCCCTCCTTTTCTTTCATGTCACTATTCACAATCTGTAATTATTTGGTTTACTATTATTGTTGTTTACTTGTCTTTGTCTCTAGAATGTAATCTCCATAAGGGACAGGGAGTTTGTCTAGCTTGCTCACTGTTGCATCCCCATGACCTAGGGCAGTGTTTGAAACATTGCAGGTTGTTAAATATTCCTTGAACAGATGGATGATAATCACATGACTAAGGTGTTACTTATATGCCCTGCACCTTCACAGCAAATCTCTATCTTATGAGAAACAAGCAATTGGCCAAAGCGTCCCCCTGCTGCAGCTGCTAACTACCAAATTTCAGGATTGTCATTATTAATGATTCGCATTTACATGAGGGCCGTACGATTTTCCATACAGTTTTCTATTTTTATTTTGGACGACTCTCCCAAGAACACTCTCCCATTTTACGGAGGCCCAAAGAGGTGGCACACAGCTGAGTCAGTGCTTGGTCCTAGTTTGGTTGCAGTGATATCGGTGACTGTCCTTGCTGGAAAACCAGCTTCTTGCGACAGCTGGAAGCCATCACCCCTGATTCCTCCGACTCAGCCGACTGGGTCCTCTGTTCTCCTGGACGTCAGTTCGGTGGTTGAGGGGCTTCCCTGACCACCCTAAAGGGGGCTCCGTGACCAGGCACAACCACGTCCGCTGTGCCTAGTACCCTCTTCCGGCTCCGCTCCTGGGCCACCGGGTCTTCGCTCAGCGCTTGCCACGAGTCTTCGTCTCCACTGCGTTCAAACACATCGCCCGCCACCACCACGGTGCCCAAGACCGTGCCCGCCACCACTACGCTCACGTCCCGCTGGCCCCCATGGCCCGGCGTGGCCCACACCTCGAGCCCCGGCCCCAGCCGCAGGGGCCGCTCCTCACCTAGCCCGTGGGGAAAGTAGCGGCCCCCGGGGAGGCAGAAGTCGTGAGAGACCAGCAGAGCCGCCCCGGGAAACAGCCCCAAGTTCCCGATGTGATCCGAGTGTCCATGGGTGCCCACCACCAGAGTCACGTCTCCGGGGGCCACGCCCTGCCGCGCCAGGGCCCCCAGGAGTGTGTCCCGGGCCCAAGGGCCCCCAGTGTCTACGAGGATGGGACCACGGGCCGCCTCCTCCAGGGCGGTCTTCGCCCCGCCGCCCTCGGGCGGGGACTGTCGGTGGCTGGAAGCCGGGCCCCAGGCCTGAGGCAGCACCAAGGTCACGGAGCCGTCGGCGCGCACCGCGTCGCCCACCCCTTCGGGCTCCGCATAGCCCTGCAGAAGGACCACCACCGAGTAGGGGTCGCCGCGTACCAGCAGAGGCGGCTCCCCGAGCAGCGGCTCGGTCTGCACTAGACCGCTCATGGCAGAAGGACGGCTGGGGAAGGAAAGTGGGGCTATGGGGGACTGTCCAGTCCCTTCGGGTTCCCACACGCGCCTGCCTCCGCCGCGTGGCACCTTCCAAGTCTCAGTTCTTTGCCACCCCCCCCTCGCACCCTTAAGGTGGTATCGCCCCAACCCCCTCCCGTAGATGGTATCGTCCAATCATCCCTTAGGGTGAGCTCGCCTGCCTGTCCCTCAGTGTCTTCGGCCGTCGCCACGCTCCTATGCGGTAGGTCCCCACCCATCACTCCCCTAAGGATATCCTCTTTATTCCCCTCATTCTAACCGGAACCGTTCCCTGTCTTGGACTTAGTTTCACCGCTTCTCTTAATTCTTCCCTCTCCGTGGGGACACCGGCCCTCGGAAAAGCGTGAGGGATTTTGTCCCCAGCGAGTTACCGTAAGCCCAGAGTATGGTGGCCGACGCGCGCTCCCGCTCTCTGATTTTGAATTCCAGGGTATTCTCCCGCAGGCGCCGAGAGGGGCCGCACAGATCCTAGCTTAAGTAGTTATCAGCCGGGGACCCCTGCTAGTCTCCCTGAACTGCAAATTACAAAACACTACTAGCTTCTAACAGACGGCGACCAACGGCTTATTCTGTGGGCGCTGCCCTATCGGCTAGCTATGTTGTTTGCAGGTCAGTTGTTTGAAACTACAGGCTCAGCTGGTATTTTTAAAAAATTTACTAGCGATATAGAAAATTTGGCACCTGTGAAATCCCCTGGTGGGCCCTCGGTGAAATTAATATGAAGTAGACCAAATATCTACCCCACTTATCAACATCACCCCATCCTGTTACAGTGTCCGCGTCGTGTTAAATTTGTTGGCTTGTAGCCTCCTAGATGCAGGCAGCGTGTGTATAGGTCGTAGAGAATGTCCGCGCTGGCTTCTTCCTCGGAAGGGTCTAAAAACAGACCCCCGAGGGGCGAAGTGACTTTCCTAAGGCCCACAGCTCCAATGCCTTCATTGACCTCTGGGTGGGGTGGGGAGTAGGAGAGATATTTAAAGGGGAAAGCCTTCAATACTGTCCCTCCACACACCTGACAGTTAAGGGGCTAGATGGCAGGCAGAGGGCTGATCTGTTGGGGCAGGCCTTCCACCTACTGCTCCCACCTTTGTCCCCGTAGCCATGCCATGCTGCACCACCAGGATCCTGCCTGAGACCAGATAGGAGAGAACAGTTACAAGCCTTGGGGTGGGATCCCTCGCACATACACACAAACCCTATGTGGGGCAGGGAAGGGATTGCTCAGACTTCAGAGGGTTCTTCTCCAGGACCCCTGCCCCTCCTGAGGACTCAAACAAAAGCAGGGGTCAGAGATCCTCTGGGTCACGCTTGGGGTGCCCTGGTGTGTCAGTCATCCCTTCCTCTTCCTCCTGATCTTGCTCCTCCTCCTCATCTTGCTCCTCCTCCTCTTCTGTCTTCTCTTGCCCATCTGTGATCTTTTCCTTTCCAGTCCAAGTTTCCTGTAGACACGCTAGGTTAGGTGATAGAAAACAATGTAGGTATTAGTCCTGGGAGGTTGTGGTCTGGCAGGAAGGGGGCCAGTCCCACACACTTACCAGTTTCAGCAGCAGGGAGCACATGACCTTCACAGAGAAAATGCTGTAGGGGCTGCTCCTGATGGTGGAAGTACCAGTCTCCCACAACATCTTCAAACTCCTCCAGCATTGTCTCACACTGATCAAATGGAAGGGTCAGAAGGAACTATGCTCTGCTGGGCTTTGGAAACCCTCCTCTCTACTCTTCACTCCCTTTCTGCCCACCCTACCTTGAAGAGGCAGGTAGCCAGGAGGCTAAACTCTGCTTACTAGCTGTGTGGTCCTCATTCATTCATCAAACATTTACTAGTACCTGTTCTACCAAGTAGACTATTAAACTCTATGTCTCAGGCTTCTTGCCTATAAAATGGGAAATGGTAATAGTACCTACCGTGTGAGGCTGCTTTGAGAGGAAAATGAGGCAGCAGCTGGAAAGTATGGGAGCCTGAATCTGACACATAGTAGGTGCTCAGTAAGTGGTAGTAGATATTATTAGCCTCTACTATTACTCCTTGATATGCTCCTGGGCCCACTTCAATCAATGATAGAGTCCTCACTCTGCCCCCTTCTCTCTGCTCAGAGGTAGACCTCCCTAGGATCTAGCTCTCCCCTCAGGCTCCCTTCTCATTGCCCTGGCAGTGCATTACCCCATCCTACCTGCTTCTTGAGGAATGTGACTTCCACGCTGGGCTCGTCCCACAGCTCCAGAGGGATCCCCAGATCCACCTTCACCCCCTTCTGCACCAGACCTTTCAGTGTTGCCATGGTCTGACTCTGACCCTGAAAGATAGGAATCTAGAATCAGCCGAGCCCCCTGCCCCACCTCTTTTTTCCCCTTTCTGCCATATCAGCACTGTCAATTACTGGAGACCCAGGGGTGAGCTCCATGAGGGTGAGATGAGGGAGTCTAACAATGAGGTGGTGACACTCTCCAGAGCTGGAGGGAGATGGGTCCCAGGGGATATCCATTGTTGTTTCTGAAAAGCGGAATGCTGCCCTAGGGAAGGGTCTGACCTTGGCATATCTCAGTGAGCCCTTGCGCTCAGCATGAACACTGTAATCCAGGATCCGCTCACACAAATTCTCCAAGGCCTCTTCCAGCCTTGTCTCTCTGTGGGAAGAGGGGAAACAAAGACTCCTTGGATGCTGTAGGCACTCCCAGGGCTCCCTCAGGGGTTGGAAGGTAAGGAAGCACCAAAAAGAACTCACGAAACACTGTAAGGGACATGTCTCTTCCTCTTGCCCGTGTCCAGCACCTGCCCCAGCTCCAGCACCTCTCGAGATCGGCCAGTGCGACTCAGCTCTTCCTGTAGCTCCAGGCTTAGCAGCTTACACACTAGATGTCCAAAAGGATGTGAAAGACAAACAAACATACCAGCAACTCATTCTGTAGATGAGCAAAAGCAGCAGAATGTGACGGTTACAAGTGCAGACCGTGGAGCCAGACTGGCATGGTTAGAATACTGACTCAGCCACTTAATAGCTATGTGACAATTCCACTGTGCCCTGGCTTCTTCATCTCTAAAATGGAGATAATAATATAATAGGACCTCCTGTGGAGGGGGGTTGTGAGGATTAAATAGATCAATCTACATAAAGCCCCTAGGATAGTGCCTGGCATATAGTGAGGACTGTATGTGTTTGCTTTTATTCTGCGGTTATTTATTGAGCTCCTATATGTACAACAGCAACATAGCAATAAGACCCATGACCCCATCCACAAGACATTGCTGATGCAGTTGGGGACAAATAAAATGATGACAGTGTGCTGTGATGGGCCCTGCACTAGAGGTTAACAGATTTAATCTCATTAGGAAATGCAAAATTCATGAAATTGTCATGTGTTGACTTCCTACCGGCTTGTGATTTCCTTAAGGATGAGCGTTGTGTATGTTCCACCACTGTCTTCCAGCAAATAGCACCTGGCCTGGCATGAGGTGGGTCCCAAAAAAAGGGAGTGGCCTATACAGAAGTGCCACGCAAACTAAACACAGGGCAGGTAACAAAAATGCCTAAAATGTTCCAGACACTACACTAGGACCTCAGAGACAGGTACTCTCCTTTCCTCCACGGGCTTAACAATATAGTGGGAGGTGACAAAAGGAAGAAGGCTTCCAAAGGAATTGACATCTGAACTGGGCCTTGAAGAACCAAATGCAGAAGGGAGAGGGTTATTCCAGGCAAAAGGAAAAACAGTGTGCTAAGGCACAGAGGTGCAAGAGGATAAGGCAGGCTCGGTGACAGGTGAGAAGTTCAGCGAGGCTGAAGCATGGGCACTTTGAGGAAGGGAGTTGAGGTACCGAAATGTAAGAGAGGTGGGGACCATACAACAGAGACTGTGTCAAAAATGGCTGTATTCCGACCACAGCAGGAGGCCTGCAGAGATGTTACAGCAAGGACTGACATGACCAGGTCTGTGTGTAGAAAAATGACAGGCGTGGGGAGAAAAGCAGGGACACAAATGAAGGAGAGGTTAGGTCCAGGTCATGCAGAATACTGATAATGAAATTCACTGTGGAGTGAGGTGAAGGGAAAAAGAATCCAGGGAAGAAATTAAAGTCAGGAAAGCAACAAACTAGGGAACCACGGCACTCAATGGCCCAGCTCTTAAGTGTCTCTTCTCAGCTGCACACGTCCCCCACCGCTGTGGTGCAGCCATATAAGATGCTGTTCACAGCAAAATCCATAAGTATACATCCTCTGCAAACCCTTACACCTACAGGGAACCTCCTCCACTTATGTGGCCTCCTCTCTCCTTTATGAGCTTCAAGGGCTTATTTCCTTACCTCCAAACCTGCCCCAGGAGAGCGTGGGGCCTGTAATTTGAGAGCGTCTCTGAAAGGGTGGAGCACAGGATGGCCAAAAGGTATGAGCCTCATACCCAGCTCCTGCAGGTTCCCCAGACTTAGGTTTAGTGACATGGGGGAAACACACACTTCAGATGCTCGGTAAAGGGGGCGATCCTGGGCACGATCTCTGAACTACAATTCCCACAAATCACTGGGGCTACGCTACTAAGAAAAAGCGGGCTCCCTCTGGATGTCCTATGGGAATTGTAGTGCTATAGTTGTGGGGTAGCGCTCTACGTTCCCTCCTTTGACCCCCTTCAAATTCAGCCAGAGTCTCCCTGAGGTCTTCAAAGAGATCTAGTGACCCACCCATCATGGTCCATTTGGTTCGGCCCAGACTAAAGAGATGGGCAGAGGGATGCGAATAGGGGCTAGCTACTCCCTTCAGATACCTTCGCATTTGCTGGGCAAGCGTTCTGTGTCATCGTCCTCCTTCGACGTCCCAACCCAAGCGCCGTACGCAGCCAAAATGAAAAGCAACATTCCCAACCGCACAGGTCCCATGACAAAGTGCTCTCCAAACCAACAACCCCTTGCCTTCAAGCCAACTTCGTGAAGGCAGCGGGCCCTTTAAATTTCGAGGCGGTGTCGGCGGGAACTTCTAGCCAGCTTGGCTTGCGAGGCGCACGCGCAGTCCCGGCCGGAAAGGAGGTGGAGCCTCATAGCGCTCCTGGCTGTCCCGCCTCGGTTTTGTGGCGCCTCTTGGGGTCCTGGCCGCCGGGTAGTGAAGGAATAAACTGAAGTTAATTGCAGCAGGAGTATGTGCTCCTTACACGTAGACAGAGAAACCCGTTTTTTATACCACTTCAGGCCGTGAGCCTAGGAGACTCATTCCGGCTCGGGGAAGGGGCAGTGACTTGCTCTCCGTCTCTACCAGGACCTGCTCCCGGGAGGGGGCGGGGCGAACATGGCGCCGAGCGCCGGGTGAGCGGCGCTTTGGCGGCGGTGAGAGACTTTTAATGCGTGGGGCGTTCGGCTGGCGGGGAAGGGTCTGAGTGCTACCCGGAACTAGGCCCTTTGAAGGGCCCATGTGGGAACCGGGAGGAGGGCGGTGGGTTGTGTGTCCGTGCGCGAGGGGACTCTGTACGTGTATGTTTGCATTGGGGGATGTTGGGATGAGGTGGGCTCTCAAGCGCCTTCTTTCGCGCTGTACCCGTTGCCTGGGGACCTTCGACTCGCTTCCTTGCCGGGGAGGCCACTACCGAAGTCTAGCTCATGTTAACCATCTTATTTGAAGCTTTCCTGCCGACTCCACTGACCTGAGGGGCTCCTGAGGCCGTAGCGTGTTTCGTGAGCTGTTTACTGGCAGAGGGTACGGAGGGTATTGAAGGATTAGTAAGAGTTCGCCATTGACCTGGGACACGACAGCGTCTTGTATACCCAGTGCGGGGCACAGAGTATGTGTTGAATAAATGTTTTCCATGAACGTACGACTTAAAACAGTGGAGGCGGAGACCAAATTCTCTTTGGCCCCCGTGCTCACCCCTCCAGAACGCCCCCATCAGTGCCTCACCGTCAGTCCTAAACACTTTGACCTTAGTCTTCCTAATGCTAACTCCAAGCGAGCCACTCTCCTTTTGGCCACAAAGCAGGTTCCAAACTTGGACCTATATCTTGTTCATCAAGAGAATAGTGGTGCCATGTATTCACTGAGCCCCTACATCTCTAAGCCCTACACTTCATTAATTTATTCAGCAAGTATTTACTGAGTACAGTGTCTCGGGCACCAGTCCGGGGTCTTGGAATACATCAGTGAACACAAAGGGAAGGTAGTGGTGGTGATAAACAATTAGAAATGATACAGTGTATATTAGCAGATGTTAAATTTTTCCGTGGGGGAAAAAAGAGCAGAGTGGCGTTGGAGTGTGGTATTAAATAAGGTGATGGGACTAGGCAGCCAAGCTAACATCTGGGGAAGAGCATTCAAGGCAGAAGGAAAAGAGCAAAGGCCAAAAAGCAAGAGCTTTGCCTGTGAGGTTTGAACAGCAGGAGGAGAATGAAGCTGGATCAAGATGGAAGAAGGAAGGAAAACAGATCAGAGATGTGATTGGAGTGAGGGCAAATTATGAAGGGCCTTATAGACTATAATTAGGATTTTGGATTTTACTATAGGGTAAATGTGGAGCCATTCCAGGGTTTTGAACAAAAAAATGACCCAGTCTGATTTATGTTTTGACAGAATCAGTCTGGCTGCTGTGTTAGGAAGAGATGTGGGGAGCAAGGGTGGAAGCAGGAAGACCTTGTCAGGAGACTATTGGAATTAGCCAGGCGAGATATGGTGGTGACTTGGGCATGCCGTTGGGAGTGGAGGAGTCAGGTTGGATCACCCAACTGATTTGATGTGAGGGCTCACATAAAGAGTGAGTGCCTGGATAGATGGCATTGCCATGAAGATGAAGAAAACAGGCTGGAGCTGGTGGGGAGCGAGAGATCAGGAGTTCAGCTGTAGAAGAGATTTAAGTCGACAGTTTGATATACAACACGACAGTTTGATAAGAAGACCGCCCTGGGCTGGGGATAGAAATTTGGCCATCATCCGCCTGTAAGCAATACTGAAAATTGAGGGTAGTTGACATTACCAAAGAAATTAAGTGTAGCTACAGAAGAAGACCAAAGACTGAGCCCAGGACACTCCAGCATTAGGCAGTTTTATTTATGTATTTTTTTAAGATGAGAAGAGGAAGAACTTGTCAAGGAAACCAAGGGGGGTGGGGTGGCCAGTGAGATAGGAGGAAGCCAGGAGAAGGTAGTGTGCAGTGCAGTGAAGAGTGTCTTCAGGAGGGAGTAGTCTAGCTATACTAGATGCTGGCAGCAGGTCAAGTCTGATGATGACAGAGAGTGGACCTTGGATTCCACAGTGTGGAGTCATCGGCGACTTTGATGAGCTGTTTCAGGGAGCTGGTGGGGTCAAAAGCTTGATTGGAGTAGGTGCAAGAAAGGAAAGGAAGTAGAAACAGGATAATTCTTTCAGGGAGTTTGGTTGCAAGGAGGAGCCGAAACATGGGGCTCTTCTAGAGAAAGTGGAATGAAAAGTAACATTTTTTTTTTTTAATTTTTAAAATGTTTTTGTTTTTGAGAGAGAATGAGAGCGTGAGCAGGAGAGGGGCAGAAAGAGAGGGAGACACAGAATCCAAAGCAGGCTCCAGGCTCTGAGCTGTCAGCACAGAGCCTGATGGGGGGCTCGAACTTGAGAACTGTGAGGTCATGACCTGAGCCAAAGTTGGATGCTTAACCACCATCCAGGCACCCCAAATTAACATTTAAAATTTTTAATTGTGGTGAAATACACATAACATAAAGCTCACCATCTGAAACCATTTCAAGTGTACACTTTAGCGGGATTAAATACATTCGTGATGTTCTACAACCGTCACACCATCCATCTCCAGAACTCTTCATGTTGTAAAACCGAAGCTCTGTCATTATACACTAACTCCCCATTCTTCCCTCCCCTAGCCACAGCAACTCCATTCTGCTGAGTCTATGAATTTGACTCCACTAAGAACCTCATAAGAGTGGAATCATAACACTGTTTGCCCTTCTCTGGCTCCCTTATTTCACTCTGCATGGTGTCCTCAAGGTTCACCCATGTCGTAGCATGTGTCAGAATCACCTTCCTTTTTCAGGCTCGATACTAGTCTGTTGTGTGGATAGACCACTGTCTTGTTTTCTTGAGAAGGGAGAAATAAGTGCGTTTGGGAGGCTGATGGGAACCATCGACCAAGTAGGTTGAGAACGTGGTGGTGATGCAGGGAGATGGAAGCAGTGTTGGAGTTGGCAAGGGGCACGAATGGCTTCTCTACGGTAACAGGCAGGAAGGCAGAAGATGTAGGCGCCAGTGCTGTTAGGTTGGTGGATGCAGTGGGAGTCTATGGGGGTCTCTTCTAATGGCGTAAAGTGCGGAGGAGAGGTGGTATCATGTAGGACAGAGGGGGACTGAGTGCACTGAGGTGTGGTATGACTGTCAGGCAGTTTGCGATCATTGGGGCGCTGGGTGGCTCAGTTGGTTAAGCATCTGACTCTTTTTTTGTTTTTGTTTTTTTTGAAAGAGGGAGAGAGAGAGAATCCCAAGCAGGCTCCACACTGTCAGAACAGAGCCCTACACAGGGCTTGAACCCACAAGCCATGAGGTCATGACCTGAGCGAAAATCAAGAGTCAGACACTACCGACCAAGACACCCAGGCACCCCAAGTGTCTGACTCTTGATCTCAGCTCAGGTCGTCGTCGTCGTCGTCGTCTTCTTCTTCTTCTTCTTCTTCTTCTTTTTTTTTTTTTTTTTGATGTTTATTCATTTTGAGAGAGAGAGAAAGAGGTGGGACAGGCAGAGGGAGAGAGAGAATTTTAAGCATGCTCCACACCCAGCATGGAGCCTGACACGGGGCTTAATCTCATAAACTAAGAGATCATGACCTGAGTGGAAATCAAGAGTCATATGCTCAACTGACTAGCCACCCAGGCACACCTCATCTCAGGTCTTGATCTCAGGGCCGTGAGTTCAAGCCCTGCATTGGGAAGAAACCCAAAGCTGGGAGGATGTAAGTAACTTGCCCAAATAACCCAGCTAAGTAACCTAGGGCCAGGATTTAAATTGAAGACACGTCTGTTCTCGTATATCTCACTTGCATGGCACCTGGCACAGAATCAGAGCTCAGTACATTTTGTTGAACCGGGTCAGATCACTACCTGCTTCTCTTACACCCAATACTAATTACACAGAGATGGACACGTTTATTTTTTATCTTTTCTGCCCACCCCATACCCCTGCCAGGTCTCCCATCTTTCCACCCCGGGGTATCACTCTTTGGGGGAGGGAGAGAGAGGCTCCAGAATGGCTGAGGAGAAGAAGCTGAAGCTCAGCAATACCGTGCTGCCCTCGGAGTCGATGAAAGTGGTGGCCGAGTCCATGGGCATCGCTCAGATCCAGGAGGAGACCTGCCAGCTGCTGACAGACGAGGTCAGCTACCGCATCAAGGAGATTGCACAGGTACCGCAACCGCTCCACCCAGCCCTTCGTTGTGTTAAGAATGCTGCCCAGGCCCCCTTCTTCCTCAGGCTCTTGAGTTGATGTTTGTTCTCCCACCCCCAGGATGCCTTGAAGTTCATGCACATGGGGAAGCGGCAGAAGCTAACCACCAGTGACATCGATTACGCGCTGAAGCTAAAGAATGTCGAGGTGATTGGGACACGTGGGACTGAGGTTGGCAGGGTTGGTGGGGGGCAAGATGGTGAGACCCATCCTCCCTGACACTGCATTTGCCTTCAGTCATGCCTCTTTGGGCTCCCTTCTCATCTCAATGTCTCTTTCTCTCTCTCTCCTGATCCAGCCACTCTATGGCTTCCACGCCCAGGAGTTCATTCCTTTTCGTTTCGCCTCTGGTGGGGGCCGGGAGCTTTACTTCTACGAGGAGAAGGAGGTTGATCTGAGCGACATCATCAATACCCCTCTGCCCCGGGTGCCCCTGGATGTCTGCCTCAAAGGTTGGGGCGGGGATTGCAGGGTGGCGGGGAGGAGGAAAAGGGGTTGAGGAGGCTCACAAGTGAAGAAGCCCTCAGCGTGAGATCGCTAGGGAGTTGCAGGAAGTGGGGACAGGACAGAAAGCACATTCCTGGTATGGAGTGACTCCCTAGTGTCCATGTCCAGGCGTTCAACTTGACACCTTCTTTCCTCACAGCTCATTGGCTGAGCATTGAAGGCTGCCAGCCAGCTATACCTGAGAACCCACCCCCAGGTAACCTCATCTGTGCCCAAGGCCCACCCCTCTCTATCTCATGTCCCCTCTCCTTCCTTTATATCCCCTGCCACTCTCGTCACTCCTGCTGTGACGGCTTTCCCACCAGCTCCCAAAGAGCAGCAGAAGGCTGAGGCCACAGAACCCCTGAAGTCAGCAAAGCCAGGCCAGGAGGAAGATGGACCCTTGAAAGGCAAAGGTCAAGGGGCTGCTCCAGCCGACGGCAAAGGTCAGTATTGCTAGGCTGGGCTCCTCGGTGCTCCTGCCAGATGGCGATTTGTGAGGTGGCTGAGGGCAGGGCAAGGGGTGACACCTATGGCTGGAGAGCCCTGGAAAGGATCAGGAAACCTGAGAGGAGCCAGGTCCTGGGTCTCACCGGGCAGGGAGCAAAGGTTTGTCCGGCTCTAGGCCTCTTCTGGAGCCTTCGTGTTCAAACCTGTCTTGGCAATTCACACAGGGAAAGAGAAGAAGGCACCACCCCTGCTGGAGGGGGCCCCTTTGCGACTGAAGCCCCGAAGTATCCACGAGCTGTCCGTGGAGCAGCAGCTGTACTACAAGGAGATCACTGAAGCGTGTGTGGGCTCCTGTGAGGCCAAGAGAGCGGTGAGGCCCTGCCGACCTGCTTCTCCCCGCCTGGGGCATTCCTTCTCTCTGGAGTTTCAGGAATCCCTCCCCATCTCTGCCCCCCCGCGTCACTTGCTCCCTCCCCACTGCAGGAGGCGCTGCAGAGCATTGCAACGGACCCAGGGCTCTATCAGATGCTGCCACGATTCAGCACCTTCATCTCAGAGGGGGTGAGAAGAGGCAGAAGGCCAGGACCCAGGATGAGGTTCCGGGCGGTGAGGAGGCAGCGGGGGGAGCTCATCGGAGGGTCTCACTGCCCTGTCACTTCCCCTTCCCGCAGGTCCGTGTGAATGTGGTGCAGAACAACCTGGCCCTGCTCATCTACCTGATGCGCATGGTGAAGGCGCTGATGGACAACCCCACGCTGTATCTAGAAAAATACGTGAGCGGCCCTGCCCACCCACCTTTCAGCCTGGGGTCGGGGCACCTGGTTGCCACCAACAGGAAGCCATCCTCAGAATTGGCCAACTTGCCACTTCTCCCTTAGGTCCATGAGTTGATTCCAGCTGTGATGACATGCATCGTAAGCAGACAGCTGTGCCTGCGGCCAGATGTGGACAATCACTGGGCACTCCGGGACTTTGCTGCCCGCCTCGTGGCCCAGATCTGCAAGCATTTCAGCACGACCACCAACAACATCCAGTCCCGGATCACCAAGACCTTCACCAAGGTGAGCAAAAATGAGGAGTGTAGACGATCTTGTATCTCTACCCCAGGGTGGTGACCAGGACAAAGAGCTTCACCCACACCAGAGGCGGTTCAGCGTGGCTAGAGGAAGTGACAGTGGAAAGATGCGGGAGACGGACGGGGACTGGCACCTGGGCCACATCTGTAGTGTCGTAACAATCTACAACATAAGTGTGTTCGCGAGACTTATTCCTTAACAATTAGCCTCTTGGGCCCCTTTCCCCAGTATATCTTCCTTCCCCTTGCAGAGCTGGGTGGACGAGAAGACTCCATGGACTACGCGGTATGGCTCCATCGCAGGCCTGGCAGAGCTCGGACACGATGTGAGGCCCCCGGCGCGGGGAACACTGCAAGAAAGGAGGCATCGTGGGTCTTAGTGGGCAAGGGCCCCACCTGCAAGGCCCTGTGGTGACCCGAGGGCCCTGGCTTGTCCCCTTCCTTTCCAACAGGTGATTAAGACTCTGATTCTGCCACGGCTGCAGCAGGAAGGGGAGCGGATCCGCGGTGTCCTGGACGGCCCCGTGCTGAGCAACATTGACCGCATTGGAGCTGACCATGTGCAGAGCCTCCTCCTGGTGACTAGAACCCCTGTCCCTGCCCTCCCCCCAATCCTTCCCCCCGCCACTCCCCCCCCCACACACACAGGCACGACAGTCAGCAGACAGCTGTTGTCTTTTATTCACTCATCGCATTTGCCTCATGTGTTCTGAGCCCAATACTGTTGTGCAGATGGAGAGACAAAGGCAAGAGGTTAAGTAAGAAATAAGAGACCTTAACTGTCAGCCTGTGACCCTGACTAGACTGGACCGCCCCCGAGGCTTCCCCATCACTGTGCTGCATTCCAAGCAGGGCATCCCCCTGTGGACCAGCCACCCCTTAGAAATCACAAGTGTTTTCAGCAAGTTTCCCCATCCACACTGGTGCTGCCTGGGGTTCCTCACACACACTGCCAGCCCAGCAGCCTGGCCTGCAACACAACGCACTGGAGTAATGGGCAGTTTCCTTTCTTACCCCTTCCTTGTCACTTCCTGAGCGTCACAGCTCTCCACCTACCTTGTTTTTCTTTGCTTTCTCTGCAGAAACACTGTGCCCCTGTTCTGGCAAAGCTGCGCCTACCACCTGACAATCAAGACGCCTATCGGGCAGAATTTGGGTCCCTCGGGCCCCTCCTCTGCTCTCATGTTGTCAAGGCCCGGGCCCAGGCTGCTCTGCAGGCTCAGCAGGTCAACAGGACCACTCTGACCATCACTCAGGTCAGGGACTGGGGGGAAGAGGGGTCTGATGAGGAAACGTGGGAAGGGGGCAAGCAGGGGGGACAGGGCCATGGTTCCCTTCAGGGTGGGGGACTCACAGACGCGTGCTTGCTTTTGTAAAACACAGGGCCCTCTGAGTGAGACTTGGGGGGGTCTGAGTCCCCTTAGTGGATGATTCTTCAACCCAAGGGAGACCCTCTGAGGAGCAGCAATAAGTGCCCCTCCTTTTCACATTTCCTTCCTGCCTCTTCTTTGTGCAGCCCCGGCCCACGCTGACCCTCTCCCAGGCCCCTCAGCCTGGCCCTCGGACCCCTGGCTTGCTGAAGGTCCCTGGCTCCATTGCACTGCCTGTGCAGACCTTGGTGTCTGCGCGAGCTGCCGCCCCGCCTCAGCCTTCCCCTCCTCCAACCAAGTTTATTGTCATGTCCTCATCCTCCAGCGCCTCATCCACTCAACAGGTACTGGGACCCAGGTGGGACTGGGGAAGGTGCGGAGCACGACCAGGGTTACCTCCAAGTACCCTGGGGGCCCCAGAGTAGAGCCCAGTCCCCCCTGGGCCTAAAGACAGGAGCAGGAAGGAGCACTTCACGGAGGCCATAAGGCATAGCTGCTCATCCTGAGCTCGGGTCTCAGGCCTACAGGCACCTGAGCAGGTGAATGAATCATCAGCTTTTCTGCCGGAACAGGTGAATTCTCCCCCAGGCAGTGCCTCTCCTTTCTCCCCCCAGGTCCTGTCCCTCAGCACCTCAGCCCCTGGCTCAGGCTCCACCACTACCTCTCCCGTCACCACCACGGTCCCCAGTGTGCAGCCCATCGTCAAGCTGGTCTCTACTGCCACCACTGCACCCCCTAGCACTGCTCCCTCTGGTCCGGGCAGCGTCCAGAAGTACATTGTGGTCTCTCTTCCTCCTACAGGGGAGGGCAAAGGAGGCCCCACCTCCCATCCTTCTCCAGCTCCTGCCCCATCCTCAGCCCCCTCCCCGCTTGGGGGCAGTGCCCTTTGTGGGGGGAAACAGGAAGCTGGGGATAGCCCCCCTCCAGCTCCAGGGACTCCAAAAACTAATGGCTCCCAGCCCCCTGGCTCTGGCTCCCCTCAGCCTGCGCCTTAATGCTGTCACACATCTGCCAACCTTCTTCTCTCCCCGATTCCCCCCCCCCCTCTCTCTCTCTCTCTCTCTCACACACACACACACACACACACACACACACACACACACGCTAGGTGGAAGGAAGTAATGGTTTGCTTCTTCCATGTTACTTTTAGATATTGTACAGCCAGTTCCTCAGAATAAAAGTTTGATTTGTAAATTCTGATCCACCCCGGCCTTTCCTGTGTCAGGTACCACAGGAAGGTCAAATATGTCAACTAGGACTGGTCTCCTGGACTCTCAGGACTCAAGACATTTCATCCAGGTCCATGACCACGGTCTGGAAGGGTGGAAAAGACAGTATCATCCTTCTCTGGTTCCACAGACTACTGCCTTTGCTGCCCGCATCCTCGTCTGGGGAGCCTCAGATCCGAATGACGTAGGCATCACTGTGGCTCAGATGTCGCACCCACTTGTGGGGGTTGGCATTGCCGCAGGGTCTGAACGCCAGCCTGAGGAAGCGCACCTGGAGGCCAGAGCACGTGTGCCGGGGAAGTTCAAAAGAGAGGCTGGCGGGGCCCAGCCCCAGCGGAGGGGTCGTGGTGGAGGGTCCTTGGCCAGAAGGCCCAGGGAGACCTGGAACATCCATCTGTGAGGGACAGAGGCCAGGAAAGGGTGCTGAAGGCACAGAGGAGGGAGGGCATGGGGCTCAGGTCCAGTGCATGAGGAGGGGTGGTTGGGGCTAAACATGCAGCTGGAAGAGAGGGTCTCAGGGAGTCGGCAGCTCGTACCTGGAAAAGGCCTGACAGCTGGGAGCCGCCTTGCACCCGAGGCAGGTCCCAGTGGAGGGCTCCGTCCCCGAGCTCTGCCTTCTGTTCAGGGCCGCTCAGCTCCTGAGACAGGCTGGAGTTTGGGCATGACAGGCGCTGCGCTCAGCCTGCCTTCCTGGGACAGGCTGGTCCCACCCTCCCTGCCACCACCCTGTTACCCTGGGGAAGCTGGCAAAACCTCCTGGGCCCTGTGGCTGCAACACTAACCTAATCACCCCTCGCGGCAGGGGAAGGTGCAGCCTGACGTTGAGAGCTTGGCTGCCAAGAAGAGAGGAACAGAGTCAGCCCCGGGAAGGCAGTGACTCATCCCCCCTCTTCATTAACGCCACTAGCGCAGGTGTTACACCCACCCCCCTTCCCAGCCTTCCTGTCTAACTGAATGGGATTCCGAAGCTGACGGACGCATCCGAAGGGGGAAGCAACAGGTATTTGGGCCCTGTGTCCTGCCCCATGATACTGAACGAGGCCTGGCTAACCCCCCACTCGTACCTCTTCGGGGGCAGGTCGCATCGTAACTTCAGGTAAACCTGGAGCCTGGGTGAAAGGGATGGTTCTGTTACTCACTGGCCTCTCACCATCCCCACCCGGGACCCCCATGCAGGTCTGCTGCGTAGGTCGGTCATGCCCCAAGCCGGAGAGAGAAGGGATGATATCCAGCCCAACTCCACTAAGGGCTGAGTCTGCATAGGGGGGAGGGTGCCTTTTTCTTGTACCTATTATCATCCCTCCTCCACAATGCGCTTTGGGAACATATATGCATTAGCTTGGACTTCGGGAAAGTTCTAGAAGAGAAAAATGGTCTTACCTGCCTGAGCCTCGGTCCCACTGCACAGAGGGAAAGAGCCGGAAGGGGAGTGGGGAGGGGAGGTCGTCTGAGAGTTGGTACCGCATCACAGTCAGCTGAGACCAGACAGGAATGGAGGTCAGTTTGGTCTCCTCACACCTGAACTTGCCTCCCTTCCCAACGGAGGATGGAAAGTGCTAGGCCAGCCCAATCCTGACCTCGCCCTGAGGGGGCTGCAAGCGGAGGATTCGATGAGACTCAAACTCCTCAAGGAGCACTGAGCTGTGAAATGAGACCTCATCCACCCGGATTCCTGGGCCGTAACCTGGAGGGAAAGAAAGTGTCCTCTCCTAACCCACGTTGTGGGTGAGAAGAGCAGCAAGGTGGTAGCTGGGGGAAAACCCATCTCTGTTCCATGAAACTTTTGGTGGCAACCTGTACCTAGGAGAGAAGGACCCCTTTTCTTCTCACCTCTCAGTTCTGACTTCCCCACACAAAACTCTTCTGTCAGGCCAATGCGCATCTCTGTCACAGAAAAGAACAGAAAAGGCCACCAGATACCAACATTCACATACCACCAAGGAGCCCGTTCCAAACCCGACCCTGGGCTAAGCCTGCAGACTTCTCACCAGAGCCACTGGGAAGAAAGCTCTTGAGCCGGATCTCTCCCTGAACGTCTACCTTCAGCAGCGAGCCCTAAGAAGAACGGAGAGATCAATGTCCCGAGGTGACACCCCGCCCCCGACCCCATACATTTCCCAAAAGCCGTCTATCCTCTGCTCTAGGGCTGGGGGCCCAAACTCACGTTAGATGCTATCAGTACAGACAGCCTCTCGACCACATCCAAAAACACTTCATTCTTTTGGCTCTGAAGAAGAGAGGGGATTTGGAGGCTGAGTGACCTGTGTTGTAAAGTGCACAGGCAGAAAGGACAGGCCAGTGGAAGCTAGGGCCCTGGGGTGGGGACATGGGGAAGGGAAGGGATTGTCCACGTCTGGGAACACCAGGATCTTGTTCTCTGGTGTTCCAGGAAAAACTCAGAGGGTCTGATGCATCTCACCTGGTCAGAGCGGCTGGACAGGACAGGGCGGCTGGCTGCACTGCTGGGGGCCACTTTGCTCTGCTGCGTCTCAGCCCCAAACTGTAAAGCACCCAAAGCAAGCAATCTTCAGGTTTGACACTACCCACCACCCCTCCTCCTCCTCTTTCCCTCGACTGACCAAGCCAACACTGCTGAGGTCAAAGAGACTGAAGGGCTTGCTGACCACAGCCTCTGTCTGGATGAAGTTTCTCAGCATCTCTGTGGATGTGGTCTGCACGTAGCCATAGTCCTGTGGGCAGAGGAAGGACAGCCTGTGGGAGGTCAGTGGAGGGAAGGGGTGGAAATGAATGGACTTAGCCTCCCACCCACAGTGCATATCTGCAAGGAATGGGGTGCAGTGAGGGAAATGCTTGGCCCTCACCAGCACTTCATCCAGGAGCTCATAGACAAGAGCCACGTTGCGGGAGATGGTCCCCTCGCCCAAGGAGCCACAGTAATCGCCCAGGAGAGTGGCCAACCTGAGAAAACGAGTCGGAGTGTGCATATGCCCCTCCTGTCAGATCCCCGCGCCCAGGTGCCCAGCCCTGCCCTCCTCACCGGGAGAGCAGCTCTAGGAGGCTGAAGGGAGAAATGTTCTCTGAAGTCGTGGCCACCAAATAGAGGCCGCTGTGTCTGATGTGAATAAAATGACGGTCATCGTGGTGCTGAGGCAGAGGTGGGGAAGAAGCATTAGGAAGAGAGCTGTGATTAAGGGCCCGTGAGACTTCTAGCAGTGTGCCTTGAGAACCCTGGGCATCCCCCCTGGGGTCCAGCTTCCTGACATGTCAGGGGAGGTAACCAATAGTACCCACCCCGGAGTTGGGGGGGATTGGGACGTGAGAGGAGCCTGTGCCTGGTGCATTGTTAGCTCTTGATAAACTTGAATTCACATTTGGCGTAACGTACCTCCGAAGCGGAAGATCTCAGGGAAATAGCCCTGGGAGGAAGGAGGCGCCCTCCCCACCCGCCCCCTGCCCTCCAGGCGCATCCCCCACTCCCCGCCACTGGTTACCATGACAACCGGGGACTCATCTCCGGGCAGTCCCGTCAGCTTCCGGTAGAAGAGCTCGGCCACATCCCGACCACCACTGTCCCCGCGGACTGACCGGGTGGAAGAACAGCTAAGGAGCCAGCGATACAGTCTGGCCCTGGGGCACCACTCCCACCCAGGGCCCCCCCTCCTGCCCCGTAGGTCAAGGATACAATCCTTGTAGATGAGCGGGTCCCCTTTGGAGGAAAGAATGAAGAACTGGGAGATCATGGCGGCTCTGGAGAGTAGGCAGGGAGACAACGAAAGTTGGGCCTGCCCCGCCCTGCGGCCCCGGAACAAAAGGACGAGCGTACGCTGGCCCTTTAAGAGCAATTCTCCTCCCGCGCCACCTCAGACCGCGGGAAACCGGCGTCCGCCCCGCCTTTCCGTCCCGGTGCAGGAGCCTCTTCCCTGTCACTCAGCCCAGGCTCGCCGGGTGATTGGCCGAGGCTGGGGCCGGCGGTGAGTGGGAGGGGCAAAGAGCCTCCTCTTTGATAGGCCCACACGCGGCGGCGCCGGTCACGTGAGGGGCGACGTTTCGCGCCAATTTCGGTTGGTCCGCTGCAGCCCGCCGCGCGCGTACGTTTTCTGCTGTCCCGGGAGTGAGATCTTTGAACCTGCCAACTGCTGCCGCACGGGCGATGGCAGTTAAGGACTATGTGCTCGAGAAAGGTGAGGGTATGCCAGTCTGTGAGGAGCGTCCTACGCGCAAAGCCTCCTGGCCAACACCTGTTTGTGTGGGCTGGAGTCCTGGGGGGCTGGGCTTGGCGCGCGAGGCCAAAGGCAGGTTCGGGAGGCGGCGGGGCCAAGGCAGAAGGTGCCTGGGAGGCGCGCGAGCCTCCTAGTTCGAAGAGCCGGTTATCGTGTCTGGGGAAGGAGTGGGGGTCGTGGGGCCGGGGGCGACAGACAGCCCGACTCGGGGCTCCATAGGGGGAGAGTCGCGCCCAGGAGAGACCGGGACCTCAGGAGACCCTGTGCAGGGGCCTTTCGCCGCAGGGACGGACACCCGGGTCCGCTTCGGTCTGCGTCCTTAGGCATTCGGAGTGCCCGCGTTCTCGGGAGACGCGCCGAAGCCCCGAGGGCGGGCAAGCCCGGGCCGCTGAGCGCCGCTATTGGCCATTTCAGGCCAACCTCCAAGCGGAAGTGAAGGCGGGCGGAAGTTGCGCGACGTAGCTGGAGGGAGTGTCGTGTGTAAACAGTGTCCTTCCGCGCGGCGGCCTTGGAGAGAGCGGCTCAGGGTGGGGGCGTGCCTGGAATCGGGGGGTTTAGCGGGAGGCCAAGAGAGGAGGTGGTGGGGTGGGACGGAGTGGCCCGGAACAGGTAGGCCAATTGCCGGACGGGATCCCGCCTTGGCGGAAGAATCCCGGGCTGTGAGGCGGCTGCATCTGGGCCCATGTGCTTCTTTGTTTACTAAGAGCGGAAGCAGTGGCGGGAGAGGGGGTGGGGTGGAGGACGGGCTTGGTGGAGATATTTAGGAGGCCGAAAGGAAAGGGAGAATCGTGCGAATGGAAGAGAAGTGGGGAACCTTGAGATCTGAGTGTGTGGGAAGCTTTTGGAAAAGGGTACTGAGATTTTTTTAAGGCAGAAACTAGAATTCCCCTCGGGGGAGGTTTTTGGGTAATGTTCTTAACTGTCAGGGGCCCCTTCTTCCCTAGATAAAAACAGACTTATTAAAAGGAGTTCTGCCCTACTCCGGAAGAATTAAGTAGGCTTACTTAGATTTTTAGGTAAACTGACAAATTCATATATTTTGTAAAGAGAGTGAGTTCTTTAGATCCACATCAAGGGAGCTTGGGTAAAGTATCTGAGACAGATTATCATGATTTTACATTTTCCTTACAGAAAAGGTTAAAAAGTTCCTGCAAGAGTTTTACCAGGATGATGAATTTGGCAAGAAGCAATTCAAGTACGGGAACCAATTGGTGAGTCTAAGATGAAGTGGAGGAAATGGGTGGTGGCTCAAGGAGCTTTTAAGAGGGGGCCTGGTTTGTTTCAGCAAGCATAGACGTGAGTGACACATTTAGCATTCTATCTAATGTCTGGTAAGTGAATTTAAGTCTACGTGCACGATGATTAAGATGTTTTAGAAGTTTGGAGGCTAAGAAGTAAGTGTTGCTTTGTTCCTCTCTCCTGTGGGTGGTGGGCACTGCTGAGCATGGTAAACATGGCTCTGTTGTCTCTTCCTTACCCCAGGTTCGACTGGCTCATCGGGAACAAGTGGCAATGTACATAGACCTAGATGATGTAGCAGAGGACGACCCTGAGTTGGTGGACTCCATTTGTGAGAATGCTAGGCGCTACGCAAGGCTCTTTGCTGATGCTGTGCAAGAGCTGCTTCCTCAGTATAAGGAGAGAGAGGTGAGTGGTTGCAGGAAAATGCAAAGCGAGAAACAGGTTGCTTTTGGGAAGCTTCTCAGATACTGGTGTTTTTTAAGCTGGCAGAAATAGGGCAATTAATTTCTGCCTGGTGCCTTTCACGATCTTTCCTTTTCCTCGTTCTGCCATTCATTTTTTTCTGTCCTTAGGTGACTAATAAAGACGTCCTGGATGTTTACATCGAACATCGGTTGATGATGGAACAGCGGAGCCGGGACCCTGGGGCAGCCCGAAGCCCGCAGAACCAGTACCCTCCTGAGCTCATGCGCAGATTGTGAGTGGTCTCGGTGGGGAAGGGTGTGGGAATTTGTTCTCTGGGACTTGAATAACTACTGTTTTCTTCTCCTAGTGAGCTGTACTTTCAAGGGCCAAGCAGTAACAAGCCTCGCGTGATACGGGAAGTACGGGCTGACTCTGTGGGGAAGTTGGTAACTGTGCGTGGAATCGTCACTCGTGTCTCCGAAGTCAAACCCAGAATGGTGGTGGCCACTTATACTTGTGACCAGTGTGGGGCAGAGACCTACCAGCCGGTATGTGTGGAGAAAAGAATAGGAACACATTTATTGTTAGCGGTTTCCCTAAGAACTCATTTTGTTTATCGGTGTTAACCTGTCATCACGTCGGTTGTGAGACACGACTGCATATTCATCTTTCGTTCTCTTTTTGGTACCCAGTGGTCTTTCCATCCGTTTTGTGTTCTTGGTGCCTATGGTTACTGACTTGGGATAGGTCAAGGCACTCTGAGCAGTTTGTGGTACGTGCCACGAAGAGGAAGTGTGATTCATGTCACTGGTTTCCTTTGGTGTTTCTTTTCTCATATCCCAGATCCAGTCTCCTACTTTCATGCCCCTGATCATGTGTCCCAGTCAGGAGTGCCAGACCAACCGCTCAGGAGGACGGCTATATCTACAGACACGTGGCTCCAAATTCATCAAATTCCAGGAGATAAAGATGCAGGAACATGTGAGTTTGGGGTATGTGGCCCAGGGAAGGTGGAGACTGGGTGTCCACTCGAATTCTGCAGTCACGTACAGAGTGAAAGAAAGCAAGAAAAACAAAAGAGGCTGAAACCGAGAAGTTCCTTAGAGCAGGAGGGAGGTTTAACTGGAACTTTCTGGTGGAGTAAAGAAGGGGTAAAGACGATCTCTGGCTCTCTTTTTCTGTTGGTGCATCTGAGGCTGAGAAGCAGGAGGTGGGAGGCCTGGGCAGGGAAGGTGAGGTCCTCATCAACTGTGTCCCTTTCTCCCGCCTGTGCGCCTTCTCCCTTGTAGAGTGACCAAGTGCCTGTGGGGAACATTCCCCGTAGCATCACAGTGCTGGTAGAAGGAGAGAACACGAGGATCGCCCAGCCTGGGGACCACGTCAGTGTCACTGGCATCTTCTTGCCGATCCTGCGCTCTGGGTTCCGACAGGTGGTGCAGGTAAGTGAGGGGTTTGAAAGGAGGAGGAAACTTCCTCTTTCCTTCTCGTCCCCTCCCTCCTCACTGCTCCGCAGGGAGAACAGTCAACAGCAAAGTAGCACAGGGTTTTGTCAGGAACTCCTGAGGGAGTCACGTGAACAGGCAAGTTCAAGGGCCTTCATCCGTACCCTGGCATTCTCTTCCCCAAGGGTCTCCTCTCAGAAACTTACCTGGAAGCTCATCGGGTCGTGAAGATGAGCAAGAGTGAGGATGACGAGTCTGCAGCCGGAGAGCTGAGCAGGGAGGAGCTGAGGCGAATTGCAGGTGAGGGGCCTGACGAAGCCTGGGAACAGAGGTTCCTTCCCAGCACCCCCATCCCGCTCCCAATGTTCTGTATAAACTTCTGTGCAGAGGAAGATTTCTATGAGAAGCTGGCCGCCTCCATCGCCCCGGAGATCTATGGGCATGAAGACGTGAAGAAGGCCCTGCTGCTCCTGCTGGTGGGAGGGGTGGACCAGTCTCCTCGGGGCATGAAGATCAGGGGTAAGCGGGGAAACAAGGGGGGCGGCCAGGAGGGAGGAAGGATGTCAGCCGCTGTCCCATGACACAGATCGGATCTGTGACCTCCGTGTCACAGAGTAAGAGTCTGTAGCTTGGTCTCCTGGGCGCAGGGAGGGAGGAGGGGAAGGGATGCTGGGTGTCGGGGCAGATTTCAAAAGTAGGGGTCTCTGTCGTTGGGCAGCTTGCACTCAAGCCTCACCCGGGGCTTTCCTCCCTGCCAGGCAACATCAACATCTGCCTGATGGGGGATCCAGGTGTGGCCAAGTCTCAGCTTCTGTCTTACATCGATCGCCTGGCGCCCCGTAGTGAGTATTGGGCCCTAGGAGAAGTACCCGTACCAGGGTGGATGGAGGTGGGTGGGTGTGGAGCTGGTGCTGCACGGATCTTCAACCGCCTTGGGAAGGTCTGGACCCGGCAGGTAGGTGGAGCGGTCCCGGCGCAGGCCTTATTTCTGCCCTGTTCTTCTTTCGTTGTTCTTTTTCTCTGCTTCAGTGTGTCTGTTTTTTTCCTGTTTCTGCCATTTAGGCCAGTACACAACGGGCCGTGGCTCCTCAGGAGTGGGGCTCACGGCGGCTGTGCTGAGGGACTCCGTGACTGGAGAGCTGACCTTGGAGGGGGGGGCCCTCGTGCTGGCTGACCAGGGGGTGTGCTGTATCGACGAGTTTGACAAAATGGCTGAGGCCGACCGCACGGCCATCCACGAGGTCATGGAGCAGCAGACCATCTCCATTGCCAAAGCCGGCATTCTCACCACGCTCAATGCCCGCTGTTCCATCCTGGCTGCCGCCAATCCTGCCTATGGGCGCTACAACCCTCGCCGCAGCCTGGAGCAGAACATACAGCTTCCTGCTGCACTGCTCTCCCGCTTCGACCTTCTCTGGCTGATCCAGGACCGGCCTGACCGAGACAATGACCTACGGTGAGTGAATCCAACGTTCAAGGACACGTATGCTCTAATGATCTGAAGGGAGAGAGAAGACATCAGAAACCCCCTCCGATTCCCTGCTTGTGGAAACTCCAGAGCCTTCCTCTCTTACTGCAGGAACTAGTCCACAGTTCTTTAGGAAAATGGGGGGGTGGGACTGAAACACTGGTGATTTCCTGGGAGAGCCTCCCTCCTGCACTGTGAAGATGGCGGAGCTAAGGCACACAGGTCAAGAGACGGGGCGTGGGATGTGTAGCCCCAAGAGGAATGTTTCTAGCTGCCTCCACTCTTCCCAGGTTGGCCCAGCACATCACGTATGTGCACCAGCACAGCCGCCAGCCGCCAGCCCAATTTGAACCTCTGGACATGAAGCTGATGAGGTAGGAGAGCTGCGGAAAGGCCAGTGTGCTTGAGCCATAGCCATGTGTGGCGGCATCTGGGGCCGATCTGTGTCTCCTGGAGAGCTTTCCATTCTGGGTCATTTTTCACTGCCACTCGCTCTGCGCCGTGGGGTCTGGGAACAGGGGGTCCAGGCACCCCAGGTCTGGCTTCGCAGGAAGAACCAGCATCAGAACCTTTCACACCCACCACCTGCCCGTCTCAGGGTTGAGGCAGGTTCAGATCAGAGCTGGATTGCTGCTCCGTGGACTTGATGTTGTCATTTTCTCCACAGGGTGGATCTCCTGGTGATCCCCCAACCTCTCCTTCACTTTCCCTTTTTTCCTATTGAAGTAAATGAAATGTATTTCTGCTCCCTTTAGTCACGTCTTCGGTTCAGGGGAAGTACTTTACCATCTTCTATAAGTGGATCTGTCTTACTGGTATAAAGATCCTTTTTCCGGAAAGTTAGAAATAACTTGGAACGTGCCATTTACAGAAACCCATCCGTGACATTCAAGTTAATTTGTTCTTCCCGCTTAAAACTGCTCCCCACCCCAGAGTATTTTAAATGCCAAACTCTCCTCTCCCGCGAACCTTCTCTCCCGTAGGCGCTACATAGCCATGTGCCGGGAGAAGCAGCCCACAGTGCCAGAGTCTCTGGCGGACTACATCACAGCCGCATACGTGGAGATGAGGCGGGAAGCTTGGGCCAGCAAGGACGCCACCTACACCTCCGCCCGGACGCTACTGGCGATCCTGCGGCTGTCCACTGCTCTGGTGAGTGCGCGGTCCCACTCCACCAGCGGGTGGTCCGCTCAGACTGCCCGGGCACCCCGTGCAGCATGCTCCTCCCGTGGCCGCCTCCCTCCCACTCAGGCCCTGCTGGTGCTAAAGTGCTGACAGTGCAGATAGCGGTCCTGCGTGCTACCGCACTGTGGGTACTTGCTGCTCCAGCAGGGCACGCACGGCGTCCCTGGAGGGAAAGGCCTTCTCCCCGCTCTTCCGGCCCCCCTGCAGGGCGGGCAGGGTTCACTTCACTGCCTGTGTCCTGGATCCTTGCTAGAAACCCGCACTTCTGTCCGTACACCTTGGACCTTAGTCCTGGGGGCTCCAAAGTGCTGTTCGTGCAGGTAGTGTGATTACCCGACCTACTGCTGAGCTAGCACTTCCCGAGCCCCGGGGACGCAACCTCTCTGCCATTGCCTTCTTGGCCGAGCTCCCCGTGCTCTGTCAGCACTGTCGTGGTGGGGAACCCGGGGGCGCTCAGCGGGGTCTGGTCTCCCGCACAGGACAGCTGAACCCGGGACTGGCCAGCGTTGAGAGGCGGAGACTTGGGCAATTGCTGGACGCTGCCCGCGCATTGCACTTGTCTCGGTCTGACAGTGCCGGCCCCGTGCTGCGGACGCTGGGGGGGTGGGGGGGGGGGCACTGCTCGCGCCCTGTGGGCTGCCTGCTGAAAGCTAGAGCGAGGGGGTCCCCTGACCCGAGTTCCATCCCCTCCCGTTTCCATCTCTCCCCCCCCTTTCCCGCAGGCACGGCTGCGGATGGTGGACATGGTAGAGAAGGAAGATGTGAACGAAGCCATACGGCTAATGGAGATGTCCAAGGACTCGCTTCTGGGTGACAAGGGGCAAACGGCGAGGTGAGTGGTTTAAACAACGAAATCAGGAGTCACCTTGACCGTCTCATCCTTCTGGCTTCTGCATCCGCACGTACGTGATGTTGGCTTTGGAGTTGTACCACTGGCCTGTGTTCCCGACGTGCTGCCTGTTGTTTGTACTCTGACCTTACACGGCCATGCTGTTCCCTTCAGGACCCAGAGACCGGCAGATGTGATATTTGCCACAGTCCGGGAGTTGGTCTCAGAGGGCCGAAGTGTCCGGTTTTCAGAAGCGGAGCAGCGCTGCGTCTCCCGTGGCTTCACACCTGCCCAGTTCCAGGCGGCTCTAGATGAGTATGAGGAGTTAAACGTCTGGCAGGTTAATACTGCCCGGACACGGATCACTTTTGTTTGATTCCAATCAGCTTGAGACCCTGGGGTCCACTCTGCGTCCCGTGTGCCGACCCACCCCTTCCTGGAACCGTCTGATGATGCCTTTGCAGGGAGAGGAGGGACCTGCTCTTTTCTCCTGAGCTGCACTTGTTTTATTCTTTTTGCTAATAAAGCATGTGTAGGTTGCTGTATTCTGTTCATACGAGGTATCATGAGTTTCCTAGATTCCTGTCTCGTTCACTCTGTGAATTTACTGTGTAAAGCACCCATTACGCCTGCCCACACTGATGTTCCTTGCTGCTTCCCAGACTGTAAATTCTGGGGGTTATAGACAGGGACGTGCCAAGGTTAAGAAAGTGTGTGAAGTATGGGCACTGGAACCTCTGCCTCTTAGGGTTGAGGTACTACAGGTCAGGTGTAGACATCTGTGTGATCAGCATTCAGTAAACAACAATGAGAAACCTCTCCCTCTCAGCAGTAAACTGTGTCCATGGGGTCAAAGCTTTCAGGTTGTCCCTCCTAGAAACCTGCTCAATACCCCTGCTCCTTTGTGAAAAAGACTTAAATTCACTTAGCTTTGGGGAGCAGTCATTGGTCAAGTTTAGAGGTTGGTCTATATGCACTGCTGTCGCAGAGAAACCTTAAAGAGAACACAGATGGCTGAAGTGGGAGCAAGCAGCCTTTGGCTCAGTATAGATGTGATCCACCTGACTGGACGAGGGGTCACCTCAAGTGGCAGTGAGCTCCCAGTCCCCACAGGATGTCCTGCCCGAGCAAGGCTGGAAGTAAGGGTCTCCTTTTAAGATCCAAGTTGAGAAACCAGCGTGGGGCCCAACAGAGAGGACAGAGCCATCGGAAGGGGTGCTGAGGGGCTGCTCCCCTTTTATTACTGACAGAGGTTTCTCTAAAGGGAGTGTAACACCCCTCCCCTGTGGGACCACTGTCCAACCTGTGCATCGTCCCTTCAAGCACCCTCAGAAGAAGAGCCCCCGCATCCGCCTGCCGATGCCTTGTCGATCATAGAGGACGTTGAACTTGTTCACAAACTGGTTCATGGTGTTGCACGTTTTGGTGATGGTGCCAAGGTAGGCCATGAGCCCCACGTCGTTACATTGCTGGGAGAAACAGAAAACTGGTTGCCCAGGGAACGGCGGAGTTCACTTCCCACGTGCAGAAGTTACATCCATCAGCCCCACCTCCCCACCCACTCTCGGTTTTATACTCACATCGTAGAAGTCTGTCTTGAACTTGTCTGTGCTGAGCACTGGAAGGCAGTGACACAGAGCATAGGCCTCCCGCAGGATCTCATGATTAAAGGGGACCTCCCCTAAAGGCACAGAAAGACTGCATTAATGTGGATGCGGTCACTTCGCTGAGAGGGAGAGGAAAAGCGGTTCACCTGTCCTACCTGCTTCAGAGGCCTTGACGTATTCCAAGATGAGCTTGACCCGGCTGTGCAGCATCTTGATGGCACTGTGCTGCGCTATCAGGTGTTCAGCCACTGCAGGGAGACGGGGAGAGGCCAAGGTTGAAAAAGCACATGGCAACAGTTTCCACCCCAACTGCTGAAGGAGCTCCTCAGCCTTCATTACCAGTGGAGTTCTCCCCGCTGCCTGTGGCTGTCATTCGGGCTACGTGGTCTACACCGATGCGTTCAGCTTCCTCTGTGGCCAGAGTGTAGGTCAGCTCAGCAAACAGCATTGTGGCCTGTGGAGTGCCAAGGGACAGTGAGAAGCAGAAAAAGGGCAGGAGCAATGTCTTGAGGGTTCAAGGGTCGGGCATTACCTCTCCATTGATTATATCGATGACAGACTCAAAAACACTGACGGGAAGCTGTAAGGAAGCAATGGAGAACAGCTCTTATCGACATCAAGCACACCCGAGCTTCCACTATATGCCAAAAGCCAGGCCGAGCTCTTCCACAGATGTTCTCATCTAATCTTCCCGAGGACCCAATGATGTAGGGATTATCCTCATCTTCCACGTGAGGCAAAAAAACAGTTGCGGTTAAAAGACTAACCCAAAGTCACACAGCTGGTAAGCGGGAGAGTTCACCCCAAGTGAAGACTTAACCCAGCAGATGTACAGAGAACAGGGGAGGAGGATAAAAAAATAGGCACAGTGATCGACAAGCACGACACCGGGAGCTCGGGATCAGTATTACTTACATCTGTGTGTTTGGTCATAGGGTTCAACTTAAGAAAGAGAGGGCTCTCGATTATCTCGCACACCTGGAAGAGGGGGCAGTGGACACACGTGTTAAACGCCCATCTTTCTTCCCCTCACCCTCATGCTCTGCCCCAGCACGCGCGCGTTGAACATGTTACCTGCTTATGGACGTGGATGTCAGAGGGGTCAGGCGGCCCCCCGGTGGTATACCAACCCAGAAACTCCAGCTCCTTGAACACCTGTTTGACTGGGAAGAGCCAGGGCACAGTGTATTTCTTTAAACCACCCTTCTAATTGGAAGCTCCTGGTATAGTCTTCATCAGCTTCTCCCCTCCCTGCTCAAATCCTGGCTCAATTCGCAAGAAAATTCACAATAATTAACCCCTTCTATCTTCTCTCATCCTTTACTTTGGGGGAATACCTAAATGTGTTCTTCTTCTGAGATCTTTTCAGCTACTCTCCTTACTCCCCCCTCCCCGCCCCCCCCCCACTTCTTCCCAACGCATTCTATCTTCCCCACTCGCCTGCGTTTCTTACTCCCACTGCTCTCCCCCAGGTCTATTCCCCTCTCACACTGCTCCTCCTTGGTGTAGTAATACTCCTTGTCAATGATAATCTTCTCTTCCACGGTGTGGGACAGCAGCTCAAAGGAGTTCATCACCTCGATATTTCGGCCCTCCTGTTTCCCGATCAGAGCCCCAATCACTGGGGGAGGGAACGACACGTAAGAGGTGAGGGTTAGGAATCCGTCCCTAATCATTACAGCCCAAGGGTCGAGGTCAGTGTAAACCAGATGCTGGGGACACGGTGACTTGGAGGAGGGGAAACCGGCCCCAGCAAAGGAAGGGGCAAAGACCCCTATTTGGGGGGAGGTGACCAAGGAAAGGAGGTTGGAGAATTACGTCCAAGACGCACCCTGCATAGGCCGCCCCTCCTGGGAGCGCATACGAATCCAATGGTCTGAAATGTTGAGAATGACGAGGGGATGAAGAGCGACTGAGACGCTCCCTGTCACGCCGGAGGCCATCACGCTGGGGACTACTGAGGGTGGAGGAAAAGGAGAGCAAATGAGAGTCCGGGCCGCACGTTCTGCCTCAGAGCTGGGAGCCGGAGACGGCAGAGCCGGAGCCATACATCCCTCCCGCAGGTTGGCAGCCCAGGGAGAGGTATCTCCGTCCCGCCCCCTGACTCCTCCATGGAGTACGGGGGGCGGGGGGCTTGTCGCTCCCCGAGAGGCGTCACCAGAGGCCGCCCCAGCGAGGCCCGTTACCTGCTGCATCCACCTCCATCCCGCTGCTCCCTCCAGTCCCGTTCGCCGCCGCCGCCATTTTCCCCACGCCCGCCCGCCTCGGCCCCGCCCCCTCCCTCCCGGCTTCCGTAGGCCAGCTGCGCATGCTCCGCGGGCGCAGGGCCTCGACGGGCGGGGCGGGACTGGCGGCCCTCGGGGCCGGAAAAACCCGAGCCCGCGGGACTTTCAATGACCCTGGTCTGGCCTCTGCCGTGCAGCTGCGGCTGAGTTTTGAGCAAATTACCTAACCCTGTCCCCTTCCAACCTGACCTTCCTCGTCAGTAAAATTGGGATAAAACGTCCTAGTTCCTAAGGCTGTTGCAGAATGAATGAAAAATCATGTTACTGCCCTCAGAGTAAAATCCAAGCCCCTAACCACTGCATGCAAGGCTCTGCATGATCCGGTCCCTGCCTTCCAGACGGCACTGTCCTCTACTTTGCCACTTGGGCCCCCTGCTTCAGCCACATTGGCTCTCACGTCAGTTCCCTTCACTCGCCCACACATTCCCACATAAGGACCTCTGTCGCATTCCTCACTGTAACCTCTGTGACCAACATAGTGCCTGACACAGGCACCTAAATAGTTTTTCCAGTGAATGAATAATTTGAGGTGGAGCCTGTTTGCGAGTGGCTTCATCTGTATGTCCAATCTTTTCTCCTTCCACATACCATATTACCTACCATGCTAGGAACATTCCCAGCATTTTTTAAAAGTTTTATGTGTTTAAGTAATCTCTCCACCCAACATGGGGCTCGAACTCACAAGACCCTGAGATCAAGAGTCCTGCGCTCTTCGGAATGAGGCAACCAGGTGCCCCCATTCCCGACATTTTCTAACCCTTCCCAACAGCCTTTCAAAACTCACCTCTGGCAAACCTAGCCGTTTCCAGGCCTGTCCCCACTCCTCCACTCAAAGCAAGGTGTGTACACTGCATTTACCCCTCTTGCTGCCCCACAATCTGGCTGGCTGGCTCTCTGGGGTAAGTGTCTGTATCACACCCAAAGTGTAAGCTCTCAGAAAGCAGGTGGAGACCACTGTCTTGACCCTGCAGAGCCCACTCCAGTGCCCATGACCAGTGGTACCAGGAAATGTGTTCTGGTTTATCACCTTCCTCATCTTGAAGTCCAGGGTTTTAGCAGCATCTTAAATCTTTCTTTGTCTCTGTGTTTCCACTGTCACATTGCCTTCTGTAGTCAAATCCCTCCCTGCTTTCCTCTTATAAAGACACCTGGGATTACACGTAGTGCCCACTGGGATAACCCAGGATAATCTCCCCATCCGAAGATCCTTAACTTAATCCTAAAGCCATGGTAATCTCTCTGCTGAAGATCCTTTACTTAATCAGATCTTCAAAATCTCTTTTTCCCTGTAAAGTAACATTCACAGGTTCCAAGCATTAGGACCTGGCTGTCTTTGGGGACTATTGTTCAGCCTGCCACAGCACATGTGGGCCACTGTGGGGGAACTGGAGAGCAATGCCCTCAGTTGAATGGTCATTGTCTTTGTGATCTAGAATTATGTCAGTCCATGAAGAGAATCCTAGTGGCTGAACCAGAATTAAGTTGGAATTCCCTAGGCTCCCTTTTGGCTGGGCTGTATCCAAAGGGTCTACCAACCAGGATAGCCTGGGGTAGCCATGGGAGGCCGGGGGAAGAACTGTCATACTCAGGAATGGTCAGGGCAGAATCTTTAATTTTTAAAACAAGTCTACAAAGCTCCCTTTCTTCCTGATCATTACCCAAGAGATGGTGGCCAACCAAGAGGAGATGAACACTTTCAGGGGGCAGCCACATTTAGCGACCATGACACCTTACTAGGGTCTGTGGATCGGGAGGAGGTGAGGGAGGTAGGGATAATTTGGAGGAGGCCATTCCAGCCCTTGGCAGTCAGATGCTGTGGATAGTAGGGAGTGTGGAATGTCCATCCAACACCTTGACTGTTGGCCCATTGTTGGTTAGATCTGGGGACAAAAGGTGCACCAAATGTCAGACTGTAGATGGTCTACAAAGCCTAAAACATGACACAGCTTAGTTTCAAGGGCCGTAACGATGTGGTCTAAGTTCCATCAGAATGGACCAGGGACACTGGCACCAAGAAAGCCCCTAAAAAGTGTTGAAAGTTTGGTGGAGTCGATTTAGGAGGAGTAGGAGGGAGCTTCTAGGCAGTGTAGGCTTGATCAGCATTTTATATTTCTTTCTTTCTTTCTTTCTTTCTTTCTTTCTTTCTTTCTTTCTTTCTTTCTTTCTTCCTTTTTGTATTCTTTATTTATTTTTTTTTTTTTTTAGAGAGAGAGAGTACACAAGGAGGGGAGAGGGGAAGAGGGAGAGAGAGAGAATCCCAAGCAAGCTCCACACTCAGTACGGAGCCGGACGCAGGGCTCAATCCCACGACCCTGGGATCATGACCTGAGCCGAAACCAAGAATCAGATGCTCAACTGACAGCCATGCAGATACCCCTTGATCAGCATCTTAAAAGTGCCAGCCTTTGAGACCAGGTCCCAACCTTGGGCATGCACATGAGTGACTCAGCTGTCAGAGCCAAGGTGTGTTTCCAAAGTGCATTGCCCCAAAGGGCATGCCTTTAATTGTCTCTGTCATCTTCAAGTGGCAAACCAAGCAGCCAGGCCATTGACTAACAGCCCAAGTCAGTAAAAGCTCAGTGGAATGCTGGCCAGATTAATGATGAGAACAGCTTTGAGTTCTCCCGGCTGAGCAGAGCCGTGACATTGGCTTTCAGTTTTGCGTCGCCGGCCCTGAAGCTGGGCAGCGTCAGCCACCCAGTGGGCCCCATCAGGTTTCATCTAGGCTGGGCCATCAGTGAACGAAACCCAGGCATTTAGGGGAACTCTGAGGCCTGAAGTTCCCACTGCCCCATGTCTTTTTTTCAGGTGTTTGCTTCCAAAGCAGTGGTGCCATTTCTTCATGTAAAACCTCTCAGACTCTTAAATATACCATCTCTGTCTTACTAGGGAGACATTGTAGACTACTCCCATCTTGTTAATCATCAGCTTTGACTTGATTCACCCCAAAATGGGGGTATGAGGCTGGAGAGTTACAAAGCCTCCGGAGTCTGGAGTTCTTCGGGAGCAGGTGCGCCTGATGGCTGTGTCCCACAGGTGGCACTGTCACCCTGAGAAATGGCTTCCCTGGGAACACTGGCCCCGTTTTTTGAGTAAAGCTGGGATTTCCCTTTCTCCTTCGCTTGGCGATCTGCATGTCCCACTGTCACCGTCTACCTACGTCTACCTACGTCTACCTACGTCTACCTACGGCAGTCCCTGAATGGGAAAATCCCCTCTAACACTTAAGGGACTGGAAAATTGCGAGCATATGACCCACCGCTTCCTACTTACATGTTTAGGTGTAGAAGCAGCAAAGACATCAGGCCCCACACAAGATCACTGCAGCTACATTTCTCCAATTGCAAACCTTGTCCAGACCCCATCTGCTGAATTCAGGCTCGTCTTCCCCTACAGAAACAAGGACCGAGGAATCTAACACGTTCTCAGTGGCTACAACGACAACCAGCCAACCAGTGACAATCAGCAGGAGACCACACCAATCCTTCAGACTGAGAGGGCAGGGTCTGGTGGAGGCAGAACAGGTGAAACAGAACCCTCAGCCTTCTTTTTTTCCCCTGGCATCAGACTCCAAGGTCAGCAGCCACTATTCAGTACTGCCTCCGCCGTCCTGGGGAGGGGTGGTACCTCCTGGCTTTCTGTGAAAAGCTCTGTCCCTGAGCTTAGTTTAGGAGAGCTGCCTTCCCTCAGAGACCTGCGGAGGATTGGGAAGCACCTTGGCTCTCGATGTAGCTGCTGGAGCCGGTTACCAGCTTGCACAACCACACTCCAAGCATGGCTTTGGGGACAATATCTCTCCTGCAGTTGGTGTTTCCTTTGGGAGAGATTCGACCATGTTCCTGCAGCCCCAGCCCTACAGGACACCTGGCCCGGAAACTGTCCCATCTCTAGGCTTCAGGGCCATCTACACCCTGGGTGTAGGGGGTAAAACAGAGCTTTAACCCATCTGGCTGGATGCTGCCTTCGCTGAGTGACACCCTGTGGGGAGGGTAGCTGGCCTGTAAGAGCTGGGTCCTGAGGGCAAGGCGCTGTGCTTGTCCCAAGGCCAGGCCAGGAGCAAGGGACCTCTGCTCCAGCCTTGTGCTCAGGAACCCTCACCACGAGGCCAGTCTCTTCCCAGCACCTGGCCCCTCCTGTCCAACATCTCAGTGCAGGACCCAAGAGATGCCTCTAAACACTCAGGAAGCCTGGACACGTAGAGAGGGAGCAGGTTGAAGCTATGGGGAGGGACAGATGGGCCATCTGGACATCTCTCTGCTACGGCTCTATGGATGTGAGCATTGTGACTGGGGACCTGGATCCCGAACTGAATGAGGTTGATACTCGAGCTAGTTTTTAGTTGTTATTGGAAATGGATACATGATTCCATAGTTCTCTGTCACCTTTAAACCAAGTGCCCTGAGACTACACAGGGATGGTCTCTGCAAGTCGTGGAATAAGAGGGAGGCATCTTTTTTTTTTTTTTTAATTTTTTAATCTTTATTTATTTTTGACTTGGTGGGGGGTGGGGGAGGGAGAGAGAGAGACAGCACAAGCCAACTCATGAACCATGAAATCATGACCTGATCTGAAGTTGGATGCTTAACTGACTGAGCCACCCAGGCACCCCAGAGGGAGGCCTCTTAAATCCTTACCTTCTGGTCGGAACTGCTGTGCTGATTCATTTGGATCATCGCTCTACCATGTACATGCCCATGGCAACAGCTGCTCTGGGGAGTCACGGTGTTAAGTGCTTCCTGCCGGTAGTCAGAGGTTCCTGGTCCAGGAGAGTGGTTAGTGCTATAATCCAAAGTTTCATCAGTGCTTATCACTTAGCCTCTCCAGACTAAGTCCAGTGAAAAGTGGGGAAGGGAGGGTGATACGGGGCACAGAGAGATCGCAGAATCCAAAGGCAGGATCCAAGTCAGCATCGGGGCTCATGGGACTGCAAGAGACACGGCTGCTGTCTATGGAAACTGGCCCCACTTTCTCCTGTGTGTCCAAACACGAGCCCCCTCTGCTCACTCATGAGCACCCACACAGGACCACAGGATCCTCTGGAGGCACTGTCAGGGGCTCAGCCACATCTTGTCTGTAAGGGGGCTTCACTAAGGCTGGAGGGACAGAGGAGATAGACTCATATCCAGGAGCGGTTCTCGGTGATGGCCACAGGCCAGGGGGGCCTCAGCTGGGATACGGGGGGCTGGGTGGGGGCGGCTGGCAGGTGAGGTCACCTCACTTGACAGATAGTATTTTCAGCTGTGGCAAAAATTCATGTGGGTTTTGTGCAAATGAAGTTATTCACTTTTGGAGAAACAGCCACAGCCCCTGTGCCGGCATGCCCTGTGAGCGTCTGTGCGTACGGATGTGGCCAGGCTGGAGCCCAGAGCCTCGCTGCTGCTTTTCGGTGGACGGAGCGGCCCACCTACTCCCACAGGTCACCTCCCAGTGGCCGTCCCTGGCTGTGGCCCTTCCACGTCTCCGCTGCTGCTGCTGCTGCTTACCCCCCAGGCGTGCCGTCCAGTCTTGGCTGGTTCCTGCAAGCCGCTTCTCAGGGACTAGGGGTAAGCTTCTTCCTCCACAACTGCAGGTAAAGAGATGGTGGGGATGTGCAGACCTTCTGAGTTAGGTGAGAGGTCAGGAAGTTGAGATAAGTCAGACCAGAGAGCCTTGATTTTCGGTGAGGCAGGAGGCCCGACGACGGTGAAGGGCAGGGTTGCAGAGGACAGGCTTCCCATTAGGGGCCCGGCCTGGGCTCCTGGCACGGGGTGTGGTGAGCAGAGCCGCTCTTGGCACCCGAGGGCCTATAGTGGCGTCATGGTTGTAGGGGAGAGGGGGCAGCAATGGGAGGAGGAGGTTGCTATGGAGATCTCGTGGCGGTAGAAGCAAGAGCACCTGGCAAGCGATTAAATGCCCAGGACGAGGGCCACGGAGGATCAGAAGAGAGAATAAGTTGCCTCTCAGTGCACGGGATGGGCTCAGTCTACTAGTTCCTGCAACTCCCGAACTGCTCACTTTTGTTTTCCAGACTGTAACTCCTAGGGTGGAGGCTCATGGACCAATTTCTATTTGTAACTCCATGGAACCTTAATCAATGAGAAAGTTAACGATGCTTTACAGATTTACAGATTACACTCTTCTGGCCACTTCCAGGACTAAATGGAGAGTGAACACCTTATCCTCTCTCAGTCCATCCTCCCGGACAAGCTGAGCTGTGTGTGTGTGTGTGTGTGTGTGTGTGTGTGGTATTGGGACGTATGTGTGCGTGTGAGTGTGTGTACATGTGTGATCGTGGTTGTGATGGTTTGGGTGGAGAAAGTGCCTACACGATGTGGAATTGCCCACAGATGACCAGCTGGCTGCGGGTTACAGGAATGGGCTGGAGGCCAGCTCCTGAGACAGGGATTTTGTGACCTGCAGCCGACATGGAGTACTGCTGAAAGTGACTGACTCAGGAGGCCTGTCCAACCCAGCCTGGTAACAAGGCCACTTGTTTTCAATAATATGGGCCCAGAGGGGGCAGCCATGGGTGGCTCTGTGAGAGACATGGCTCCCTGTGCAAGGCAGGCAGGGGCATCTGGACAGTCGCCTTTGGCCAGTGCTGCATAGAGCCAGTGGCCTGAGTGTCGTCTGGGCTGGGCTCACCACCCAGCTGCACTACCTGGTTCCTGATACAGCCCAGAGTGGCTGGCGATGAGGAAGGGGTGCTGGGCACGGGGGAGGCCCAGGTGGGATGGACCGCAGGGTGAAACGCAGCAACATGCAACTGACTGAACACACTTCTAATAAATTGGGGAAAACTGCAGAAACCAAAGTACAGTTTTTAGATTAAATAATGACTTTTCCCAATTTAAAAATAGGAGAATTGAGTCAAACAATATTTCCTTTAAAGTTTTTTGAGGAATGTCAATCAGTATTCTATGACAATATATCACACATGGCTTGATCCAAGGACAGGTCTCATCTTTTTTTTTTTTTAATTAAAAATTTTTAATGTTTATTTATTTACTTTTTTCTTTTTCTTTCTCTCTCTCTCTCTTTTTTTTTTCTTTTTTTGAGAGAGAGAGGGCAGAGTGCAAGCCAGGGAGGGAGGGGCAGAGAGAGAGGGAGACACAGAATCTGAAGCAGGCTCCAGGCTCTGAGCTGTCAGCACGGAGCCCCATGTGGGGCTCAAACCCATGAGCTGTGAGATCATGACCTGAGCTGAAGTCAGATGCTTAACTGACTGAGCCACCCAGGCGCCCCTCTCATCTTTTATTTGGAGTCCGTTTCAGTGGTGGTTGAGTGGCCCATGGCACCACAGTTGTGTCGTGGCCAGGCCGGCATGTGCAAAAAGAGCCTCATCTGAGAATGGGGCCTCTAAGAACAGAACTCAGGCCTTGTTCTCCAGAAAACAATTCACTAGAAATTAACCAAATTTTCTGCAGAAGTTAGTGGATTAACTTGATTTGTTTGAAGAAGCATTTACAAATGTCGTCAAGTATAAGAATCCAGCAAAAGATATTAAAGTATAAAATGCCGACTCCAGAGCCTCATTTTGCACAGCAAAGGGCTGCCTGTGATGTAAACTTTTCTCCCTCACGTTCCAGCAGCACTGTCTGCCTGCCAACCAGAATGTTAACCGCAGGCATATCATCCATCTTTACTGGACTCCTTTCCCAGTAAAGAATTTATAATACCTATTCTGAAAGGGGGGGGGGGGGAGTTCTTTTTAAGTCTTTGATTTCTGCTATTAGGGTGAAAGTATAGACATGTGGGGGAGATCTGGTTGCCACAGACCTTTGTCCCAGCTGATCTCCCTCCATTCCCCTTACCTTACCTTAATTATGGGGATTTTCCTCCTGAGCCATTTTCTTCTGTGAATATCTTCCTGGTTAATGTGATATAGCAGTGACACCTCAGTCAGATTAAGCAGAAGAGCTTTGGGTTCTGTTTCCCCATAGTTAGAAATAAAAGGCTGATCTCATCTCAAATTCCTTAACTTAATTAGACCCTTTTTCCAAATAAAATAACATTTACAAGTTCCAGGGATTAGGACTTGACAAAGCCTTTGGGTGGCCATTATGCAACCTACTACAGTAGTAGGTCTTGAATAATGGCAAGATCATTCATTCATTCATTCATTCATTTATTCAAAGTAGGCCTCATGCCCAGCATGGAGCCCAACATGGGTCCTGAACTCACGACCTTGAGATCAAGACCTGAGCTAAGATCAAGAGTCAGACTCTCAACCAACTGAGCCACCCAGGCGCCCCAATGGCACGATCACATTTCATTGGAAGTAGGAGACGAAGTTCATTCTGCAAGTCTTTTCCTTCATCTATCAAATTGGGCCCGTCTCCACTAATCCAAATGTGTTACTGCTTCCGATGTGTTGACAGCATCCCTCTGTCACCCAGAGACCACAGGTAGTGACAAAACATGGGTTCCAGGCTGGTTGCTGGGGCAGGAATGTGGCAGCAGGGGTAAGGCAGACAGTGACTGGAAGTGAAGTATCTTCAGAAGGGAGATGCAGTTAGCAGAGGATTGAAGCATTCAGAACACAGACGTGAAATTGATGAGTTTCTGACGCAGGGGCATTCGACGCTCTCCTCTGCCTCCTCTTGGCGCTGCTAGAGACCCACACCGACCAATGTCAGGGGAATATATTTAGCATGTGCTTTCGTTTTTTTGGTTTTTATCTATTTATTTTGAGAGCGAGAGCGAGAGAGCACGCGGGGGAAGAGGCAGAGAGAGAGAGAGAGAGAGAGAGAGAGAGAGAGAATCCCAAGCAGCCTCTGAGCTGTCAGCTCTGAACCTGATGTGGGGCTCGATCTCATGAACTGTAAGATCATGACCTGAGCCAAAACTAAGAGTAAGACACTTAACTGAATGAGCCACCCAGGTGCCCCTAGCATTGTGCTTTTTGATTACAGTAGCTACTGTTTACTGAATAAACATGGTAACTTAGTATGTCATGTACAGTGCTTAAGGCTTTTACATACATTCTATACTCAGAAGAATCTGTGACTTAGGAGGTAGTTTATATTGCTATTTTACACATGAGGAAATAGACTCAGCACTCCAACCAATTCAGTGGTGCAGCTAGAATTCTCACTGAGGCTCTGTCTGCCTCTAATGCCTAGGCTGCCTGCGCATTTATCTCAGAGTGATGTAAATCACTCCAGACTTTTAATAGAATGTTTCTTTTCTTTACCACAGAGATTAATGTCATTTTCCTTTTTTTCTATTTATCATCTTAGACCAAAAATTGACAACCAAAAATAACCTGAGTACTCCAGGAGGGGGTGGTCGTAAAGCAGCAGATATAAATGGAAGATTTGATGAATATTCTAAATCTATGAGCTATTTAGAAATAGCAGCAAAATTCCACGAAAGAAAGAAAAGTATCTCCTTCCCCCAGGTCATGTTCTAGCAGAACAACAGTTATCCCCAGAAAACCCCCCATTGGAGAAAAAGCCTTCGATCATAAGAAAGCTGATAGAGATGTCAACATCCCATAAGAAGAAAGATCTTCTGGGGCATCTGGTTGACTCAGTCGGTACAGCATGCAGCTCTCGATCACGAAGTTGTGAGTTCAACCCTCAGGTTGGGCACAGAGCCTACTTAAATTTAAAAAAAAATTTAATACTAAATATTAAATATTAAATAATATTAAAATATTGTAAGAAATGTATTGGGCGGGGGATGCCTGGATGGCACAGTCAGTTAAGCATCCAACTTCAGCTCAGGTCATGATCTCACGGTTCGTGAATTCAAGCCCTGTGTTGGGCTCCATGTTGCTGACCACTTGGAGCCCACTTCAGATTCTGTGTTTCCCTCTCTCTTTGCCTCTCCCCTGCTCATGCTCTGTCTCTCTCTCAAATAAACATTTAAAAAAAATTTTTTAAAGAAATGTATTGGGTTGTTCAACCACCAGTAAGCATCAGAAAATCCCCCAACTAAAGAAATCCTATTATGTAGTGATTGTAGGAAAACCTAGGTCAGAAGCCCCACCTTCTAGCATCTGAGAAAACATGCTGGAGAGAGCAGCCCTTCAGCGTGTGATGAATGTGGGAAAGCGCTCACTGGGCGCTCCACCCTTACTCAGCATTGGAAAATCCATCATGGGGAGAAGCCGTTTAAGTGCAGTGACCGTAGAAAACCCTTGAGGCAGAACGCGCCTCATTGGCCATCAGAAAATTCGTTCTAGAGAGAAATAAATGCGAGTGTGGAAGAGCCTTTAGGAATTGCTCATGGCTTTATCAAGTCAGATATTCCACACTGGAGAGAAACCTCATCAATGCAACAACTGTGGGGAAACCTATCAGAAAACCAAGTCTGATCACACACAGGGGGCGCACGCTGGGCAGAAAGCTCATACGTGCCTTCGTTGTGGGGAAACTTACTGTCAGCAATCAAACCTTCTCATACAACACAGAATCCACACTGGAGAGAAACCTTATAAATGCAGTGGTTGTGGAGTTCAAACCTTATCACACACCAAACCATTCACAGCAGAGAGAGGCCCTATGTGTCTGATTGGTGTGAGAAAACCTTCTGTTTGAGTAGGGATCCCACCAAACATCAGGGTGCTCACACTGCAGAGAAGCCTTAGAAAAGCAGTGAGACAAGCTTCTGTCAAAAGTCCAATCTTCCCACCCATCAGTGTGTCCACACAGGAGACGGACCTTATAATTGTGCCAGGTGTGACAAAGCATTATGCCTTGACAGGGGGGGTCTCAGCAGACCAGGGGGACCATGCTGCAGAGAAACCTCACATATGCCATACATGTGAGACAGCTTTCAGCCAGAGCTTGAGTCTTATCATCAGTATCCACACGAGAGAGAAGCCCTTTACACAGGGAGTCAGTGCCAGAGAAACTTCTGTCTTAAGAGGGACCTTACCAAGCACCTGAGAGCTCACCTAAAGGGAATGCCTGAGGTGGTCTTCACAAGCAGAGTTAGGATTTCATCTCACATACAGTAAATCTGTTGTACGAGGTTATGATCATGTAGGACCTCCACACTAGTGGGGGGCCCTGCAATTGTCATGAAATGCCCAAACTCATACTTCAGGAAAACCTTGTGAATTTGCCGTATTGAAAAGACTCTAACATCATGAATGTACTTAATGGCATTTAATTATATATATATATATATATATATATATATATATATATATATATATATATATATTTAGGTTTATTTATTTACTTTTGACAGAGGGAGCTAGCACAGTCAGGGGAGGGGCAGAGAGAGAGAGAAAGAGAATCCCAAGCAGGCTCCACACTGTCAGTGCAGGGCCTAATGAGGGGCTTGAACCCACAAACTATGAGATCATGACCTGAGCTGAAATCAAGAGTCAGAAAGAGTCAGAGGCTTAACCAACTGAACCACCCAGGTGCCCCTATGTTAAATATATTTTACCACAATTTAAAAAAAAAATTTTTTTTAATGTTTATTTATTTTTGAGACAGAGAGAGACAAAGCATGAACGGGGGAGGGTCAGAGAGAGGGAGACACAGAATCTGAAACAGGCTCCAGGTTCTGAGCTGTCCGCACAGAGCCCAACGCGGGGCTCGAACCCATGAAACGTGAGATCGTGACCTGAGCCTAAGTCGGACGCTTAACCGACTGAGCCACCCACGCGCCCCTACCACAATTTTTTTAAATTGCCAAAAAAAGTGGGGCACCTGGGTGGCTCAGTCGGTTAAGTGTCTGACCTCAGCTCAGGTCACGATCTCACAGTTCGAGAGTTTGAGCCCCACATTGGGCTCTGTGCTGACAGCTCAGAGCCTGGACCCTGCTTTGGATTCTGTGTCTCCCTCTCTCTGTCCTTCCCCTGTTCTCACTCTCTGTCTCCCTCAAAAATAAATAAATATTTTAAAAATTTAACAAAAAAGAAAAAAATTGCCAAAGAAGTTTAGTGTGCTTGGTGTATGCAATATATCCCACTTTTTACAAAAAAAAAAAAAAAAAAAGACTAATGGGGTGCCTGGCTGGCTCAGTCAGTAGAGTATGCAACTTTTGATCTCAGGATCGTGAGTTCAAGCCCTACACTGGACATGGAGACTACTTAAAAAAAAAAAAAAAAAAAGGCTACCAGACTTTTGACTCATATTCTACAACTGTGGAGTCTACCTTTTGAGGAAATTTAGAGTATGTTAGAGACAGTAGATATTTTATGGTAGCTCAAAAGTATATCAAAACTCAAAATTCCTGGGGCACCTAGGTGGCTCAGTTGTTAAGCGTCTGACTTCGGCTCAGGTCATGATCTCACGGTTCCTGAGTTTGAGTCCCACATCGGGCTCTGTGCTGACAGCTCAGAGCCTGGAGCCTGCTTCAGATTCTGTGTCTCCTTCTCTTTCTGCCCCTCTATCTCTTTGCGCTCGTCTACCTCTCAAAAATAAACATTAAAAAATAAAAATAAAATTACTTAAAAAGAAACAAACTCAAAATTCGTCTCACAACAGATGAGATCAATCTGAGTTTGTAAATGCTTTTTAAAAATTGTTTGAGGTATATCCGTTCTGTCTGGAAAGAGACACTGCAGGACTGTCTGACGTCTCCCTAAGCCATGAATTGCTCCTGGCAGATATTCCTCCTGATATGAATGATTAGTAATGGGTTCTGAGCACATACTCCAAGCAGCCTCTAGGCAAATGCTTCACCAGCATGCTGGCATTTAAGCCAGTTACTTATCAAGTACCTACTGTTCACAGAAGTGAACACTGAGGCTTAGAGAAGGTGCGTCATTTGCCAAAGGGTCACTCACAGCAAGTCAAGGGACAAAGCTAAGAACATCTGACTGTAGAACCCACTGTGTTGGCTCCATACAGATACAGACCGAATGAGCAAGTCTCAGGGGCAGTTAAGCAGACCATCACAACATCTGTTTAGGTTTGTGGCAAGATCACATACTGAAAACAGACTGAATTCAAAACAAGTACAAAATGGCTTGATAGGTAATGCCCATGACCTCAAAGATCTGATGGGATTAAAGTCTGTCTCAGTTCCAGGGCACCTGGCTGGCTTAGTCAGTAGAGCATACAACTCTTGATCTCAAGGTTGTGGGTTTGAGCCCCAGGTTGGGTGTTGAGCTTACTTAAAGAAAAAGTTTGTCTCAGTTCCACCAGGACTTGACCACATTTTGAGTTCATTATGCTAGTCACGGATTCAAAATAAATAACTAAATAAATACAGTGAGTCCCCATTGCCTTTCCAATTACAGCTAATTAACAAGGTAACACCCCATCGTTAGGACACATCAATTTCATTCCTAATCTGACTTTTCTTTGCTGCTCTCCAACAGGACTCCTTGGCCCAGAGTGAGCCCTTGTCAATGGGAGTCAGACCGTGGTCACTCTGCTGAAGCCCTCCTGTGGTTCCAGATGGCTCAGGAATCAGGTCAAACCCCCAATCACAGCTACCATTGCTATACATGACACGCCCCCTCCATCAGTCAGAGGAAAGATACAGACAGACTGAGAGCTTTCCTGCAATGGAGTGGCTTAGCTGATTGTGGGGGCTGGCTAGGCAGGTCTGAAATCCACAGGGCAGGCCATCGGAACAGCAGGCTGAACTCCAGCTCAAGCTGAAACTGCTGCCCACAGGCGAATTTTCTTCTGGGAAAGGAGCTCTGCTCTGGGCCTTTCAACTGAATCCATCCCACCCAGATTATTATGGATGATCACACCAATTACATGGACAGATCACATCATGGCTACACCTACATTACTGTTTGATTGAAAGTCTGGGCAGGCTGACACAAGAAAGCATCCCATCTCCTTGCCTCTCTGACCTTACTTTCTGCTGCTTAACCCCCTGCCCTCCCTTTGCTTCCTATTATTTCTGTTGCCACTTGAACAGAGGCTCCAGGGACTGCCTTGTTCCCTCCTGCACCCGCAGGCTTGCCACAGTGCCTGGGAAGCTGCTTAATAAACATTAATTGAATAACGCATGTGCGACCTTTCATGTGATGCTTGACCCTCTGCTGTAACACCCAGCCCCTCTCCAAACATTCCTGCCCCCATGACCGGCACCCTCCTCTCTGCTCATGCCTTTACCTCCATACACTGGACCAAACCTCTCTCTTGGCAGCTTCCCCTCCTGGCCCCAGACCCTGTCCAGCCTCCATCTCCTCTCCCTGGCAGAGCCCTTCCCAACTTTCCACAAGCACCTGCACGCCTCTGCTGTCTCCCAGCCTCCATGTCCTCTGCATGGTGGCCAAAGCAAGTGTGTTCTCCCCACACATCCCTCAGGTAAAGAAAAGGGCTCTCACCTCCCACATTCTATCCACACAGACTCAGACCCCAGTGGCCTATTGTCAGGCCCATCGCATTGTGGGACTCAGTTACAGCTGAGCACCCTCATGTTTCTCCCAGAATCACCTTGCTTGTAAACCTCCATTCTCCTGGGGGAACCCCCTCCCAGGCCACCTGCCCTCCTTCTCCCTACACAGCTGGTCTGGAGGACTTCTCCAAACAGGGAGCAGTGCACCCCTGGGCTTCTCCACAATGGAAGATTCCCCTCTCTCCACCCTGCAGGCTCATCTCCTCCGAGGGGCCTCCAAGTTGGCCAGCAGAGCCATTCTTTCTGCTTTGGTGAATTCGGTGGTTAGAGGTCCCAGAAGTCCTGCTGTTCCGGACACTGCTCTTCTCAGCCTAGGCTGGCCTCTCTTCTCTGGGGCTATGACCCCTCACCTGGCCCAGTGCCAGCATTTAGACCAGCTTGTCTGGCCATGAGGTGACGGTTTAGAGAGGGAGCTCCCAGTTGCTGGCCACTGGGATTCAGGGGGTCTGGAAATGTCTGTAAAGGGGGTGCATGTTCTTACGTGCAAGTGTCAGGGAAAGGAGTGGATTTACAGACCAGGAAAGGGCACACTGTTTCTTTCCCACTTCCATCAGAGCACCCACCTTGTGGATTGCCTAGTGGCTGAAAGAGGATTTAAGTCAGGGTTCCCAAACTTGGTTTTGCATGGAGATCACCCTCTGGTGGGGGGTGGGGATGGGGTGTGTAAGAAACCTGAGCAGTGCAGGCCCCGCCCTCAATTGCATAACCCTTCCTGGGCAGTGTCGAGGGTGGGGTGTCCTCCGCCCAGCCCCGCTTCACACCACAGTGGGCAGCACCCAGCACCTCGGAGTCGAAAGTGGCGGGGGCGGAGTGGGGGGGAAGGGGTCCTAGGGCAGACAGGGCCTGGGGTAGGTGAGGGTGTGGGGAGGGAACATCTGACTGTAGAACCCACTGGGGGCTGTGGGGGCTGTGGGCCCTCCCAGACTGACCATCTCTGCGCAGGGCTCAGATGGCCCTCTCAGGGACAGGCGCTTGCCCTTGCGATCAGCCCCTCCCAGGGCTTCCCAAACCATCTTTCCTGTGGATTCTCTTGTGGTGTCCAGACTGCCTGCCGGGCCTTTCACATACAACGTGCTTCCTGTCTCACCGAATCAACCTGCCAGCGAACATCAGGTGCACATCAAGTGCCCGTTTCCCCGCACTGGACATAGATTATTTTGTTTACTCCACAATCCGTGAGGTAGTTATTTTTAATTTTCTAATGGTTTAAAATGAGAGGGCAAAGTGAGTTTTTCTCCTCTTTTGCAGTTCTGTGAATTTTAGCCCATATATAGATTCGTGGAACCCCTATGGAAAGGTCCCATCAAAGACTCCCTGGGGTGCCTGGGTGGCTCAGTCAGTTTTAGCATCTGACTGGCTCAGGTCATGATCTCATAGTTTGTGGGTTGGAGCCCTGCCTCAGCTCTGCACTGACAGTGGGGATCCTGCTTGGGATTCTCTTTCTCTTCCTCTCTCTCTGCCCCTCCCCACTCACACTCTTTGTCTCAAAATAAATAATGAAATCAACTTAAAAAAAAAAAAAAGACTCCCTCTTGCTAGCCCTTAAGGACACAACCTCCCTACACTCCTAACCCCTGGCAACCACTGACCTGTTCTCTATCATTACAGTTTTGTCTTTTCAAGAATGTCATATAAATGGGGTAATGCAGCATGCAACTTTTTGAGATTGACTTCTTTCACTCAGCATAATGTTTTTTAGATTCATCCAAGCCGTTGGTGAGTGTCCATAGCTCATTCCAACTGACTATATTCCATTTTACAGTATTCCACTGTGCGATGTACTGCGACTTGGTAAAAACTCAGTGATCCATTCTTTATTCCCACATTTGACTTGGGTCCAGTTTTGGAGTTGATGAATAAGGCTGTTATAACATCAGTGTACAAATTTTTGTGTGAATATAACTCATTTCTCTATGGTAGATCCCTAGGATTGGGACTGTGGGTCATATTGTATGTGTGTGTTTAACTTAAAAAAAATTTTTTTAGGGGCGCCTGGGTGGCTCAGTTGGTTGAGCGTCCAACTTCGGCTCAGGTCATGATCTCACAGTCTGTGAGTTCGAGCCCCGCGTCGGGCTCTGTGCTGACAGCTCAGAGCCTGGAGCCTGCTTTGGATTCTGTGTCTCCCTCTCCCCCCCAACCCCCGCCTCCCCACTCATGCTCTGTCTCTGTCAAAAATAAATAAAACATTAAAAAAAATTTTTAAAATTTGTTTAACGTTTTATTTTTGAGACTGCAAAATATGCAGAGAATGGGTAAATTCTCGCTCCCTCACGCCCTTCCTCCCTCCTTCTCATCCATCCTCTGCCCTCCAACATTGGGGCTGTCTTTGCTTCTTAGGCCTTCAGACTCTGGGGATTACACCGGAGGCCAACCAGGGTTCTCAGCCCTTTGAGACTGAATTATGCCACCAGCTTTCCTGGTTCTCCAGCTTCTAGGGGAGAATATCATGGCACAGCTGGGCCTCCATGATCACATGAGCCAATCTCCATCATAAATATCCTCTTCTGTCTCTCTCTATATATCCTATTATTTCTGTCTTTCTGGAGAGCCCTGACTACTACAGACACCAAAAGCGTAAGGAACCAAAAGAAAGATGGATAAATGAGACATCACCAAAATTAAAAACGTTTGTGCTTCAAAGGCCACCATCAAGAAAGTGAAAGGAGAGGGGAGCCTGGGTGGCTCAGTGGGTGAGCATCCAACTTCAGCTTAGGTCATGATCTCACGGTTGGTGGGTTCAGGCCCCACATCCAGCTCTGCATCAGGCTCTGTGCTGACAGCTTGGAGCCTGGAGCCTGGAGCCTACTTTGGATTCTGTGTCTCCCTCTCTTTCTCTTCCCCTCACCCACTTGTGCTCTCTCTCTCTTGCTCTTAAAAATAAATAAACATTAAAAATAAAGTGAAAGGAGAGCCTACATAATGGTAGAAAATTTTTATAAATCAGGCATAGATGATCAGTTTTACATCTAGAATATATCATACAACTCAATAATAAAAAGACAACAAATTAAAAGATGGACAAAGGGTCTGAACAAACATTTCTCCAAAAAAGATCTAAACATGGACCACAAGGACATGGAAAGATGCTTGCCATCACTGGCTGTCAGAGAAATGCAAATCACAACCACAGTGAGGCCGCTTCACACCCAGTAGAACAGCCATAATAAAAAGGATAGTAACAAGTGTGTTGAGGATAGAGAAATCAGAAGCCTATACACAGCTGGTGAGAATGCAAAGTGGGGCAACCACTTGGGAAGACAGTCTGGCATTCCCTCAAAAGATTAAATAAAGCATTTGACCCAGAAATTCCCATCCTAAGTATATACCCAAGAGAAACAAAAACATATGTCCACACAAAAATGTGCACACGATGTTCACAGCAATGTTATTCCTAATAGCCCCAAAGTGGAAACAACCCAAATGGCCACCAGTGGAGGAAAGAATAAACACACTGTGGTCCATGCGTACAGTGGAAGGCTGCTCAGCTATTAAAAAGGATGAAGTACAGATTCGCGCTGCAACATACGTGAATGAAACCTGACATCGCCATGCTCAGTGAAAGAAGCCAGACACAAAAGGCCATACATTGTGTGATGACAGTTCCATTTACGTGATGTGTCCAAAAGAGGCAAATCCAGAGAGACACAGACTGGAAGTTGCCAGGGACTGAGGGACTGAGGGGTATGGGGGTGACTGCCAAAGGGTATGGGGTCTCTTTTTGGGATGATGAAAATGTTCTCAAATGGATTATGGTAATGCTGCACAGCTCTGAATACTAAAAGTCACTGAATTGTGTATTTCACATGGGTGAACTGTATGGTGTATGAATGATAATACAGTTGTTATTTTAAAAACACACACACAAAGAAACCCAAGCAAGCAAGCAGTTACCTCGGGAACATAAGGCATGCAAAGCCTTTGCCAAAAGGCCAGAGTTGGTGGAGCAGGCGAGGACTCACGCTAAGGAACACCCTGGGTGTCTACACGAGCCGCTTCTTAGTAGAGGCTGCACATGGGGGTCAGATGTGGCTTGACGTGAAAAGATCCACACCAACAGTTATCCTTGTAACTATAATTAAGGGTAGTGAAATTTTCTATCAGAATTTCAACTGGACTAGGGATTAAGGATTCTGTACGAAAAAAAAACCCTTCACATCTGATGATCTGGCTTTTAGAATGCAACCCTTCCTAGATTGCAATGCCCTTGCTGTTCCTGGAATGGGACAAGAACATTCCTCTCCAAGGAGCCAGTGCAATAGCTGTTCCTCCCACTGAGAATGCTTTCGCTCCATATTAACATACTAGGATTTTAGCAGTCAGGGAAGGAAGGAAGGACATTGCAAACAGAGGGAACAGCACCAGCAAAGGCAGGATGCTGGAGAGTAAGTGGCACACTTGAGAGAGAAGATGCTGTGTGGGTCCTGGGAAGAATGGAAGGATGGGAAGGTCACTGGCTTTGAATGCCAGGTCATGGAGTAGGTGATGGAAATCCATGACGGGACACCAGGACAGTTCCTGAACAGGCGTGAGACATGAAGAATCACGTGCAGCTGCCGTGGTAAGGTCTCTCTGTGGTGTAATTAGAGCACATAAGTATTATTAAGAAATTATATTTTCAGGGGCACGTGGGAGTAGCTTAGTCGGTTAACAGTCCAACTTCGGCTCAGGTCGTGATCTCACAGTTGGTGAGTTTCAAGCCCTGCGTCAGGCTCTGTGCTGACACCTCAGAGCCTGGAGCCTGCTTTGAATTCTGGGTCTCCCTCTCTCTCTGCCCCTCCCCCCACCTCAAAAATAAATTTAAGAAACTTTTTTAAATTATACTTTCAAGACAGGTGATGTAACTAGCTTGAAAAGTGTTTTGTTTTGGTTCGGTTTGGTTCGGCTTGGGTCATTTGTTACTATTTATCTGTTTGGATTCTGATGGTACATCAGCTTCTTCCCACAGAAGAGACAACCTAAACTTTCTTTTCACTGGTACTTTTCATCCCGGCGTCTGCCCTGTGATGAAGCAGACAGGAGTGCAGGGAGGGGTGACGGTGGTATTTCCTGTTTCTGGCTAAATAGTTCTGTCCTAACGATTCCTACCTGCCCACAGTGTTAAGTCTTGCACCACGCAGAGGAACTCTAGAGGAATTTGATGGAGTCTTGAGGGAAAGAGAAATGGTTCTCTGTTTCACCTATCCACGTTCCTAATTTAGCTTTAATGCCATTTCCCTGACGAAGCCTTTTGTGACGGCTCTGTGCCTCGCATCTCCCCAAGCAGAACACAAGCCATCGTTCTTTGAATGCCTCCATTTCATTTGTAGAGATAGTACAGCAGTGTAATTAAGAGCCCAAGCTCTGGAGCCAGACTGCTGGGGTCCAAATCCCTGCTCCACTACTTATTAGCTCTGTAGCATCGGGCAAATTACTTAACCGCTCTGGACCTTGGTTTTGTCATCTGCAAAATAGGGGTAGTAATAGCCTAGCAGCGTCTATGATTGCTGTGAAGACCACACACACGGGCATGGAGGTCAGAGGTCAGTAAAGATGAGGTACACGGTCACTGTACCTCTCCTGGTGTCTGACTCTGTTTTGTTTTATCCATGCAGGCTTCCTGTCTCCCAGGCGACCCGAGTCCCGTTCAGTGTGGGAACCACGCTTCTTTCACCATCGTGTCCCCTTCAGTAATGACAGAACTGCTGCTGAAGAGCTCCAGGGACTGGTGGGAGGAGAGGGGCCTTGCAAGAGGGCTGGGGGTTCCCTCCGGCGGTCTGGGGGGAGTGATAAGGAGATGAAGCCCCGGCCGTGGGCTCGACGCCTTTGTACCTCGCTGTGCCTGAGGGGCTCCCCTCCCTTCCTCCTTTCCTGAAGAAAGGGGACAGAAATGGGGGCAATAATAGTACCTACCTCATGGAATTGTGATGAGGGTTAGATTAGGCAACATAGAAAGCGTTTAGAACAATATGCCTGACGCAGCGTAAGCGCTCAGTGATGTTCCTTCTTACTACTTTCTTTTTCTTCATACTTATTTTTTTCTGATTAAGAAAGCAATGCTTATTTGTGGTAAAGTGTGAAAAGGTAGGGAAAAACTCACCACAGTGAGGGAGTCAGATATATGAACAAATAATAAGAGACGAGGAATAAGTGCAATAAGGAAAGTGAGCGCGAGATGATGCAGAGGCAGCTCAGAGGAAATGAACTCGGTGGGGGCAGAAGGGGACAAGCATAATTTCTGGAAAAGCTCCACAGAAAAGGTAAGCTTACGGGGAGGCTTTCAAAGATGAACAAGAGTTTGTTAGGTGGACAAGGAGGGGAGGGCGTTCAGGAGGAAGGAACAGCATGTGCAAAGGCACGGAGGCATGAAACAGCACGTGTGCTCCTGTAACTGTGGTTTTGCATGGCTCTAGTGTACAGTATGTGGGGGTTGGGAGAGTAAGAGGGTGTGCTACGAGGTAGGGTGGGGAAGTAGGCAGGGCTAGGAAATGAAAAGTCCTGCCCCTCAATAGAGTTTGGACGTGGACCTAAGGAATGAGAAGGGGCCGCTGAAAGGTTCAGAGGGGGCGTCATATACACACTTAGCATTTTAGAGAGCTCATGTAGAGGTGCCAAGAATGGATCGGAGAGCAAGGCTTTGGAAGCAAAGACACTTCTGTAATGCTAGGGCCAGAGTCCCAGAACGAGTTAAGGACAGCCCAGGCCAACACAGGAGTCAAGGGTGAGCAACACAGGATGGGCTAGATATTGCCTGACAACTGTAGGGGTGAGGAATTGCAGAGAAACACTGCATCCAGAACAATTCCCAGGTTTCTGGCTTAGCTGACTGGGAAGTGGATGATGGCAACAACCAAAGTAGAAAATACACAAAGAAAAATTTGCTTGTGGAGAGAAACCACTCTGGTGACCAGCTTTATCTTTGTATGTAAAAAAATCATCCATGTAGTTTTCTTAAGTAAGCGCTACACCCAAGGTGGAGTCGAACCTATGACCTGAGATCAAGAGTCACATGCTCTAACTACTGAGCTGGCTCTAACACTGCCCCTAGTCCGTATAATTTTTTATTCATTTGAAAATCTTCAGTTCTTCATTACTGGCATATTTAAAACAATGCAGCTGACTGGGCTCTATTTTTCTTTTTCTGAAGTACAAAACATTTTTCTTCTCCACCACTGCTTTGTGATTCATACTTCTGTCAGCCGGCATGTTCAGGTAAAACCAGGGTTTTCCCTTACTTGGAAACTTACCACGTAATATCCTTTCTCGGAACTATTTGAGTTGGATCT